>NC_057861.1:347416375-347727144 GCF_019393635.1 Dromiciops gliroides
CTCTTTTTCCAGTTCCGGTTGATTTGTCCTTTTTGGGGCTTCTTGGTAGTCTTCTGCTTCTGGAGGCTCACCATATCGGTGCTGATTTTAATATGGGCATCGAATTGGTTATTGGTCTACTGTAGTTACAAATGTAAGTAATCTACCAGCTTCAGTCTCCCCAGTAGCAGAGATTATAGGAATGTGCCACCATGGCTTGCTTTTCCTTCTTTTTCAGTGGAGATGGGATGAAATGGGGAAAGAAGAGGGAGAGAAGGTAGACTTTTGTTACTTAAAAACTTTTTTAATTAAAAAGAAAGTACTTTGAAAACTACAAAATGTTATATAAACATACTTTGGTACTTTCCTAGATTTCAGATTTCATGCAGATTTTCACTCCTCCATACCTTCCCATTCTGGGCTATTTTTTTCTATTTAACATCATAGAGGATTTGCCCAGTGCTCTACAGACATAAACTATTGTTATTTTAAAGAAAAGAAAATGGAATGATCAGCCCACACTCAAGTCTGAATATATCCCCTATCCACCTACTACTGTGGGTTTTTTTCTTCTTTTCCTGTTGTCTTGTAGTTTGAATGTATATGGTAGGGGCTAGGAGGAGTGGATGAAGAAAGAAGCAGATAAGGGCAGCAAAAAGTATGAAGGGTAAGAAAGAGTCAAAAGAATAATTCCCCTGTGTTTTGACCTAACTTTACAGGCCAAATAATCATATTAAAGTTGCCTTAGTGAAAAGAGGTATGGATTTGGGGTCAGTGAACCTAGATTCAAATCCCAACTGTGTAACTCAAGCTTCTGTGGCCTTGGGCAAACCATTCAACCTCTATGGACTTCATTTTCCATGTATATAAAATGAAGGTGTTGAACAAGATGACTTTCCAGTTCTAAATCTATGAATCTCTCCTACCTCAAGCACTTCTATTTCCCAGTACATACAGATCTTCTTCTACGGCAGCCCTAGGAATATTTGATGCATTTATATTCATATCAGGCAGGGGTGCTAATAGGCTACATCTTGCTGATGACAAGCACCTTGCATACTTAATACTAACATGAGAACCATATTTCAAGATCATGATGGCGAAAGGTGCCTTTTTCATCAGCTCAAAAAAGTTTAGAGCTAAAAGCCTATGTCATACATATTATATATTTTCAATACAGACTCAGAGGTGTAACCCCTTTATACTTGTTAGTAGCTACTCAAGTTAGGCATTAGAAAATAATATGGTAGTAATAACACCAGAGAAAGGATAGTATGTCACTAACGGTATGATGTCATCATTGATATTTTTGAATTCGAGAGTCTGTTATTGCTTGGAGCCTGGAATTCAAAGTAGTGACTCAGAAATGACCTAGTGCTTGAGTGGGAAGCCATTGATCTTTTGTGAAACTCACCTTATAACCATCACAGCAGATTAAATTTGGAAGTGGATGGCCTTAGTCTGTTGTAAAATGGAAACTCAGAAATCCTTTAAACCTGTCTGGTGGAAAGATTTAAAGAACTATCAGGAACCCCAAGACACTGACAAGCCTCCAATGTTCATTTTACCTCAGCCACGTTAGCACCTGTTCTCCCAATAAAATTAGACTAAGATATAGATGCTCATGAAAACCTAGCACAAAAGTAATCACTAAAAGAGGCCAGAGGGAGATGAAGGAATGGGCTAGGTGGGTAAGGGTGAGGATAGTACCTGATTTCCTATAACCACTGCTACTGTTTATTTACATGGCTGTTGAAAACCATTTTCTCCAAAGTATTTCAGATTACATTCTTGATTCCAGGACCAGCACTCTATCCATTGAGCTGCCTAGCTGTCTCTAATTGAATGGAGAGGAGATGTATCTGAGAGGTATTATGAAAGAAGAAATGACAAGATTTTGCAACAGTAGGGCAGAGTCAAGAGGGTAGATTAGAGGCAGCAGCAAACCAGCTGAACTCTCTCAACATTCCCCTCCAAAGAACTTTAAAATAACACTTCAAATGAAATTTTGGAGTTGTAGAGCCAAGAAAAGGTTAGTGTGAAAAATGTTGCCAGCTGTGGTACCAGCACTAGCAGTGGACATTAGAGGTGGTGGCAGCAGCTTCAGGTGCCTAGCCAAAAGATTTTAAGGAGGTGAGACAATTGGTCAGAAAAAGATCACAGGGGACCCTTTTCTGGTACTGGGTGCAGTTGGCACTGACTGGCAATTCCAGTGCCTATAGCAATTCTTGGTCATAGTTCCAGGGCAGAAAGAAGTGCTTGTGGTTGGTCACAAGAGAACAGGCGGCCCTGGTTTCAGTTAAATGCTCAAGATGTCTGTAGCAAACCTGGTTCAAAATGTTTAAGAGGCAGTTGGTGTTGTGTGATTGTAGTTCAGGAGAGAGACTTAGGCTGGATAAATAGATTTGCATAACAAAGATCATTAAACCTAAGGGAGTAGATGAGATCACCAGGTAAGATTGTATAAATAGAAATGAAAAGGCCTAGGAAAGAACCCTGAGAGACACTTTGAGTTGGGGGCACCATTACAGATGAAGAGTCAGCAAAGGAGGGATTGGATATGCTAGAAGAGAATCAAGGAAGAGTATATTGTCAAAAAATCCAGAGAGAAGAGAGTAACTGCAGAGAGGTCAAGTAAGACAAAGTTTGAGAAAAGGCCATTAGATTTGGGAATTAACAAGTCATTGATAACTGTGGAAAAGGCCGTTCATAAGCTTTTAAGTTGAATAGAATGGAGCGGGTTTCTAATCCTCACACAGACATTCCCTCTGTCATATAAACACATGAAGGGCTTCATGCCCAGTCCCTACAGATCACACAAATTTATAATTCAGGTCTTTTGACTTCTAGGCCAAAGCTCTATCCACTAGAAGAAACATCAGTCGATTGAATGTAACTTGATGTTCCTCTCTGCTGGCTTCATTATTAAATGTCAACTTGAGACACAAGCTTAGGACATCTATGGATGTATTGTTTGAAACAGAACCCTAGGAGGAATAAGGATGAATAGGAGATGGGGATTTCTAATGCCTTTTATTTTGTCATTAAATCCCTGGCTGTAAATCCTAAAACAATACTGTTTTCATTCAGTTTCTTACTCTTACACTCTTAATAATGCTGCTTACTGTATTTATGGGGCCCTTCTCCCCATCAAAGTGTTATTCTAACTTTATACACAGGCACTGTGCATTGTAACTCATATAGGGAGTATATTAAATACAAACATTAAGCTTACATGATATGCAAGCTGGGAACTATTGCAATCAAAAGTAGAGAAATTCCAATGTGACTTTCCCTGAAGCAATATTAGCTAGCTTTTGTGGAATATTTTATGGTCCACATTTAACAGTGTAAACTCTGAGTGGCAATTTTTTTTAACACCCTGTCCAATTCAAAGAGGAGACAAGGTTCTGCTCAAACTTTTAGAAATAGACCAGTCATGGAAAATGTTAGCCCCAAAGGAATTTTTTAATTCATTATTTCAATTATGAGCAGCTGGAAGTAAAGTTTATAATAAAGGCTACTTTTCAACCTTAGTTACCAGAGCTGTGACTACCCCACACACTACAGAGTTTCCCAAACTATGTACTATGGGAACAAGCATATCAGTCTGTGGCCTTACTGTTGATTGTGCCTTAGAAGTACATTATCGGGGCAGTTGGCTCAGTGGATAAAGCACTGGCCTTGGATTCAGGAGTACCTGAGTTCAAATATGGCCTCAGACACTTGACACTTACTAGCTGTGTGACCCTAGGCAATTCTTAACCCCAATTGCCTTACCAAAAAATAAAGAAGTATGTTATCACATGAGTAGAAATAATAAATGATTCTTATGAGATAATGATAATTATTGTACACATCATGATACTATAATTTTCCACATTATCCATTCCCTGATGGTTAGAGATACATGCTCAATTTTTTTCCAAGCTGATTCTCCCTCTAAAAAGAGTAAAGGAATTTAGATCATAGTGTAGATGGCAAATAGGAGGTAGGGTAGAAACATAACCCAGAGCAAGCCCACTGAGGTTTGATCATTGTACCTAGAGTGAGACACTAATAGTCAGGACCTGAAACCAGCATAAAATACCAGGAAGAGAAGCTAGACTCAGAAACTATTTTTATTCTTTTTAGTTGCAGAGAAGGTGCTAGCCTGCATTGGCAAAGAAAGCTTCCTCATATGAGAATTTCCAGTATGAGTGAAATTACAAATCTAGTCCCTATTACCCTAAGAGGATACATGTTATCTATTTAAGAAGGAGTGCATACACACTATATAAGGTACTGACTGACCCAATAACTTCAGGAACAATTTCCCCAGTCCACAAATCTGAGAACTTCAGGGAAGATTTTCAAGACCGCAAGAAGTGAAATACTCACCATTTAGTTTGCTAAATCCAAAATAAAAATGTGATCTGAATACCTGAGGAGGGGAAAATCACTTTTATCTAGTTTGGGAATGGACTTGCTTTGAAGGTTCTTATTTCTGGCATATTCTGAAAGGCAGTTTAGCAGAGAGGATAAAGATCTGGTCAAGGAGTCAGGAAAACTTGGCTTCAAGTCCAGCTGCTGATGTGGAAATGGACCTATTGATGACCCAGGGTAAGTAACTTAATCTCTCATTGCCCCAAGTAACTAACCCTCTAAGATTTAAGTCCAGAAGAGTTGTTGATCAGCATATTTTTGAATATTCATGGATTTTACTAGTGAAAACTCTAACATTTTGGGACTTGATGCTTTTAACACAGTCTCATCCATGAACAGAGGTGTCAAACATGCAGTTTATGGGGCCCACAATATTACCCAGTACCACCCAAACCAGATTAAAAATATTTTTAAAAATAAACAATACAATCAAACATAGGTAACATTGATATGTGGTTTTCTAAGTCAATATGCAGATCCTTACACATGGTTTGGTGGTTCCTGTTTCTGAGTTTGACACCAATGTCAAAGAGATCCTTCCCATTTATAAAGAATCTTTCTTTGTACCCTGAGAAAAGGGGACTACATCAATGGCTGGAGCTTTATTCTTCTGTGTGACTTAAATCTTGAATATAGTTTCAATACTTTTTAAAGGTAAATCTAGACTTACATGTATAGGGGTTAGGAAAAGGACTTAGGATATCACTCCCAATTCAGGTAACAGAGAATCATTTGCCCATATCTGTTTGTTCCCTTTTCATATTTAATAGTTAATATTTACACAGCATTTACTGTGTGTCAGGCACTGTGCTTAGCACTTTACAATTATTGTCTCATTTGATTCTCCCAACAACCCTGGGAAGTAGCAGCTACTATTATCTTCATTTTACATATGAGGAAAGACAACCTATATAATTTATCACTAAAGAGTGACAGAAAAGTCGAGGTATTGAGATTTATGAATGACCTGAAAAACCAGGAAGAGATATTTTTGTTAGTTTCAGAAAGAGCAACATTTTTTTTTTATTTTTGAGCAGGAAAGTAGCCTAATCTAATTGAAAATGTTTTTCGTCAGTCAACAAATATTTATTAAGCATTTACTATGTGCAAAGCATTATATAAAGCAATTGGAATATAAAGAAAAAAACAAAAAGTGTCCTTACCCTCAAGGAGCTTACTTTCTTGTTTTTTAAAATTTAATCATAAAAGTATTTTATTATTTTCAGGTTACATGTAGAGATAGTTTTTATAAGATTTTTAGTTCCAAATTTTTCTTCCTCCTTCCCTTCCCTCCCTCCTACCCAAGACAGCAAGCAATCTGATATAGGCTATATATGTACAATAACATTAAACATATTTCTGCATCTAACTGAAATTTTTAAAAGATTAGTTTCAGTAAGAAACAAATTGGATCACATTGAAGGCTAAAGTTAGAGAAGCTAACTGGGACAGTATTATTATTACTATTCTAATTGGTGTTTGCACTGTTATTGTTATTATTATTAATGATAATGGCTAGTATTTATATATTTGATCCTTCTGTCCCTTCTCTGTCCCTTTAAACTATCAAGCTATTCCCACACAAGGAAGACATCATTCTACATCTTACACTAGATAACTTGAGTCTTTATATTTATGACATAGTTCATTTTCTGTCCAAAGTCCACATGAAAGGTGTCTTTCTTCATACATACATTTAAGTTTTTATTGAAACTTTTTTCTACCTCCTTTTAGGCACCAAAGTACTCATATAGCTCTTTTATAGCTAAACTCCTTGAAAAGGTCCTCTACAATAGGTGCCTATATTTCCTCTTCTCTCACTTTTTTTTTAACCCTTACAATCTAGCTTCCACCTTATAATTTCATTGAAATGACTCTCTCTCCAAAGCTATTAATGATTCTTTCATTGCCAAATCCAATGGCATTTTCTCAGTTCCTATTCTCCTTGACTTTTCTGTAGCCTTCGACACTGTTAGTCACTATTGCTTGATACTCTCTTCTCTCTCGATTTTGAGGACACCACTCTCTCCTGCCTACCTGATTGCCCCCTTTCTGTTTCCTTTGCTGGATGCTCCTCCAGATCATATCCTCTTAACAATAGGTATTCCTCAGGTTGCTATCAGGGGCTTTCTTCTTTTCTCCCCCTATTTGATTTCACTTGCTGGTATAATCAATTTGCAGAGATTTAATTGTTATCTCTGTGCTGATGATTCTCAAGTCTATCTTTCCTGCCCCAAATTCTCTATTGATCTCCAATCTCGCATCTCCAACTGCCTTTCAGATGTCTTAAACCGGATGTCTGGTAGACATCTTAAACTCAATCAATACAAAATGGAACTCGTTATCTATCCCCCTAAAGCATGTCATTCCTTCCCAATTACTGTAGAGAGAAACACCATCTTTCCAGTCCCTCAGGCTCACAATTTAGGAATCACCCTGGAATCCTCACTATCTCTTACCTCTCATATCATAGGTGTTGCCCAGGCTTGTCAATTTTACCTTTTCAACAACTCCTTCTTTCCTCTGACACCATCACTACTTTGGTATAAACTCTCATTACCTTGGGCCTTCATTACTGAAGTATCCTAATGTTGGCTCTGCTTGCCTCATTCCAATCCATCCTCCTTTAAGCCATCAAAATGATTTTCCTAAAATGCAGGTACAATCTTGTCACTGCCCTACTGAATATACTGTGGTGGCTCCCTATTGCTTCCCAGAGCAAATGCAAAAGGCTCTGTTTGATATTCAAAGCCCTAAATAACCCAATCCCCTCTAGTCTTCTTCCTCCCTGACACATAGTCTTCAATTGAGTGACACTGACCTCCTAGATGTTCCATAAACAAAATACTACATCCACCATCTCCAGGCAATTTCTCTAGATAGACCCCATGCCTAGAATGTTCTCTTTCTCTTCTGCTCCAACCACAGACCTTCCTGGCTTCCTTTAAGTTCCAACTAAAATCCCACCTTCTATAGGAAGTCTTCCCTAACCCTTTTCGATTCCAGTGCTTTCCCTCTTTTAACTGTTTCCTATTTATCCCACATTTAGCTTTGCTTTCTATAGTTTAATTAGATTGTAAGCTCTTTGAGGGCAAAGAGTATCTTGTCCTTTTTTATATTCCCAGTGCTTATCACAGTGCCTAGCACATAGTAGGCACTAAATAAATGTTTATGGAATGAATGAATGAATATAGTGACTACAATATGGTAGGCACCATACTTAGTGCTTTACAAATATTATCTCATTTGATTCTCATGACAACCCTAGTAGGTAGGTACTATTGTTATCCCTGTTTTACAAATGAGGAAACTGGGGCAGACAGAAGTTAAGTGACTTGCCCAGGGCCACACAGCTAGTGTTTTGGGAAGAATTCAAACTCCTCTCTTCCTGACTCAAAGTTCAGCACTGTATCTACTTTGCCAAAAGTAACATGTTGAGGCCCCTGGTATGAGATGCAGAGGAAACAATAGCCACACAAGGAATTTATTTTCTTTTGCTTTTTAAAAAATCTCTTTTGTTTTTATATCTCCTTCATCTCTGCCTGCCCACCCATAAAACTATCCCTTTTAACAAAGAATAAAAAAAGAAATAAAGCAGTTAAGTGAAACTACCCATAGCAACTAAATCTGAAAGAATAAAAAGTTTTATATTGCCATATCCCTCACCTCTGCAAAGTAGGGAAGGAGAGAATTTTCATTTCTCTTCTTTGGTTTGTTTGGTTTTGTTGTTGTTTTTTGTTTTTGTGGGGCAATGAGGGTTAAGTGACTTGCCCAGGATCACACAGCTGGTAAGTGTCAAGTGTCTGAGGCCGTATTTGAACTCAGGTCCTCCTGAATCCAGGGCTGGTGCTTTATCCTCTGTGCCACCTAGCTGCCCCCCCCCCAACCCCATTTCTCTTCTTTGGGGGAAAGCTTGGTCTTTATACCATAATCTTTAGTTTCAGTTTGTTGTTGTTACTCTCTCCTTTTACACTGTTATGGTCATTATGTATATAGAAGCAGTTATGCACTGCAGAAGATAAGACTGCTGGACTGGGAGTCAGGAGTCAGGATTCAAATTCTGTCTTTTTTTTTTTGTATATATGTCTCTGTACAGTTTGTTTTAAAGACAATGCCTTTAAGCATCTGAAGTGTATGCACCAACTTGCAAAAAGATATAAAGAATTAGAGTTCAAGTTCATGAAAATGCTTTAAAATAATACTGAACAGTTATATATAACCAATTCAGAATTATAACCCTTTAAACATCTATTTCTTCAGCCTTGATACACACTAATGCCATTAGGAGAAGAAAAACAGGCTGCAGGTTTCAAAGAGATCAGAGTTGCAACAGTGTCACTTATAAATTACATTACATCAATTATATTTACCAATCTATGAAGCCAAAGAGGATGGAAAGATATAGAATGTGAAGCGAACACATTCATACTACAGTGAGTAATGCTGGCAAGAGACATCAGTTTCTAACTTTTAAAATGTATAAAGTATTCAGCAAAAAAGAAAGTTACAGAATACAGACCAAACAAGAAAGTTTATTTTGTTAGAATTCTATGTCGAATATGGATGTGATCCTAGGCAATTCATTCAATCTCTCTATACCTTATTTTCCTCAGCTGTAAAAAGGGGATAATAATAGGACCTATTGTTGCTGTAAGGATGAAATGAGATTAATATAAAGTACCGATTGTTATTATCTTTATCATTATCATTATTATTCTTGCTTGTCTGGTTCTGTTTATCTCACTTTGCACTAGTTTCATAGCCACTGTGTCTGGCAGAGTTCAGTGACTCAATCTTTATCAGAGTCTTGAGAGGGCCACAAGGCAGGCAAAGTCTACAGAAAATTTTATATGAGATCCAATTAAGCCACATCATCAATAGATGGGAGTGGCGATGATGACTGCACCACGTGAGTAGAACTTTCTAGGTCTTGATCCAGTTATGACCTCTGTGCAGGTATGGTCTTGAAATGGTTGTGGCCTCCATATCCGTCTCACGGTTCTGTCAAAACTTGTCCTATATGGTTCTGAGAATGAATAAGTAGAATACAGAATATGTCACCTGGGTAGTCACCATAGCGAAGTAATCTTTTTATGTCACCCTAATTGTTTCTCTACTGCAATGTCTACAGAAGGTATTTCAAATTTTATTTTCTCTCCTCAAATATCTGATATCACTCCCTCCACCTTCTCTGCTGAGGGTCTTGTCTGATGATTTATTGAGAAAATTGAGGCCATCCACCCTAAGTTCCATATTCTCCAGCAAAGTGCCCCTGTTAACAAATGTATAGGGTAATCTTCTCTCACTATGGAGCACTGCACATTTCTCACCAGAGCTTGAAGGCACCTACTCACTATTCCAGGTTGTCTCACTTGCTCCAACCTGCTTTCACACTAGCAGGTCTAGTTCCCAAAGACAGACTACCACTGCACAATTATACACAAAATCTCTCAGGGTCTTAAGCATAACTTTGTTGAAAGGAAATATGCTCATTCTATTCACTACTCTAGCTATTTAGTCCCTGCTGATATGTATCTATTAATTTTTTAATCATAAAAGTATTTTATTATTTCCCAGTTATATGTAGAGATAGTTTTCAACATTTGTTCTTATAAGATTTCTAGTTCCAAATTTTTCTCCCTCCCTCCCCCCTCCCCAAGACAGTAAGCAATCTGATATAGGTTATATATGTACAATCACAATAAACATATTTCTGCATTAGTCTTGCTGTAAAAGAAGAATAAGAACAAAAGGGAAAAAACCACAAAAAAGTAGAAATATTATTGTTCAATCTGCATCTAGATTCCACAGTTATTTTTTCTGGATTTGGAGAGCATTTTCCAACATGAGTCCTTTGGAACTATCTTCAACCATTGTATTGCTGAAAAGAGTCAAGTGTATCACAGTTGATCAAAACACAATGTTGTTGATACTGTGTACAATGTTCTCCTGGTTCTGCTCATCTCACTCAGCATCAGTTGATACATATCTATTTACACAACCAGTCATTTACTATGTAATACCATGCTAGGCTATGCTAGATATAGTCAAAATATGAATCAACATGTACACAAACATGTCGCAGTGATGGTACTTTTAGACCTTAAATATAATTATTTACTTAGCAATAAGGAAAAAATAATAATATTCTCATAGGTATCATATTTTAAAGCGAATGCATTAATAATAAAATACTACAATCTACATTAAAACTTGGATCATATTCTACCTCCAAAGAGGAGAGTGGGGCATGCTTATGGGAACCTGGAAGGGAAGCACATGAGGAAGGAAAATTTATGTGCTCAGGCCATTCACAACTCTTTACTATAGACTTTGATATCATTAGTCCATTCAAAACTAACTGCACCTTGGGGGCAGCTAGGTGGCACAGTGGATAGAGCGCTGGCCCTGGAGTCAGGAGGACCTGAGTTCAAATTTGGCCTCAGACATTTGACACTTACTAGCTGTGTGACCCTGGGCAAATCATTTAACCCTCATTGAGCCACAAAAAAACAAACAAACAAAAAACTATCAGCACCATACAAAACCACCTTTCTACTACCTACAAGATGTTAGTCCTCACCACTATCCAGCTAGACAACTCCTGGCTTCTAACCATAATTATAGCATTTACCAGCTCTTTTGACTAATAATTACTTTCAAGAGGTGAATGAGAAAGTGTTCCTTCTTAATAACTAGTAGTTCATTTCAAGTCAGACAATTACCAAACTGCTTGGTTTGGCTGTCTCTGAACAAGATGGCTCAGCCTGGCCAGTTATTCATTCACTTGGAAACTGTGTTGTTTGATCAGAATGACGCTCTTTGTAAATTGGTCATGTTGACTCTGTGGGTAAGGCAAACAAAGCTAGTTAACTCTTCCTATAAAGCAGATTAAGTATATGTACTTCTTCTCTTCTTTTTCCTCTGAAACCAGAAGGGACAGAAAAGGACAACATACACCTCTGAAAAGTTTTACCTCTGTTAAGCCTTAGATGGCACTGATGGGCAGTAGCTAAAACTACAATCTTCAGTGAAACAACCACCAACCAGGAATCACTTAGGTGACTGCTTTTGCTGTTGGTCTTTTCAAACTGCTTCATCAAACTTTTCTGACCCTCTGCTGTTTCTTCTATCTTCATTTGTTAGTTTCTCCCCTCAGCCTTATCCTCCTATATCCTATACTTTTTATACAACTTACATCCACCAGTGGATTAGATCAAAGCTTCTGGGCTTTCAGTATCTCATCTTTCACTTAAAAGATAGTAATTCACCAAATTTCCCTGGGAAATAAAGACTTTTTAAAATTACACTTTAATCTAAAATAGTTATTTGACTTCTCTTTTAAAATTTTGCCCTCTTTTGTTATAAAACATTTATTTGCAAATGAGCTGAGGTACCATAATGCTCTGTAGTAATAAATTCCCAAACATGATCCTCAAACCCATTCTGGGTCCTTGAACCTTGCCTTGTAGTCATATTTTTTTTCCATTTTTTAAGAAGTAAAAGTTCATCCTCTGTCCCTTTAAGCCATCAAGCTGTTCCCACACAAGGAAGACATCATTCTACATCTTATACTAGATAACTTGAGTCTTTATATTTATGACATAGCTCATTTTCTGTCCAAAGTCCACACGAAAGGTGTCTTTTTTCATACATACATTTTAAGTTTTTATTAAAACTTTTTTCTACCTCCTTTTAGGCACCAAAGTACTCATATATCCAAGGTTGTTTGTTGTTGTTGTTGTTGTTTTTCCATATCATTGACCCCTTTAATAATCTGGTAAAGTCTATGAACTCCTTAAAATAACATTTTAAATATATAAAATAAAATAAATTGGATTAAATTAAACCAAAGGTCAGTGAAAATATAAAGGTAAATTTTTTCCATCTAAGTTTATAGACCTGCTGACATCCATGCCTGGACTGCACATTAAAAATATGCTCTTTCAGTGAATACATTTACTTTTAACTGATTCTGTTCAATGGCTGACCAGAGTAATTTAAATATATCACTGAGGGCTTCTGAGTTATAGTTTTGGAAGTGTAGACCTTTTAATAACTGTGAACCTGGAGTAATCCTCCTCCTGGGAGAATTTTGTGAAAGTTGTGGTATAGCCCCTAAAGGAGAAGATACATATTTTATTTATCTTGTCTTTCCAGATGATTGCCAGCCCAAATCTATATATTCAGCCCGGGTCTTTCTCTTTAGCTCCAATGCTACATTGCCAATTTCCCATCAAACAGTTTAAACTGGTTGTCCTATAGGCCACTCAAACTTGACATATCTAAAACAAAATCCATTTTTCTCATCCACCCCCAAGCTCACACCTCTTCTGAACTTTTTAATTTATGTCAAGGAGGCCACTCTCCTTAAGCACCCAGATTAACTTCGGAGTCATTCCCAACCCTTCACTGTCATTCCAGTTATCAAATCAGTTGCCAAATTGTGCTGTTGCTAGCTCCATCTTGGATGTTCCCTTCTCTCATCTGCAAAGAGGTAATGATTAAAGCTACAAAACCCAATGAGTCTTCATCCAGAGAGGAAAGAGATTTAAAACAAAACAAAATCTTCAAGAAATTGAATGGAATGTTTGAAGGACCAAATGAGCTTAAATAAAGTGAAGCATAGGGCGATTTCATTGGATCTGAAATGTGGAACTTTTTTATGAAGACAAAATGTGGAGATTGGGCAATAAGAGTTTAACTAGACAAAGTAAGGAGGACATCTGGATTTCTTTTTCCTCAAAGAATCCTGGGGGATTCTGTAGGTGGAATTCTTTCCAATGACCCTAAATAAATGCTCATAGTGGCATTGAAGGACATTTTCCTCCTTAGACTTAATCATCTGTGAATAAGTTCCTAAAATTGAGAATGGTCCTTTTGTCTTTAACTACTCCTTGACAACACTCACTGTAATATTCTGTCTTGGTGCATTCATTTAAATCTTGGGAATCTTTCTACTCTATCTTATCTTGAGGTGGCAGTAGCATTGAAAAGTAATGTGTGGAGGGAAGAGGGCAAGCACTCCAAAAGCAGAGCCTGAATCTGTTAACCTTCAGAGTCTTTATAATTAAGCATATGCTTGAACTCTTCTTGGTTTCGTGGCTATCTTTTTGTACCTATCAAAATGGGCTTTCTTCATTGAATGAGAACAGAGTGTTCCTATGGTACATTTGCTCAGCTGGTTAGCACAGGATACTAATAAGCCTAAGGTCAGAGGTCCAAGCCTCAAATAAGCCAGTTACTTTCACACCACTTCAGGGCCACAGATTTTGCTCTTAACCATCCATCTAACACAGATGTGCCTTTGGGAAGGAAGTGTGACATGATAAATAGAGTTCTGGATATGAAGTCAGGAATATTTGAATTCAAATTTTGCCTCTGACACTTCTTAGCCATAAGACCATAGGCAAAACACTTTTATCTCAATAATTTGGTTTCTTCTAAGGTGATACTTACCTTAGTATTATCATAGGGACCTAGTGGGATAAAATATATAAAGTACAAACTTAAAATCATTATATTTATGTCAACCATTATTATTTTTCACAAAGAAGTCTGGATGAAAGAAACTATGGCTAGATCAATGAAAAGCCACCTCCATGAATGGAAAAAAGCAATTCAAATCTAATGGGTTGTTTTAAATATAAACAGCCTGTTTTATTTACTGGAGACATAAATTTAATATAACTCTTCTAAATCCCCCAAATAATTAAACTCATTACAATCATCAATCAACATTTATTAACCACCTGTGTGTCAGGCACACCTGGTACTAGGCACAACAATAAACCAAAAAAGTCCTTATTCACAAGAAACTTATATTCTAACAGGGAAGGTAATAATCATGTATCTAAGTAAATGTGAGATATATTCAAAGAAAATAAATACAAAGTATTTATAAAATGTAAGGTAATTTTAAAAAGAAGTCAGTAGCCATTGAGGAGATCAGAAAAGACTTCGTAAGAAGGTAGTTTTCCAGCTGAGTCTTGAATGAAGAGAAGGATTCTATGAGGCAAAAGTAAGGGGGGGAAAGCATTTAAGGCCTAAGGGACAGCCAAGGCAAAAGCATAGAGATGGAAATGCTATGGCATGTGTGAGGAACAAATGAATAGAAGGCCAGTTTGTCTGGACTACTGAATGGGGGAGGAGGAATAACATAGAGTGAGGCTGGACAGTGAGGTCAGGGCAAAGTTATGAAAGGTTTTAAGAGCTAAACAGAGGGATTTATATTTGATCCTGGGGGTCCTGAAATGGACTGAGTAGGGAAGTCACATCCACTTAAGGAAAATCACTTTGGCAAAAGTTTGGAAGGTAGATTATAGCACTGAAAGACTTGAAGGGGAAATAATTGGAAGGTCATTTCAATTTTCTTGACAAGAGGTGATAAGGGCCTAGTCCTACTGTGTGAGGAGAAAGAAGATGACAGATGTAAGAGATGTGAAAGTAGAAAAAGCAAGACTTAGATATGTAAGCATGGAGTGAAATAGAATAAAGAGTTACCAAAACTGGGAGAATGGGAAAATGGTGGTACCTTTGACAGTAAAGGGGGTAGGTTTTGGAGAAGAGATAATGAGTTCTAGTTTGGGCATGTTGAATTTGAGATATGACTGGAAAAGATTTTTTTAGGGAGTGAGATAGGGAATCAGTTTGCATTTTGAGTGTTTCATACCTGGTTGCATGGGTGTATTCTTGTTTTTTTGTTTTGTTTTGGTTTGGTTTTTTTGTTTGTTTCTTGCGGGGCAATGAGGGTTAAGTGACTTGCCCAGGGACACACAGCTAGCAAGTGTCAAGTATCTGAGGTCAGATTTGAATTCAGGTACTCCTGAATCCAGGGCTGGTGCTTTATCCACTGAGACATCTAGCTGCCCCTGCATGGGTGTATTCTTGAGCCAACTTATACCAGCTAGCAAGAGTTAATTGTTAAATTTTCATTGTAAGCATTTGCATCTCAAAAAAAAAAAAACAGTGGTCTACAAAATGGTACAAATCAGGAAATGGTTTATTGTTTTATCAGTTGTCTAAACCTAAGAAAGCGACAGAGAAAATGTTAATAATGCATATTAAGTTTAAAATATGTTCTGAATAATATTTTTAAGAGACCCTGCTTGGATGAGTATGTATTAATTTCAGTTCATCATATTCAAATGATCATTGGCGATGGATGAGATATTAGAGAGTGTGGTATATTGGAAAGAACTGGACTTGGAATCACAAGAGGCCCATATTCATGTCCCACTCCTAACATCAGATTCAGGAAATAAGCTTCTAAGTTACCATTTGTGAACTTCTGTAAAGGAGGATAATATAGTGTTGCTACAAGGACCAGATGGAGTGATTGTAAAATGCTTTGACTATTGGATTACCAGGAACAGTAGGAAGTCATTATATATACTCTGCTCCTCATTTTGTATCAGAGAAGAGAGGAGAGGAATTAAGAGCTCCAGGATTCTTACTCTGATCCTATAGGATTCTCCCTGCCCCTGTTGCTTCAAACCCCTCTGTGGGCACATTGTTTCACAGTCATTTCTGTCAGAAAAGTTAAGCAATTAATTGTTTCTTTGGGTTTTTTAAAGTACTTTGCAAAGCAAGGATCCCTGTTGTTGGGCATAATTCAGCGTACAAAGGTTTGAAATTGGCAGATGGGGGAGAAAAGGAGAGCGTTAAATATAATATCAGTCAGATAAGTTTTCTTTGATAGTCTAACAGTGGTATCGAACTCAAATAGAAATGGATCCTGGTTGGCCATATATTGACTTAGAAAACCACAAATTAACATTATCTATGTTTCATTCTATTATTCTGTATTTTGTTATACATTTCCCAAATACATTTTAATCTGGTTCAGGTCACACTACAGGATTTTACAGGCTTCAGGCAGTCAAAGGGGACAAGTCTGACCCCTCTGTATTCTAACATTCCCTGCTACTTTATAAAAACATCTGTTCATTTGCATTGAGTAGACATGGGTTCACAGATTAAGAATGGCTTATAGTCATATGGCCCTTTATAGTTTGCAAAGCATTTTACGTATGTAAGTCACAAAAGGGCCTTGGGGTTTTTCGTTTGGTTGGATTTGTGGGGGTGGAGGAAGGAAGCAGCAAACCATTTCTTTATTGTAAATGTGACTCAGGGCTTAGATTGTCTGCCTTGCCAGGGCAGGCTAACTCACTAAAGATCAGAATTGGGAAGAAATACAACTCCCTGCTTCTTTAGTAACTTCAGCCCCCTGGCAAGGAAGTTTATGTAAGCCTTAGCAGAAGGACTATTACAGAGACATCATCAGATTCGGTATATACCACCATTGCATTTTATAAGCCAAGGACCTGAGGCTGAGAGATTCAGTGAGTCATCCATGGTCACATAACCAGTAGTTATCAGAGGCAGGGTCCAAAGGCAGTACAAAATCTTTCCAATCTATCCCAATTACCTCTCCATAAAGTAATAGGATACATTAAACTCTCAAAAGAAAATTATCTGAATGGCATCCCATTTCATTCTCTCCCTTCTCCATCTTCCTATCTAAACCTCTATGCCTCAGCTTCCTTATCTATAAAATAGGAATTATATGTAATAACTGCATCATAGGATGAAATGATAATGTGTATAAAGTGCCTTGCATAATAATAATATGTATAAAGGACTATGTAGATGTCATCTACAATTATTATGCTGTGGAGTATACTAAATATAAAGTAAACACAGTCCCCACAGTGAGAGGTGTTTACAAGTCAAAGGGTGAGATAAAGATGTATAGACTTTAAATAACCAGATAAAATATAAAGACAGTTAATAATATACAAATATATGCATATGGTAGTATGTTATTGCACAGTCCATATTTTGAATTCTGTAATAATTTTAAGTCACAAAAGCAAATAAAAATGGTATTTTGATGTTTTCCCTTTCCTCATGTGTGTGTGTGCATATGTGTGAGCGTGTGTGTGTGTGTGTGTGTGTGTGTGTGTGTGTGTATGAGGGGAAGGAGTGGCAAAATATTTAGTGACAGGGAGCCCAGAGTTGATAGGATGAGAAAAGTAGACAATATCTGTATACCTGATGCTGTGTCAGATTATGTAGGAAACGGGGTACAATTTACCATCCATTTCTCTACTATGGGTTCTTTTACATGTCCAACAACCCTTACATACTCCAAAATTTGGCTTGATTGTTTTGTTTTGTTTCATCGAAGTTTTCAAAAGAATACTAAGCAAGCCATAGGGAGGCTATTTTCCTGTGCTGAATAAGTAATCCTCATTACAAATGGTTAATAATAATAGTAATGGTTAATGGTCTCCATTGGCTGTGGCAATGTAATTAGTCTCACAATGGTGCATGATATAAATTGGGAGAGGAAGGAGGGAGGGTAATGGACTTATATTAGTTTTTCATTCAGGTCCCAACCCAAACTGAAAGCGGTCATGCAAAAATTTTACATAAAAGACCCACACTGTGTTTTGTTGTGTGCCCTAATTTCATAACGGGAGCCCACTAAGGGCCCCAGCTGCTTCATTTGATTAGATCAGTAGATTTTATCATCCCCTTGGGACCCTAATATTGCAGCTAATATAGGCTTCTAAATCTACTAATACCTCAACACAAATCTGCTGCCCACCAGATGAGTTAAAATAACTGCATCTTTTCCTAATATATTGCTTTAGAAAATCAAAGGTCCTGGACAGGGTTGAGTAGGGAGAGCTGATATCAGGTGGCATGAGGAAATGGATTCATATATGATTATTTAGGATTAACACATGTTCTGGTGACAATGGGGGAAAAATGCTTCTTCTTTCTAGTGAAATCTTCCTAATCTTATGGCTGACTCAAATCCTTCTCTCTGTAGGAAGGTGCCTTAAAAGAATATAGTAAAATAGCAAAAGTATTTACAATTGCCCCAGAAGTCTTGGAGTGTTTTGTTCTGTTTTTAAAGAAGGAAACTAAAATCATTCCTCTAGTCACCTATCCCTCTGTTGTTTGAGGTCTTATAAAGAGACAGGAAGAAAGGGATAGAGGAAAAGGAAGGCTAGAGCAGAAGGAGGAAAAGAAGGGAGGTTGGGAAGATATATTCTAGAGCATTTTGGTTCTAGAAATAAAATAAACAAAGAAGAGGAGAATGCTGGATTATTCTGTCCCCTTCCAAATACTAGTATATAATCCACTAGTTGTCTAGAACCTTTTCAGAGATCTGGATCAATCTAGGCATCAGCTTATCTCCAATCAGTACATTAAGATCAAATGCTCCTGATATTCATCTGATGCCAGTGGTTTCAGGTATAGTAAATATGACATCATCCACATGCCAATTTTATTGGCCTACAAGGCAAGGAATTGTTATGGTCAATAAGTGTAGTGGCATTTAGACAACCTCATTGTTCTGAATTCATTCACCTACAACCTTTAGCACTTGCCACCTAGGATTAATATGCAAACTATTTTTGGAGTTCAGACAGAAGCATATTCTATTAGTGTCTTTTTTTTTTTACTATTGTTATTATTCCAAGTTCAAAGAGAAAGCTTACTGATGTTCCTTCATATCATATTCTCTTTGTTCTCAAATTCTGCCTAGAGGTTAAGATGTAATATAGACCCAATGCTTACACATAAAGAGAAAAGCATAATTAATAGTCCTGAATAAAGACTTTTTGTTCCTTATGATAGCAGACTCCGTAGAATCCTCTGCCCCACCACATAAACAAAATCAAAGAATCTGAAAATTCTGCACTCTAGGATTGGGAGTTAATTATATGAAAACCAAAGTTTTAGCCTTTGGCTAGGATGGCAGATTATGAGGCACTACTGAGTAACTTTCCATCTTAAAGTGCCAAAAGCAGAATTGTGTGTGTGTGTGTGTGTGTGTGTGTATGTGTGTGCACGCACATGCACACACGTGCACATCAGGGATCCAAATGATCCTCTGCTTCAAAGTTTATCTATCTATAATATGTACATTCTCCCTTCACCCCTGAAATGGACCAAGTCAAATGCAATGAAAAAAAAAATCTACCTCAAACCATTTTGAAGAACATTGGCCTGAGTCTAAATAAACAGAACAAATTCAAGGGTATTCTATCAGGGATATAAGATAAGCAATGTAATACAAAGACAGTATCCTGGCTTCTATTTTTTGGAAATGCCTCATCATGATGCACTATAGTTGATACAGTGCTCCCTACTCCTTGGAGAAGAATTACATGAGAAACTCACTTCTGAGTTACATGTCAGGAATCATGCAATAGGACTACTTTATGGGTGAAGTTACCTTATATCAAAATCCTTTTGAAGATACTAGGAGAACCTGGCTTCAACTGAATACTTTAACTCTATAGTTGTTGTTCAGAGTCCCATACTTCATGACCCCATTTGGGGTTTTCTTCGCAAGGATACTGGAGTAGTTTGCCATTTTCTCATCCTTACAGATAAGGAAACTGAGGCAAACAGGGTTAAATGACTCGACCATGGTCACACAGTTAAGGTCTGAGACTAGATTTGAACTCAGATCTTCCTGACTCCAGGCCTGTGCCACCTATCTGTCTGCCCGCTCTATAGTAGACAGTGTTATACTGAGGTTTAATTCCCTTTCATCTCTAAACCAATCAGTCATCAAGCCCTACACGTTCTTTCTTTATAACAGTGGAAAAAAGCACTGAACTAGGAGTTAGGTGACCTAGGTTCTATTTCCCACTTTGCCAATAATTAGTCTTAGAAGCTACCTTGGGGAAGCTAGATGGCTTACTGGATTGAGAGCTGGGCCTGGAGTCAGGAAGATTGGAGTTAAAATCTGGCCTCATACAATTACTATGTGTCACCTTGGCAAGTCACTTAACCTCTGTTTAACTTAATCCATTGGAGAAGGAAACGGCAAACCACTCCAGTATCTTTGCAAAGAAAATCCCATGGACAGTATAGTCCATAGGATCACAAAGAGTTGGACAGAACTGAACAACCTTAGAAAAGTAACTTAACTTCCACGGGCCTTGGTTTCCTTATCAGTAAAACAAAGACACTGGACTAAATGACCTCTAAATTCCATCCTTGCTCTAAACATTCTGATTCTAGGATTATAAAAATGTCATGTATCCATCCCTTCCTTTCCAGTACCAAAGCCAGCATCCTATTCTAGTCCCTTATTAGCTCAAATTCAAACTATTAGAAGAGTCTCATCACTGGTTTCACTACAATTCATCCTCAAAACTTTTACTTAATCACATTTGTCTTCCTAAAATAACACTTTAATTGCATCAAATTGTCAATTGGCTTCCTATTACCTTTGGGGAAAGTCTAATGTCCTTAATTTAACATTCTAGGCAAATCTAGATCTAATCTGACCCACCCAATTTATCTTTCCAACTTTATCTTTTGCTTCCTAACATGAGTCTTCTAATCTACTTCTGACCAAAAATTATGCTCATTCCTGTCATGTCCAAGCTGCATCCACCTATCTGAAATGTTCTCTCTCATTCTCTCAGAATATTCAAACATTACTCTTCTATTAAGGCCCTTCACTGAACTTCTCCAATGAAACAAACCCTCCCCAACTATCCTAGCTCATCTCTGTCTCTGTCTCTGTCTCTGTCTGTCTGTCTGTCTGTCTGTCTGTCTGTCTGTCTCTCTCTCTCTCTCTCTCTCTCACACACACACACACACACACACACACAATCAGCCACAGTTGCCCTGAACTTCAGGCCTCTCATCACCAACTATCTATTAGACATTTCAAACTGGATGTCCTAAAAACACATTAAACTTGATATGTCCCAAACCGATTTCATTCTCTTTCCTCCCTAAACCCTCCCCTTTTCCTTTCTTCTGTTGAAAGTACCACTGTTCTTCCAGTTTTCCAGGTTTATAACCTCGACACTATCCTCAACTCCTCACTCCACACATCTAATCAATTGCCAAATTTTGCTATTTCTTCTTTATGGCATCTATTATACCTGATCCCTTCTCTCCACTCACACAGGTACCATCTTAGCAAAAGCCCTCATCTCCTCTCATCTAGACTATTTCACTAGGTCCCTAATTGTTCTCCTGGCCTTGAGTCCTCCCCCACTCCAGTACATCCACCACATTGCTGCCAAAGTAATTTCCCTTCTAAGTAAAGATCCAACCTGACTTTCTTGCCTCACTGGACATGAATACCCTTCTTGCATTCTGCAATCCAGTGAACCTGGCTTCCTCTCCGTTCTTAACAAATAATATTTCACCTCTTGTCTCTGCACCTCTACATTGGCTATTCCCTATGCATGGAATGCACTCCCTCCTCACAGAGCTCCTCTTTTCTTTTAAGATGCAGCTCAACCACCATCTTCCTCAGGAAGCCTTTTCGGACTGCCTCCCTTCAACTGCTAATGCCACCTCTCCCAAACTACCTTGCATTTAACAACTTTGTATGTGTATGTATTCACTTTATATTGATGTTATATGGTACTCATCTCACCCATTAGTTTGTATACTTCTTGAAATCAGGGACAGTTACATTCTTTGTATACACATATCACGCACCTAACCCTGTCCTTGGCACATCATAGACACTTAATATTTGATTGATTGATTTATCTGATCCCACCTAATCATTTTAAAGATGATGAAAATGAGCCCCCAGAAGGTAAAGGCACTTGTTAAGATTGTCTTGTTTCTTCAACTACATTATGAGTTTCTTGTTGGCAATGACTGTTGTCTTAAATCTATTTATATCCCTTATATAATAACACAATTTTATATTTGTTGGTATATGCATATATATGTATATATGTATGTGTGTATATACATATGTACGTACGTGTATGTATTATATGAAGTAACTAGGTGGTGCAGTGGATAGAACACTGGCCCTGGTGTCAGGAAGACCTGAATTCAAATCTGGCTTCAAACATTTATTAGCTGTATGACCCTGGGCAAGTGATTTAACCCTGTTTGCTTCAGTTCTTCATCTATAAAATGAGCTGGAGAAGGAAATGGTCAATCACTCCACTATCTGCCAAGAAAACCCCCAAATGAGGTCATAGTGTCAGACACAACTGAAATGACTCAACAACAATCTATTTATATAAAATTGCATATATGTGTGCATACATATATATGTGTATATATACACAGTGTTCCATATATATTACCAAATGGATGAACATATACACTTGAAATTATATTGACAGCCTGTATTCCTGGAGCATTTTTCAGTTATAGAACATGTTTACATGTATTTGTCTTCACAAAAGTGCTGTGAGGTACATGGGACATTTACTGTTAACATTCTCATTTTAAAGGTGAGACACTTTAGGCTAACTGACTTGCTAAATATTACATGGCTAGTAAATAATGATGCCAGGATTCAGACCCAGGTCTTCTGACTTCACATTTCCTATTCTTTTTACTTCATCACCCTCCCTCCTATAATAACAGTAACAAGAACAAGACCTCTGACATTGATGGATAGTGTAAATAACCCCCTGTATCAGAGATGAAAAACCCTGACCCAGAACAGATATGTGTCATGTCTTGTCAGGAACAGAGTCTGGAATACAACCACATAAACCAATTCATGCCCCAGTGCTTGAGGCATGAAATATTCCTCATTCCCTCTGTCAGTTAGGATAGCCTTGGAATATGGAAAGAGTCAAGGTTTTTTGCAACTAAATCATGACATCCAACCATCAATACCAAGAAAAGAAAACACAAAAAAACACCTTTCAGTCTTAGTAGTCACGTTTCCACCACAAACTTAGTGTCCTTAATGGCCACCTGATCATCAAAGGCTTTTTAGTAGCCTATTACACCTCATGCACAAGATTCCAATAGCTGGCCTAGCAAGCAACCCCTTGAAGTGCAGAGTGGTAGCAAAGGACAGCAATGTGAAAGGATATGAAACAAGAAAGCAGTGATTTAAAAATAGGGCAAAGCAATGTCTCTGCTGTCTGGCTCCTATTTTCTTACTCTGAACAGAATGATTCCATAAATAAAACTGAGGCATAAGTATATCAATACAGCAATTGTTTTCGTAGTCTTTGCTCAGAAGTTCCTCTGTGCATTTAGCTGCAGAGTATGTGTGTGTTCCTGTTTTCACTGCCCAGCTGGAAAAATGGCAAATGTGGCTTCTGTTGTGATCACCCCCTCCTTGCCCTCCCTCCTCTTGTCTTTGCCCATACTGTGTTCGTATTCAATCTGCCTCCCTTCTGTCTTTGGAATTAGGCCCTGAAGATGAAACTTGTACAATCCTACGCCAATGTTGCCTGAGAAATTTTTGAACCAAGCGTATTGTTCTGAGCTATCATCTCCATTATTGTCCAAAAAGTATGGCACTATCTATGTAAAGCATGGAAAGGACAATATTAAATAGATTATAATGATTAATCTTAATAAAGTTAGGAGGTTTTTTTTCCTTTTGACCTGGCTCCTGAGAACACTGTGTCTTTGTCATTATCTTGAGCTGAAGTCTTGTACAACCTGGAAAGATAAGCAATACTATACTGTACCAGTGAGGGGGTCCTGTTGGATAGGACTTTCGATTAAATCCAACAAACAGTTATTAAATACCTGCTATATAAAAAGCCTCGTGCTTGTTTTGGGGAATACAAAATTTTTAAATCGTGGTAGGGGAAGCAGGGAACAATGAGTATTCCTGGGAAGCCTGCATTCTACTGGGAATCACTTAAAGAATGCAGAAGTAGTATAAGGGAAGATATGGTCATTCAACGAAAGAAAGGTATTTTCCACCGTAAGAGTTCAATGTTCCCTGTACCAAAGACTGTTAATGGATGTGGTAGGGCCCTCTGACTCTAGACCTTGGAAGTTTCCCGTTACTTCCTAAAGAGATACTACCCATCTTCCAAGTCTCGATGTGACTAATGGTCATAAAATCATAAATTCAGAGCTGGAAGGAGGGAAACAAACATTTATTAAGTGCCTACTATGTACCAGGAGCCTGACGAAGCATTTTACAAATGCTATTTCATTTGATTGTCATAGCAACCCTGAAAGGTGGGTGCTACTATTATCTTTATTTTACAAGTTTACAGCTAGGAATGTCTGAGAGTAGATTTGAACTAGATTCCTGAGTTCAGGTAAGAAGGAAGAGGAGGAGGAGGAGGAAGAAGAAGGAGGAGGAGGAGGAGGAGGAGGAGGAGGAGGAGGAGGAGGAGGAGGAGGAGGAGGAGGAGGAGGAGGAGGAGGAGGAGGAGGAGGAGGAGAAGGAGGAGAAGGAGAAGGAGAAGGAGGAGAAGGAGAAGGAGAAGGAGAAGGAGAAGGAGAAGGAGAAGGAGAAGGAGAAGGAGAAGGAGAAGGAGAAGGAGAAGGAGAAGGAGAAGGAGAAGGAGAAGGAGAAGGAGAAGGAGAAGGAGAAGGAGAAGGAGAAGGAGAAGGAGAAGGAGAAGAAGGAGAAGGAGAAGAAGGAGAAGAAGGAGAAGAAGAAGGAGAAGAAGGAGAAGAAGAAGAAGAAGAAGAAGGAGAAGAAGAAGAAGAAGAAGAAGAAGAAGAAGAAGAAGAAGAAGAAGAAGAAGAAGAAGAAGAAGAAGAAATAATCAAGTGGCTACATGACATGGCAGCTGAAGTTCCTTTCAGTTACTTGATTCTATTCCAAGCTGGTGTAGGTGCTGTCTTATAGCATCGGTGCTATAAGTGCCTGTGTTTTGCATCAGATGGTTTAAACCTCAATTCATTGCTCATGCTTTTCTTGATATAATCCAAATTCCCACCTCCTGAGCATCTCCCTTCAAACCATAAATTAGGACTAGCATCTGCCAAGCAGGATTATTTAAATGTGCATGTATGTATAGTGCTTTAAGTTTCCAAAAATGAAAGGCATTAGATAAATGTTATTAATATGAGATGTGAGAGGAAGGTCCCACTCACTTGTAGGCCCTGAAGGCCATATCCATCATCATAAGGCATAGGTTATCACCCCAGTCAAATGATGATTGTGAAATCTACTTTACTCCAACATAATCCTACCACCACCCATTCCACGATCATTTCCTTCTCTTTCTATCTCCTTCCTTGCTTCTAGTGGCCATAGGCTCATACAGCTTCTCTTACTTAACATCCCATGCCTGTTGCCATACTGGTTACTTGCTCCTTCTCTCCCTCCCCACCCCAAGTTGGATGCACTTCAATAGCAGATGACTATTGCCATAGACTGACATAGAATGACAGTAACTCTGGGAATGTCACTATCCAGAATGGCTCAATTGGTACAAAATCAATGTCAGGAGGTCTAAAGATAGAACCACAAGCAGCATCCTGTCTTCTAGGCAGAGATTCTAGACTCTGGCATAAGCCTGGACTTGTAAAGGGCCAATCTTTGGCAGAAGATGTTGATCATGAGTTTCTTTGATTAACCACATTTCTACTCGTCAAGAATAACACCACCAGAAGTCTTACCTTTATAGCCTAGAGGAAGGATGAGGTAACATAGTGGTATCAAATACAAATAAAAACAGAGGTCACTAAGTCCTATGGGCTGTATATAGACTTAGTTATGTATGTTTTGTTGTATTTTTATTTATTTTGTTAAAATTTCCCAGTTACATTTTAATATGTTTGGGCCTCACTTGGGAGTGTTGCAGGATGCATGTAGCCATGAGCAGCATGTCTGACATCTCTGGTGTAAATAGATAGAATTCTAGACTCCTTTTTTGTTTGTTTTAAGAATGATACTTTATTTTAATAGTCTTTCTTAAATTTTGAATTGCAAATTTTCTCCTTCCCTTCTAACTCTTCCCCACCCATTGAGAAGGCAAACAATATATTAATTTTTATATATATGTATATATATACATATATATGTGTGTGTACATATATATATACATATATAAATATATATATATATGAAATCACGCAAAACATTTTTCCATATTAGCTATGTTGGGGGGAAAAGGCAAGAAAAGTAAAGTAAGGGGGAAAAAGTATGCTTCAGTCTATACTCAGACTTCGTCAGTTCTCTTTCTGAAGGTGGACTACATTTTTTATATCATGAGTACTTTAGAATCATCTTGGATTATTGTATTGATTAGAGTAGTTAAGTCTTTCACAGTTGATCATTGCTATAACATTGCTGTTACTGTATAATATTCTCTTGCTTCTGTTAACTTTGCTTTAGAATGCTAGACTTGAAGGTAGGAAAAGCTATTGTCAAATCTCACCTCTGATGCTTATGAGCTGTAAGACTATGGACAAGTGACAGCCTCTCTGAGACTCAAGGAAATGTCTAAGTTATATATCGTGTGTGGTCTTCATTGGTAGAAGGAGTTCTCTCACCAAAGAATTCCGCAGTCCTCAAAGTATTCATGCTACATGCTAAACATTAGCTTCTACATAGTCGTAGTTTGACCATAAAATTGTGAAAGTAGCTTTTCTTGTATGGACATGACTTTGGTTTTTAGAATCCAGCTGCATCTCATACAAGTATTCCAGAGACACAGGACAAGTGAGCTTTCAAGCAGCTAAGGCATCCTCCCATCTCACAGTTGTTATTTATGCACAAGTTTTTCCTCAGAAACAACACATTGTGCTTTTGTGGCAGGGAAGGAAGGATGACTTGGCTGTGAATAACAAACCCTGAATAGAAATCCTATAATTAGCACAACTATTATTCTCCTTTATTTCAAAATTTACACGTGTAATAGGCATGGCTACACTTCCTAGGTACTTCCTAAAAGGAAACTAAGCCTTTCGGATTTCTTTTCACACAGTTTAAAAACACAACTGATTGGTTTGGGATTTTGGTTACACATCTAGCACAGAGCCCATTGCTAGCTAAATAAAAAGCAAACTACTGACGTGGAGATGAGTTCAGTATCAAATGAGAGAGTGCAGCTGTGAACCCCCTCCAATGTTACAGTCCATACATTGAAGCTTTGATGGGAACCTGGTGGGCCAAGGCCACAGTAATTTGTGAATTCATCTTGTAAATTACCTTCACAAAGGCTGCTCTTAATATAGGCTGCCTGATGGTTTTATCTCTCCATATACATGCCATTTCTTTTCATGTATTAACTAATTATTCCAGTGCATATCCTCTAGTCCACACCTCCAACAAATTTGCAATAATGAGCTATTTACTGAAGTGTGTGTCTATCTAGGCTGTCAGCAAAAACTCAATGGAGCTTGTCTTTGTAGCTGCAATCCTCATTCACAATGATTCTTCCTTATCAGCAGCCCAGGTGGCTTTCAGATCAGAAGGCCTGGTCCCTATTATTATTTTATTTCATTTTTCTTCTTCAATAGGGGAAAGGATCTTGGGGAGAAAACAAAAGGCCATTCTCCTTGTAAAAGTGGGCATATACACTTGAGATTTCAAAGCTTTCTCCTAGTTTTTCATTTTAACTTCTCTCTGGGGCGGGGGGGGGGGGGGGGGGGGGGAAGAGACTAATATCTCCTGGGTGGGGGGGAAGAAATACACAATCACACAGTAAGCTATAGGCTTAACTCTGTAAGAATAATATAGAGGGGATTCATTCACTTGAAAGGAAACTTGTCTGATATCAAACTCAGCTACCCTAAAAATTCTCCCTAAAATATGAGACCCCCAAAAGAGATTGAATCCATCTGATTCCATGTCTTCAAAAGTTATTTAGAAAACAGCAGGTGTTCTAAAACATACACCAGTTCTCTAAAATTAGCTTATATACAGAAGGTTTGCTGGGTCAGTACTACTATCCTAACATGAAAAATTTGGAAAATTTGGCTTCTCTTTCATGGTCTGATGAGGTATACTTTTATTAACTTGTCCAATGAGCTAATCTCTGATCTCAGTTCTTGCTCCCTATGGGGCTGGGGAAACTCACCCATGGCAGACACTTCCCTTCCAAACACTCTGTCCTTGCTTTAGGGATTGAATGTTGATGGGACATTTTGAGTAGCTTGAATTAAAATCTACTGCAGGAATCAAACCATTATAAATATTATTATTTCAACTTCAAAGGAGTAGCAGAATGTTTCTTGCACCCCACATTCTTGGATGAGTAATTTGCCCAGGGGATAGAGTGTAACTTGGACATTATAGATATTCATGAAAGGCAAAATGTGATTTTTTTGAAAGGAACTGGAAAATAGGAAACAGTAAAAATTATAATAAGGGCAATATTAGAGCTGGGATTTGACTATGGAGGGTACTTCATCAGTATTTTTATAGCTCACTTTAGCATGCCTGTAATTTTAAGAATTAAATCCTAACTATGCTTTTCAAGAGGTTCTATCAATCTTGGATTTTTCCAGTAGGACGACCTAATTGCAGGTCATGTAACATGACATAAAGTAATGAAGACTTTAAGATGTGACCTATATATGTCTAAGAAGCAATTAGAAATCTGAATAACCTCAGTGATTCTAACATTGACGTATTTTGTTTCAACACACATTTTTAAGTATTTATTATGTGCAAGACTAGGAACACAAAGATTTTTAAAATATGTACTTCCCAGCCTTAGGGAAAGTGTTTTTAATCTGGGGTCAACTGACCTCCCCCAAGAGGTCATAAATAGATTTCTAAGTTTATATACTTAGTTGGGGGGAAAAATACAAAGTCATTTTCACTAACCTTTGATTTCCTTTGTAACCCTATGTATTTTATTTCATTCATTTAAAAATATTATTCTGAGAAGGGGTGCATAGGATTGATCAGATTGTCAAAGGAGTCCATGCCACACAAAAGAACCCCTGCCTTAGGGAGTTTGGAATCTAATAAGGGGATATAGTATATATACATAATAGAATATTAGGGATAAAGGAGAGAGGCAAACAATGTAATAAGAAAATCTGAGAAGGGAGAAACTGCTTTCATCTTCAGGGACCATGGAAAACATCATGGAAGAGATAATGCTTGAGCCAAGCCTTGAAAGAAGAGAAGGACTTCAAGAAATTAAAAGGAATTATATTCTGGGAATATGGGACACTGGTAGATTTTGAGAGGAGTATTATTATCAGAGCTATGCTTTAAAAAGAAGATTACTTGGGGAATTGGGGATGAAGATCAGATTGGGGAAAAGAGAGACTAAAGGCAGGAAGAATAGTTGTAATAGTCTAGGTGAGAAGAAATGAAAGCTTAAAATATAATGATCACTATGTGATTAGAGAAGAAATAGATTTGAAAGTTAGTACAAAGGAAGAACTGACAGGATTTAGCAGCTGATTAGAAGCAGGACATCAGAGAAAGAAAGGAATCAAAGTTGGCTCAGGTGTTATAAACCTAGAACTAGGAAGATGATGGTGTCAATAGAAAAATGATTAGTTAGGAGGAAGGGTATACTTTGTATTTTAGAAATAAGATGAATTTGGGGGCAGCTGGGTGGTGCGGTGGATTAAAGTACCAACCCTGGATTCAGGAGGACCTGAGTTCAAATCTGGCCTCAGACACTTAACACTTACTAGCTGTGTGACCCCGGGAAAGTCACTTAACTCTCATTGCCCTGCCCTCTCCCCCCACCCCAAAAAAAGAAAGAAGATGAATTTTAAAGTACATGTTGAGTTTGAGGGACTGACAGGATATGTAGGGAGAGATAACCAATGCCAGTTGGAAATGAGAGACTAGAGTTCAGGAAAGAGATTTGGGCTAGATATATGCATATGTTTGGGACCCATCTGAATAAAGGTGGTAAGTGAAGTCAGGAAAGTGAATAACATGGCCAAAGGACAAAGTACGCGCCTAGGTACAGTAGCGATAAGAGTATTGTATTTGAGTCAGTAAGACCCAAATTCACTTCCCACCTCAGACACTTACTAGCTGTGTACACTCTGCAAGTTGCTTAACCTGTCTCAGTCTGAGTTTCCTCATCTGTAAAATGGAGTTAATAGTGATTTCATTAGAACAGGGACTCCCTCCCAATGTAGATCATGACTTGTCTATAATTGTCTATTATTTACAGAATTTGCCAGTTTCTGAGGTGTAAAGGTTCACAATGAAAATTTAGTGGTTAGCTCTTGTGAGCCAGGCCTAGTACCTACCTGGCTCCAATAATTTCTGGGATTAGCTCACTTCCATCTTTAATATCCTATGATTCTAGGTCTAATCATCAAGACTATAAAAGGCTCCTGGGAAAGAAGAAACTTAAGGATGGAGAATATGATAGATAATACATTAAAGATGATATTCCAGAAAACAAGAATCAGGGGCTGAGATTCCTGTATAGACAGAGAAAAGGGGCCCTAAGGCCACTGGAAGAATGAGAGAACAAAAGCACTGGAATATGAGGAAAACAGAAAAGATAGATAGATGATGATAGATAGATAGATAGATGATATTATAAAATGAAAGGGTTGTAGTAAAGAACCAGATACAAAAAGGGTACACATTAAATGGGGACTAAGCAAATTCTGATACATGAATGTACTGGCAAATTGATGTACAATAAAAAAAAAATAAATATAGGGAAATTGAAGAAAGAATGAAAACTCCAAAGAACTTAGTGAAGAAAATAGAATCAATGCTCACAATAATTACAACAATATCAAATAAAATTTGTGAAATTATAATTACCAACTTTGACACCAAGGAAAGGTGCTGAAATGTAACTAACTTCTTGCTTTCCTTGAAGAAATGGGAAATACAGATGTGTAATGTTATATATACCAGCAGATTTATATTGTATATATCACTATGTTGGCTCATTTAGTGAGTTTTGCCTTTTGGGTTTGTTTGGGTTTTGCTTTTTCCTTTAGTATAAGAAAAGGTTCCCCATTTAGAAGTAGAAAAGGTAAATATTCCAAAATAAATCTCAACAAAAAGCAAAAGATATTTTAAAAAGGAGATTTTTCCCAAGAGAGCCCCTTGTAGGATGAGACAGAGACAGAGACATAGCAAGCATCCACTACCTCAAGTTATCAAATGATTCTTTTAGGAAGGTCAAAGCAAATGAGTCTAATTTTTTCATCCCACAGATTTTACACTGAAAACCATGGAGGCTCAAAGATGTCAAGAAACTTACTACAGTCCCATAACTAACAAGTCTCAGAGGTGTGATTAGAATACGAATGTCTCCTGCCTCCAGGTCCAAATCTTTTTCTGCTATGTCACATTATCTCCCTTTAGCATCTTAACAAAACTATACTAAACATCCATTTGTGCTTACTTAATTTTTGGAAACCTCAAAAGATTAGTATTATTCTATTTAAGCTGTTGGTCACTTGCATTTGAGGTTACCTTCAATCTACTCTGTATATATGTAGGCTGTAACGATTGGAATGACGCCACCTGCTGGAGACTTACTGTAGAAGAGTTCTGCCCATGAAGCGAAGGTCTTTGAGGGCAAGACCAAGAGTCTTTTCTTTGGCATCAGGAAGTGACGCGGGCTAGTGGGAGGAGGAAGGAAGAGACTGGCGCTCAGTCTCACACTCTTTCCTCTGGACTCTGGTGGAGAGGGGAGCTAGAAATGTGCTCTCCCTTTAATAGATAGCAATCTAGGCCTTTTCTTCTCTCTTTACCAAACTCTTATTCTCCTTAATAAATGCTTAAAAGTCTAACTCTTGCTAAAACTTATAATTTATTGGCGACCACTCATTAGATATTTTAGACAGTTTAGCTAGAATTTTAGCCCTTAACAAGGCACATGCCTTATCTGTACCTAATTATTTCCATGTCGACTCCCCCATTAGAATGTTAGCTCATTGAGGGTAGGGGCTATTTCTGTCTTTCTTCCTGTTCCCAATACCTTAGCAGAGTGCCTGACACATAGTAAACACTTAATAAATGCCTATTCATTGACTTATGAGGCAAACCACTCTTTTCATTTAATGTTCCTTAGCTTTTTCATTAGCCACATAACCCCTAAGAGATAGCGGTAAGATGGCTTTAAGGAAAATTGTTGATATGGCAACACACTTATGTTAAGGGCTAAAATTCTAGCTAAACTGTCTAAACTATTTAATGAGTGGTCGCCAATAAATTATAAGCTTTAGCAAGAGTTAGGCTTTTAAGCATTTATTAAGGAGAATAAGAATTTGGTAAAGAGAAAGAAAGGCCTAGATTCCTATCTATTAAAGGGAGAGCACATTTCTAGCTCCACTCTCCGCCAGAGTCCAAAAGGAAGAGAGCGAGACCGAGCGCCAGTCTCTTCCTTCCTCCTCCCACTAGTCCGCGTCACTTCCTGAAGCCTGGTCTTGCCCTCAAAGACCTTTGCTTCATGGGCAGAACTCTTCTACAGTAAGTATCCAGCAGGTGGCGTCATTCCAATCGTTACACTTATTAAACTCATTATCTATTAGGAAGATTATTCAATGTTTAATGCAGAGTTCCATCATCAAAAGAGTAGTTATAGATTCTTGGGAATCAAGATGGTACAATTAAACAAAATTGATGTGTAGTAGCATGAGAACTATATCTAATGCATTTTTTAAATTATTCCTTACATAGTCAAGTAAGTACTTTTCGAGAACACTAAAAAATATTCATCACAAAATGTCATGGCAAATAGTCATCAGCAAATAAAAATTCTGTAATTGTGCCAAGTAGACAAAAAACAAGGAGATGAACATTACTAAGAAGAAAGGGCCTGCCATTACTAAGCCAAAATGGACAGATCAGTGGAACAAAGGCCTTAATTGCTCAAAAGGCCCTGCAGAACTTTTTGAAAGGGGGCAAGAAATTAGGGCATTAAAGGTGTATCACAGAGTGTGGGAAGGGGGGCAGGCAATGTCCAATGAGACTGGAAAAATAGGTTGGGGCCAGGTTGTTTAGGGCTTAAGTGAAACAGAGGAGTTCATACTTTATCCTAAAAGCCACAGGACGTCACATTGAGTAGGGGAGTCACATGGTCAGAACTGTATTTCAGGAAAATTGCTTTAGGAAGTCCTCTATAGCAGGACTTCTTAAACTTTTTCTACTCGTGACCCCTTTTTACCCAAGAAATTTTTATGTGACCCTAGGTATATAGGCATATAAGCATATAAAATAGGTATACATAACCTTTTTACTGTTGCCAATTTTTTTTGCAACCCCCACATTCAGCTATGTGAAACCATATGGAGTCACAAACCAGAGTTTAAGAAGCTCGCTGTATAGGATGGACTGGAGCAGGGAGATATTTGAGGGAGATTAGGAGGTTATTGAAATAATCTAGGCAAGAGGTGATGAAGATCTGAAGTAAGATGGAAGCTTTGAGTGGAGATAAAGGAGTCAGACTGAGAGCTGTTATAGAGATAAAAACATTAAGATTTGGCAACTGATTGGATATGAAGGGTGAAGTAGCATGAGGTGTATGGGATAATACTAAGGTTACAACCTGAAAGACTTGAAGAATTGTGGTCCCTTCAACAAAAGTTGGGAAGCTTGGAAAAGAAAAAGGATTTAGGGGGAAGATAAAAAACTCAGTTTTGGACATATTGAGTTTAAATTATTTCCAGGACATTCAATTTAAAATATCCAGTAGTCAATTGATGATAAGGTAAGTTATGCTCAGGGGAAAGACGAACATATACAGAGTATTCCAAAAATCTTAGTGTAGTCTTAATCCAGGAAAACTTAAAAAACACTAGAAAACAAGAAGCCTTTCTTAAAATGATAAGTAGTATCTATCTAAAACCAAGAACAAAAATTATCTGTAATGGAGATAACCTAGAAACTTTCCCAAGAAGATCAAGGATGAAACAAGAATGCCCATTATCACCATTATTATTCAATATTACATTAGAAATGTTAGCTATAAGACAAGAAAAAGAAATTGAGGAATACAAACAAGCAATGACAAAAAAAACCCAAAAACCTATCACTCTTTGCAGATGATATGTTGCTGTACTTAGAAAATCCTAGAGAAACAATTAAAAAACAAACTGAAACAATTAACAACCTCAGAAAAGTTGTAGTATATAAAATAAACTCTCATAATTCATCAGCATTTCTACATATCACCAACAAAGCTCAGCAGCAAGAGACAGAAATTCCACTTAAAATAACTGCATACAATATAAATACTTGAGTCTACCTGCCAAGACAGAAACCCAAGATTATACGAACACAATTATAAAACACTTTTCACACAAATAAAGCCAGATCTAAATAGAGAAATATTACTTGCTCATGAGTAGGTTGAGCCAACATAATAGAAATGACAATTCTACCCAAATTAATTTACTTATTCAGTACCATAACAATCTAACTACCAGAGAATTATTTTAAAGAGCCAGAAAAAAATAATAAAATTTATCTGGAAGAACAAAAGACTAAGAATGTCAAGGGAATCAATGACAAAAAAATGTAAAGGAAGGTGGCACAGTAGTGCCAGATTTCAAACTATATTACAAAGTAGTAATAATCAAAACAATCTGGTACTGGCTAAGAAATACAGTGGTAGATCAGTGGAATCGATTAAGTACCTAATACACTAGTAAATGACAATAGTAATCTAGTGTTTCATACACCCAAAGATCCAAACTCTGGGGGCAAGAACTCACCATTTAACAAAAATTGCTGGGGAAACTGGAAAGCAATTTGGCAGAAAATAGCCATAGACCAACATCCCATACCATATACCAAAATAAGGTCAAAATGGGTACATGATTTAGACATAAAGGGTACTATCATAAGTAAATTAGGAGAACACGGGGCAGCTAGATGGCACAGTGGTTAAAGCACTGGCCCTGGATTCAGGAGTACCTGAGTTCAAATCCAGCTTCAGACACTTGACACTTACTAGCTGTGTGACCCTGGGCAAGTCACTTAATCTCCATTGCCTGCAAAAAAAAAAAAAAAAGGAGAACATGGAAACATTTACCTGTCAGATCTATGGATATGGTAAGACTTTACAACCTATCCCCCCCCCCAAAAAAAGAGGGTGGGGTGGGAATCATAGAAAGTAAAATGGATAATTCTGATTACAGGAAATTACAAAGGGTTATTTTGCTTTTGGGTTTTGTTTTTGTTTTTGTTTTTGTTTGTTTTACAAACAAAATGAAATGCAGCCACAATTAGAAAGAAAATAGAAACCGGAGGAAATTTTTATAGCAAGTTTCTTCAATAAAGTCCTCATTTATTAAACATATAAGGAACTGAACCAAATATACAAAAATTAGAGCCATTCAGCTCAAAAAGAATTTTTAAATGGAGAAAAGATAACCCCTATAGTTTCTCAGCATGAAGGATTACAGAAGAATGAATGAAATGGCAATGGGAAGTACTTAAAGAAGAGGAAAGAGGGAGAGCTCTACTTATGATAAGGTGATCCCACTGAAGAACATGTCCCTGTGGGGAGAAATAAATTCTGTAATGGGCAATGAGGGCTTTAAAATTAATCTTATCTGTAGGTAGTTGTAGTTTAGGGAAACAACCGTCTACATAGACAACATCCTGCCTTAGTAGAAGGAAAATATGTGATTCTGGGGGCAACTGGCATTTAGTTGGTTCAGAAAGCATAGACCCAGAGAGGAGATTGCATGGCAAATGGGAAATAGAATTACCACAACAGGAATAGGAAATACAACTGAGCCACATGATTTGAAACACAAGGAAATTTCTGAGACGACAGCTTCCTCAAATTTGCAGGCTATAAAATAAACCCCCCAAATCAATAGCATTTCTGCACAAGAGGCAATAATAGAAAGGGAATTATCATTCAAAATAACCACAAAAACGCATAAAATATTTGGTTCAATTTACTAAACTATATTCAGTATTTGAATAAATTCAGTTGCAAAATATCCCTTAAAGAAACAAAGAACAATTTAAATAACTGGAGAAATATTCAGTGCTCCTGGCTGGACAATATCACATGAATGACAAAACTAAATTAATTTATAGATTTAGTGCAATAATAATCAAAGAAGCAAATTGATATTTTAAAGAAATAGATAATAATATTTCTTTGGAAAAAGAAAAGATCTAGAATATCAAGGGAAACAATAAAACTTATTAAAAATGAATACTACTTCCAGATGACAAACAAGAAGCACTCAACAAAACCATTTGGAACTGATTTTAAAAACAGTAAAGTAGATAAAGGACGAATAAAAATAATTCATCTAAATAACCTAGTCTTTAATAAATCTAAAAATAAATTACCTAAGAACTCCTTGTTTAAAAAAAAATCTGAGGAAACTGAAAAGGAGTCTAGAAGAAATTAGGCTTAAACTAGCATCTTACAATGTACAAATAAATTCAACATTGGATTTAAATTCATGTGACCTGAGTATTAATTTAATTTTTAGATAAACAAATTATAAATAGTTCATAGCTATAAGTGAGAGGTGAACTGTTGATCAAACTAGAGATAGACATCAAAATAAAAGTTATTTGCACAAACAAAAGTAACACATGTAGAATAAAGGAAGTAAACTGGGAAAAAATCTTTGTATCAAATATCTTCAATAAGGGTTTGAATACTTACAATACATAAACAACTAACATATATATGGAAGACTAAAGACCATTCCCTGATAAGAGGTCAATTATCAAAGGATATAAATGAACAGTTCTCAAAAGAATTGCAAACTATTAACAACCATATAAAAATGTTCCAAATTACAAATGAGAAAAATAAATGCAATCAAAACAATTCTGAAGTTTCAACTTACATCAGAAAACTGGCAAAGATGGCCAAATAATCAGAATAATCATTTTTGGATGGGTTGTAGAAACAGGTACACTAATTCATTGGTGGTGGAATTGGGAAATAATGCAACCATTCTAGAAAGAAATATGGAATTATGTGAAGAAAACAACTTAAAATGTCCATTCTCTTTGACTCAGATTCCACTAGTAGACACAAACTGGTAGGATGGAAAGAGAGAAAGAAAGAGAGAAGGAAAGAAAGATGAAAAGACAAAAGGCTCTATATACGGGGCAGCTAGGTGGCACAGTGGATAGAGCACCGGCCCTAGATTCAGGAGGACCCGAGTTCAAATCCGGCCTCAGACACTTAACACTTGCTAGCTGTGTGACCCTGGGCAAGTCACTTAACCCCAACTGCCTCACCAACCCCCCCCCAAAGGCTCTATATACATCAAAATGTTTATAACAAGCACGACCTGGAAAAAGAGTAGACATCCACTGAATGTAAATTTGATTTTTTTAAAAGAGTGGTACATGAATGTATTACCACTGTTGTAAGAAACAGAAGGGAAAAAAAGCATAGACATGTGAATTGATGCCAAGTTAAATAATCATAGTCAGGAAAATAATATGTATAATTACTACAGGATAAGGAACAAGACAATCAAAAGTGAACATCGAGAAACTTTAATAACCAAGCTTGGTCCCAAAGAAGTGATATGAGAAAACAGCTTCCATGGGTGTGGAATACTGCATATAATATCAGACTTTTCAATGTGTTGATTGGTTTTGCTCTAAGTGATGGTTCCTAGGGGAGGGGGCAGTGCTGGGAAGCAAGGAGGAAGAGGAAGAATAATAAAAAGGTGAGGATATCAATAAAAATCTTCTTTTTAAAAGTAGAGCTGAGATTTGCACACTGCTATATTTAAAATCCTGTCATTTCACATCACAAATGTGGTAGGAAAGTACAATTTTTATGATATGAAAAATGGTTACTTTATGTCACTTCCTTTTTTAAAGGTTGAACAACATAACCAAGTGCTATCTGCAGGCCTTTATCATCTCACAGCTATACTACAATAGCTTTCTGAGTAGTCTCCCTGTCTCTGCTCCTCAACTCCTACCCATCCTCTACTTGGCTACTATCAAAGTAACCTTCCTTAAGTGCAGGCCTGACCACATCACTCCACTTTTCAATAAACTCCAGTCAACAAGCCCCAATATCCCCAGAGACAAATATAATCACCTCTGGCTTTTAAAGCCCTTCAGTCTGTCCCCTACCTTTCCAGTCATCTTACTCCTATCCACGTAGTCTATGGTACCATGATTCTGGTCTCCTTACTCTTCCTTATGGCAGACATTTAATCTCCCAACATTTTCACTGCCCAGCCCTCATATCTGGAATTCCTATCTTCCTCTCCACTTCCTGACTTCCTTCAAATCTCAGCTAAAATCCCCTCCTTTGTGAAAAGCCTTTCCTGATCCTTAATGTTAGTACCTTCCTTGAGACTGTTTACAATTTAACCTGTATATACTTTATTTGTACCTTATGTTCAGTCATTCAGTTGTATCTAACTCTTCATGACCCCCACCGACCCCACTTCAGGTCCTTTTCTCTCTCAAAGTCCAATTTCATGTTCATTGTTTCCATGATACTATGTCGCATCCTCCACCATTTCCTTTTCTTTTTGTTTTTAATCTTTCCGAACATCAGGGTCTTTTCCAATGGGTCTCATCTTCTCTTTATGTGGCCAGAATATTTAAGCTTCAGCTTCAGTATTTGACCTTCCAGTGAATAACCTGAATTTCTTTTAAGTATTGGCTGATTTTGAACTCCTTGCTGTCCAAAGGACTCTGAAGTCTTCTCCAGCACCACCATTGGACCATAGTGGTTTGCATGTCATGTTAAATCCCCTCATTAGAATGTGAGCTCCTTGAAGACTGTAACTGGTTTCATCATTCTTTGTATCCTCAGAACTTAGCACAGTGCCTGGAACATAGTAGGCACTTAATAAATGCTTGTCAATGTGATTTGACTTGTGACTTGACTTGTTATTCATGTAGGAGGATAAGTCAATAACTAAGGTTGATTTAAACAAATTTTCCAAATACTTTATTTCAGAAACAAATAGAAATGTTGCCAACCTTATATTGCAGAAACCATTACTACCACCTATTCAGAAGCAGAGATAAGAATAAATATGATCATATAAGTTGTGGGTAATGTCAATGGAGAAAATAAAATTCATTTTATAACCTCTACCTTGAATATAATGACCTACCCTAAAGAGAAAAATGTTTTGAGGGTTTTTTTTTTCCCCAGTAGTAGGGAGATTGATGTGTGGCAACCTATCAATTATGCTCCCTCTTCTAACAGCCTGTACAAATGTGGATATGGTTAGAAGTACTATTTATAAGCAGTCTGGGGGGAGGCAGATGGTTTTGAGGGGGGAAGAAGTTTGGGGAACAGCATTCCTCTGTCAGTATGATATACTTATTCAGCAAGAAAATCCATAAGGTTGGCTTCATCTCCAACATGATGCCCTAACCAGTCAAAGATGAAGAAATTTACTTCATGATCTGATTCAATGCTAATTATAATGAATAAACAGAATTAAGAAATGCACAACTACATACTACAGGCACATTTTTAAAATGCACAAGTATATTTAACAAATAGTTAAAATCATTCTCATATAGCAATTTGACTTGGGTCCTGGACATCACTAGAATCAAAGATCCTCAAGAAGGCCTTCGAAGAGATACATGACTACAAATGTCACTTGAATTAGTAAAGTATACAATAACAAAAATACAAGACTGTCCCGTAAGTAAGAAATAGCAGATTAATACTTTTAATTAATACAATTAAAAAATAATTGGGATAATGAGGAAAGACATAGAAAGGGTATTTGTAGCAGGTAAAAAAACTACACTTGACTAATTGGAATAGCTCCCTATTCTAACACACTTTTCAGATTTAAAAAGCACTTTCCTCAAAACAACCCTATTAATAGGAAGTGTTAGCATTATCCCAATGATATACCTTTTGGGGGAGGTGGGGCACGGCAATGGGGGTTAAGTGACTTGCCCAGGGTCACACAGCTAGTTAGTGTCAAGTGAGTGAGGCCGGATCTGAACTCAGGTACTACTGAATCCAGGGCCGGTGCTTTATCCACTGCGCCACCCAGCTGTCCCAATATACCAATTTTACAAATGAGGAAATTGAGACTCAGGAAGGCTGTAATTTTCAAGATCGTATGGCTGGTAATTGTCAACTGATTTTTCATGCAATCAGTACTAGTCTGTCAATGACACACCTAGTGCTAGTCTTGAAGGTTAGAATCTATTAAGTTTCATTATGAGGCAGTAAAATACAATGGAAAGGGTATCAGATCTGGAATCTGGAGACCTAGGTTCAAATTCTAGCTTGGCAACTTACATGTGGCTTTGGGCAAGTCAACCTCTCTAATACAATAAAAGGAGGCTAATATTTATACTACCCTGCAAGCAACTCATGAAGTTTGATGGAAGATCAAATCAGACCATGAATGTAAAGTTCTTCCTAAAACCAGTCACAAAATAGAACATAAAGGAAAAGAAACTGAAGTTCAGAAGTTCATGAAAAGCCAGAATTCAAATTCAAGTGGTCTTCTTTCAAATAAAGGACTCTTCCCAGTATATCACAATTGCTGCTATATAACTTACAATGTCCAATACATCAAGTTGGATAGTGATTAAGACTGAAAAGGTTTGGCTAACAAAGGACAGCTGACAAAAGGAAGCAATCAATATTTTCACAAAGGAAGTATATTTTCATATCTTCAAAGGTAAAGGTAAAGGTGATTTTAATTACTATTTTTTCCAACATTTTCCCTATCTTAGATTTTTCCCTCTCTCCATCCATTACTTTCAACTCAGAATTAGAGCTGCACTAATACCAACACTTATCAAACTAAACCTAAATAAGTGAAATCCACATGCAGATTTCACTGCCTCAATAGATCAAGACATACTTAGCAGGAAGTGCTGACTTAGAGAAACCACACTCCTTGAAACAAACCAAAGCTAACTAAAATAAAACAGAAACTGATAGATATTAAAGCGACAACCTTTTCATGACAATACTACTGTGAAAAAATAATAGGGTTTGGGGAATGCCCAAAGGCACCCTGCCCAGGGGATTGATTGGATTAAGATTGATTAGATTGACTGACTTCACTTATTAACTCACTTAAAGTTAATTCAATTAAAACCACACCTGGCCCTCAAGAGGATGTGTTCTCAGAGGGTGTGAACACCAGACCACCCTCAAGTCCACTGAACCAATGGATTTGGTTGATGCTAGCCAATGAGCTTGAAGCAGTGTGTAAGAACCACCTCTCCTCCAGACCCAGAAAAGGTTTCCACATGCAGTTACTCAGTTAGACTCTCTTAGTAGCAGAGGACTTGGAGGAAGAAGCAGGCCGGGCTGAGCTCTATTTTTTCTCTAGGCTAGAAGGCCAGGCTGAGCTCTGTTCTCTCCTCTAGGCTACATAGGTCTTTTCTTAACTTTCAGAGACATATGCGCTCTCTTTACTAATATTTAATATACTTTAATAAATGCTTAATGCCCCAAAACTGGTGCTAAAGCTTCTAATTTATAAGTAACAACTTTCTTAGGAACCCCAGCTAATTTTCCCCAAACTTGGGACAGAAATAAGGTGACCACACAGTTTTACTCACTACACTACTTCTGAGTTTTTCAAGTAGTCAAAGTAAAGAATTTAAAATGACCCAATCACAAGCACTCTTTTGCATTTATTCCCCTTACAACCAACATCAAATATATTATATGAAGGCTGGCTGGGGCAGATGTATTGGCTCCAAGAGAAGGATCAAACCTGAATGCACTGTTCTCTAACAAAAAGTGCTAATAGACCAGAATATAAATTACTAAAAGAATCTGTACAACTGAGAAGCAGTACAACTTCTAAAAAACTTAATTGCTTAACAGGTCTCAAAAAGGTATGCCTACCACACTGGCAAAGTATAGTAACACGCTTAATTTTTTCAACTGAAAACCACTTAACCTAGTTAAGTGATAAGCTGCTTTAGAAAGCAATTTATATAAGAATAGCTCATGTAAAATGTGAATATGATATGAAATCTGACTAGCTAAAACACTTTCTGCTTTGGTAGTCTACTGTCAAGAAATTATCTCAAACTGAACAGTTGGATGTTTAACCTTTTTCCAATAGACATAATCAAGGTGAAATTTGACAGTTCAAGGAGTATATGCTATGATAATCATAAGTTTTTGCTTCTAGGATATATCTCCATATGCAACATAAAATTTAAGTCACTAGAACAGAACAATTTTAAGATTGTCTTGGTCAATATTTAAGCCATTTCTTATGACAATAAGTAAGGTAGAGCCCATGTAGCAGTGGGGATAAATTCAGATTTGGGACTTTTTGTTGTTGCATGTTGATTAAATATTAAAAGGTAGAGGAAAATCCTTGAGACATGTTTTCAGATGAATTATAGAAATACTGTTAAAATGTGAGGCAAAAATGTATTGAATGGGTACAAAATAAAGTACTATAATATATAGACTGTAGAAATGTTATAAAGAAAATTAAATGAATTAAGTAACAGTATCTGGAAACATTTTATTATATATACTTGGCTTAACTGTAGTAAATGTAAATATAGTTAACTAAAAATGTTAGTTATGCATCAAAGCTAAACTGTACAAAATACAAATACCACCAATCACATGTAAGCCACTTCTACAATGGACCCCCCAATTTTTTACAATGAAAAATGGAATGGAAAGCACACAAAGGAAAAAACAACATGAGGTCAAATTGTTAAGTCTTCCACCGGTCTAACTGTTCTTGGCCAGGTAAATAAACAAGCTGACAATAACAGTCATTTCCCATGGTGACCTTTTTTCCTGTGTACAATTTCCCAACCCAATGTCAATTCACATTGAAGAGATTATAAACCATTAATGCTCTGGCACTTGACAATAAAGACGTTCATTTTAGTCCTAAGAAGTACCACTCATAGAAAGAAAAATGATAGCTGGTTATACGTATCCTGTATAACTTGAAGAGAAGGTGCCAATGTCCAGTGAGAGTTCTTTTGAAACATAAAGGTCTTGAGGAAAAATGTAATGGCCTTGAAAAACTGTTCCTGATTCACATTTCAAGAACACTTTCATCTAAAGCACAGTATCCTCAGACAAACATTTCAAAAAGGCATGACAATTTAGCGAATGTTGTAAACAGGCTTCTTCAACACAATGAAAACAAGCTACTTAAGAAGGGGGATGATCTTCACCTCGGATACTTCGGTACTTAGCCATGTCTTCTGGAAAAACTTTAGAAAGCTCTTGAATCAACAGGCTTTTAAATTTCTGTGAAAATATAAAATGTCAAAAGATATCTATTTTTGATCTATCATCTAGGTTAAACTTTACACATGAATGCTACACAACTCTTATAAACTGAACCAGATCAACTCAAAATTCATATAAAATTGGCTGACATTTCATAAAAGCTTAATATTCAGTTTGTCAGTGTTTAATGATGTATTTGCCATAAAACTTATTTTAGCCTAGAAAAAATGATTTCAAATTAACCAATTTAAAATTTTCTTTCAAAATGACCTCAACAATGCATATTCATTTAAATGATGATTCCCATCCAGCTCCCCACCCCCACACCAAACACACACCCTTCTTGTTTCATGTAAAAGTACCACCTTCTTTCTCCCAGAAGGGAAACACACAGCTGGAATTAATTTTAGTAGACAACTTACGTAACAGGATTTCACAAGTATGATCTAATTAAGACATTCTAACTATACCAAACTTACTGTTTGCAAACAGTTCATAGAAAAGATCTTCAGAACACCTGGTAATCTACTACTCCAAGCATCATGACATGAACTGGCATTAATTTCAACAGCTGTCCATTTGTACAGTAAATCAGTTATTTATTATATACTTGTCAAGAAGAACTAAAATATTTTAAAATAACAACTCACATTTGTATAGAGCTTTAAGGTTTGCAAAACCTTTTCTTTACAACAACCCTCTAACATAGACAATGCAAATACCTTTATCTCCATTTTGTAGATGGGTGAAATGGAGATGGGGAAATAAAGGCTTTGGGATGTTAGAAAGCAGGTGAGATTACATAGCTAGTAATATCACTAGATGAGGTGGGAAATGAACTCAAGCGACTTAAGTCTGGCATTCTATCCACTCTGCCACAGTGCAAAAAAGTTCAAGTAATATTCATAGTCTAGTTATATGAGATCTTTTGATAAAAAACGGGTTTTTTTAAATAAAAAAAGGTCCCAATTGACAAAATGAAAGTAACAGAACCATGAACTGGGATGACAAATAGTCAAGAAGTGAAGAAAATGAAAAAACCAGGATAAAGAATGCCACAATGAAGACAAATGAACAGTCATGATGCGTTACTGCCTTCAGTGAATTTTCTGAACTGTCCAAAGGTACCTACCTAAGTATACAAATTGTCACATTGGTACATAATAAAATCACTCAGTAGATGCCTGGACAGACATCCAGCAAATGCTTGGGCAGTAGGAGTCATGCTGGTTTACAATCAAAAGTTCGGAGTTGCTTGACCCCTTGAAAGCTCTGTGAAGCCAGGGACTGTTTCATTTCTATCTTTGTCTACCCTGAGCCTAGCACATTTGCCCCACAGCAATAAGGATGTCAGATGTACAGCAAACCATTGGAAACAGTCAAACTATAATTAATTTATAAGTTACAACCACGTTAAGTTATATGTGGCCAAATTGGGAAGAAAGATCTATCCTTTATCTTGCAAGTTATGCTAACTTCCAATACCTGAAATCATACTGATTACACTACCCAACCCCCACCAAGAAACAAAAAAGAAAAAGTAGCATAGTTCCAAGTATAGAAGAATGAAAAATAGGCCTGCAATTGTACCTCATCTTTAAAAAGAAAAAAAAAAGCTTATTCTCCAGTCTTTCCAGGTAAACTATTCAAAGTATGCGATATCGCATACTTAGCAAGTGTCGCAGTGTCAGAATTTGAACAAAGTTTTTGCCAACATGTCTTGAACAAACACTGCAAAACAAACAACAGCATTATTACTGAGCATTCCTTTCAAGCCAAGAGGCATAAGAAATTCAACCATTAGGGTTCAAACATAATTTTTCCTTTGACTTGTTTACCTTTGCTCAGAGCTTTTTTCAAGAATTGTTAGTCAGAGCTGCTGTGTGTTCTGCAACACTCTGACCCTAATCTATGAATCTAGCTTAAAATATATTCTATATTATTGGGGGGTTTCCCTTAAGGAAAGATTAAGTATAATTAATTCTAATATTTTTAACACCTATCTCTGATTGAAAGAGACATAAAGAGAATTTCAGATAATATGAAATTTTGAGGTAATCTCAGATTTTTTTCTAAGGGAGAGAAAAAAATTCTTATCCTTAGATGGAAAATTTGACACATACCAGGTAATATTTTAAGTATTACCAATTACCTACATAGCACAGTAGATAAAGTACTGGACTTGGAATAGGGAAGATATGAATTCTAATTCTGCCTCTGATATTTACTAGCTGTCTAACTCTAGGCAAATAATCTCTCTTGACCTCAGTTTCCTCATCTGTTAAATGGGGACAGCACCTATCTGCCAGGGTAATTGTGAGGATCAATGAAAGAGCACATGTAAAGCGTTTTGTAAACCTTAAAGTACTGTATAAATGTTAGGTATTATTATCATAACTATTTTTAAAACAAAAGGCAAGTTATGCAGGGGAGCTGGGAATCACAAAAAGTAGGAAGAAAGTAGCTGAAGAGAATGTGTAACAAACTGACAATGAAAACAGAAGCTGGAGACTCTCTTATGAGAAATAAAAAGGAGTGATATCTTAAGGAATATGATAAACCTGGACAATATAAATATGGAAGTAATTCTTAGCAAGAGAGCCTAGAAAACAGTAAAATAAATGAAGTATAATAAGTAAGCAAAGTGGATAGTGCTAGACCTGCAGTCAGAAAGACCCAAGTTTCAAATCCAACCTACAATACTTAGTAGCTGTGTTTGTCATGTTCCAATCAATAACAACTTAATAATAATAGTGATAATGTTGGTGGTGATGATGATAATAATAGCATTATACAGCACTTACAGCTTACAAAAAGCTTTACAAATGTCATTTTATGCTCACAATAACTCTGAGACACAGGAGCTAAGATCCCATCTTACAGATGATGAAACTGAGGCAAAAAGAGGTTAAGTGGCATACCCAAGGTCACACAGTTAGGTGTGTGAGGCCAAATTTCAATTCAGATCTTCTTGACTACAAATCTAGCACTACATCCACTGTTTCACCAAGCTGCCTAAAGATAGCTAAAATGAATATGAATTTTGTTGGGCTGTTTATTTTTACCTAACAGGTAAAATTTCAATTCTTCCTACATTGAATGAAAATAACAAAAAATATAGGAAAAAAGCAGGCTCCACTCCTCAAATTTCTCTTTATACAAATGCTGAAAGCTTTTTTTCACTAAATCATAACAATCTTACCTTCATAGTGTCAATTTTGCCTTTAACTTGTTCATTTTTGGCTAGAGCCCTCTCTAAGCACTCTTTGGTGTACAGCTGGGGATTACGGCCTTGATCAATATATCTGAAAATATGAAAGACCTCACGTTAAATTATCATTGAGAATAAAACACTCTGAAAAACATAGTAATTAAAATGTTAGCCATATGAAAAGTATAGCTGCTGTCAAAAGAATACAATTTACAAAATGATTTAACCTATGAAAGCATAAAAGATACATTTATTCTGAATTTGAGCATCAAACCAACTGTTTTTTACACATTAGATCAAGAAGCAGATAAGATCTCTTAACCTTCTGCTAGTACCAATAACTCAAGATTCAAAGAATATGTTATTTCTAAGTTAAATAAGTATCCTTATCTATCAGACAATTTTGTCTGGCATTTTGACTTTTCACAATGATTTTACTTCTGTTTACTTTGGTTTAATTATCAAAACAATTTTGTGAAGTAGAGTACACATCACACCCATCTGATAGATGAGAATACTAAAACCTGAAAAGGTTAAATGACATAATACATGATAATTATGATAACATAAGGTAGTCAGTACAAGAACTGAGGCTATGATATAAAACTCATAAATTTGGGCCCAGCCTGAAGCTGATGCTATTATTATTGGCTTAAGTTCAGCATAAATTCCAAGGTACTCTCCAATTATAAGTGTTTGCTGTACTGCTTCTAAAAATTAACCACTACCCCCCTAAAAATATGTTAGTTATACTTTAGTTTTCATCAAGACACACAACTTAGGTCTGTACATGTATTTTAACTTTTCTATATGCCAAAGATTTACTTTGTCACATGTGAAATAATTTTGCCTTATCATCTAAAAGTTAAACTGAATTATCCTGTAATAAATTAACAAATTATGCTAAAGCTAATGAATATTGAGCAGGATACAGTTAAAGTTACTTCCTAAAGATTGAAATATTACCAAAGTTATTGTTTGTGACATAAAACCTGGTCTTGAATTATAATTATATAGGGCAGCCAATTTCCTGCTTCAAAAATTGGCATATTCTATAAATTCTACTTAAGTTACATTTCAGGGAACAGGTGGAATGAAGGAAACAGAATTAACTAACATTCCAAACACAATCCCTCAAGTGCCAAAGGAGAAAATGGGCAGCCTTGCATAACAAAGTCAGTAACAAAACGTGGCTGAAAGTTTTGTGGTGGGTATAAAGAGAGTTCAAGGGCTAGGGAAATGGCAGAATACAGAAGAGATCAAATAAGTGGCATGTTCCTCTGAGGGTAGAAAATGTTATAATTCTGTCTTAGTATCCCCCAGTTTCTTGCATCCAGTTGCTACCTAATATATGTTTCTATATTCAGCCAATCAGTCAATAGCATTTAAAAGCATACCACTTGCTAGACAGTGCTGGGTGCTAGGAATACAATGAGTTAGTCTCTCCAGTCCAGGAGCATTATGGGGGGAAGGGCAAAAAAGGAGTGTTAACATGTTTAGATAAGTAAATATAATATATACAGGATATACACATCAGCTATCCAGAGACAACAGGAGTCAACTTCCATAAATCACTTAGATTGTAAGCAAGTGAAGGAGTGACTGTGACAGAACTTATAATTCCTGTCTGCTTATTTTTAAATATCCTCAGTGCTTACTATTGTATTACTATTTGCTAAATGAATATCTCATTACCATAAAGATAACTATAGTTATCCCTTCTACATCATGACTTTCCCCATCATGGTTTCAAGATAGCTCGCGTTGGCATAAAAAATTAAAAGGGAATCTTGAGGGAATTTTGCAGATGACATGAAAAGGCCAATAGACAACACAGAAAATTACTTAACCCATATTTTACAATAAGGTATTGTAAACACCCCATAAAAGAAAAAGAAAAAATTCATACTTCTCTGCTACAAAGGGAGAGCCAAAAATTTTATGTGGTTTTTCCAGATCCTGGGGGTGCCATGCCCCTAAGCCATGTGATGTAGAAGGGATAATTGTAGAGCAATCACTCTTGTATCCACAGATAGTTGAGAAGACTAATTCTAAAGCAGTAGTTCCTTCCCCATAATACATGCATACCAACATTTTGCTTACAATTGCATTTTCACTCTTAAGTGCCTACCCCTGTTTCTAACAGCCTCAAAGACTAATCATATGCCCTATGTTACTGCTTAAAGAACTAGACTCATTCCATGTCTATCTGCTTTGATTTTCTAGCAGTCTCGGGTCACATCATATTTTCAAAGCTCTATTTCAGTGGTTCTTAAGAAGGAACTTTCACCCTTATTTGCTACAGCTCCAGTCTTAATCATCACCACAGGATATGAGTTTGTTCAGCTATATTGTTGCTACAGCATTCTATACCCTCAGCAACAGCAACTGGCTCAAAATTCACATGTTGGAACTATACTGTCAACTTCCTGGAGTCCATGTTGACTTTATTTTTCACTTCTTGAACAAAAAGAAGGGGGACAAAAATGAACCAACAGTGATCAGAAATGCCAGTTCTAGTTCTGGTATTTATTGATTAGTTGCTAAACTAGGATGTTTCCATTATAAAAGGCAGAACAATATAACAATTTATACTTCCAGACTTTAACATTCACGGAAAACCTGCTATTTTAATTTTTAAATGGTAATTTTAAAAAATATATTACATATTTTTCCTCTAAGAGAATATTTATTCCACTAAAATTAATACCTAGCCTCTAAAATAGTGATAGAAATTAGAATTATGATTTTGCTGGTATAGGGAACTGCTAAGTGAGGAAACTCTCTTCACCAATACAAATCGTCACCTTTTCTACAATTTATAGTCTTAGAGTCCCTAGAACAAGAGAGATCAAATGACTTGCCCCGGATCACACAGCCAGCATGTGTCAGAGGTGGTATGTGTCTAACCATTTATCCCATGCAAACAGGACATGAAAGGTCTATCAGGAGAAAATAGTAGCTCTCTCCATAAAGAGGACTTAAAAACTTGTAAGGGTATTCTTTATGTTTTTAATAATCCTTCCTCTATATGAATACACTGTCAATTTTTAAAGATTCCAGAATCTGGCAAATTTTTAGAAGAGGATTAACTACAGTATTCCATTCCAGATATCCTAGTTACTCAAGAGTTTTACTATTAAACTAATATTAAAACTTATACTTACTCAAAAACTTCTAAAGGGACACTAATATCATGAAGCTGTTGTCGACACTTGTCAATATCCTGTAAGCCAGTCACGATAAAATTTCTAGGTGTGAAATAAAAATTAATTATTGTAAGCACTAACAACAAAGCCCATATCTGCTCCCCACACACACACACCCTGAATTCAATTAAGAGTATTTCCCCTCTTGAATGATTGCCTTGTCATAGCAGAGGGGCTTGCATAGCTAAATGAAACTATAGACTATGCTGTGCTGGGTTACCCAAAATGGACAGGTCATAGCAAAGAGTTCCGACAAAGGTAATCCACTGGAGAAGGAAATGGCAAACCACTCCAGTATCTCTGCCAAGAAAACCCCACGAACAATAGTGGAGGATAGAAGGGCCTGGTGTGTTATGGTTCCATGAGGTCATGAAGAGTCAGACACAACTGAACAACTGCCACTCTGGGGTCACTTATGTGACCTTGAGCTAGTCAATATTAGTGGACTCAGTTTTTTCATCTATAAATTGAGTTATGAACCATTCCAGTTCTATATCTATAATCCTGTTTCTTCTACTCATATATTGACATGTATGTACATGTGTGTACATATATATATGCACACACACGTCTATATATGTACATGAGTACTTGTAGGAGTGTATGTGTTCATTTATATAATTATACTCATCTCCTATAATATGTAATTTAATATCTGGAATTGGTTGTATAAATATATGAATACATGTATAATATGTGCAAGAAATGATCCTATGGTGGTTGTATTCTTTATTCTCTAGAAGAGTAGAAGTATAGGAGATATGCATCCATTCCTATTTACACATATAGACGCACCTACCTATACAAATCTCTCTACATACGACTGTCTCAAACTTCTCTTATCTGTTCACAGTGCTAAAAGCACAGAATAAAAATGCTCAAAAACATTTGTCTATACGATTAATTTATCTTCTCTCTATACACTGAAAATTCTTGGACATTAGGGGCTATATTCAAGTTCTATAACCAGTGGTGCAACACAGACAGTTCCTCCCTTTTCAACCCCCATGCCCGCCTAAACTTTCAGTAGAAAATAACATCTTCCATCTACTGAGTAATATAAGATTTACAGCGTGCTTTCCTCCCAACAAACCCTAAGAAAGTGATATAAGTATATTTATCCCCACTTTATAAAAGAGAAAGCTGAACTTGGGAAGTTCCGTGACTTCCTCAAAATCATAGCAATCAGTCTGTAATGAAATCTGAACCCAGGACTCCAGACTCCAAATGCAATGCTTTCCTCGCTAAATCCAGGTACCTAATTATAATGTCTCACTGGCATAGTTTTAGAAAAATGGCTTGTCTGCTGCTTTCCCCCCTCCTCCAAGTAGAGAGGAGGCTCGTCTCCCCGTGCTCTAGCACGTCACCCTGGCGCTTTCTCGGACTTCTCCAGCCGAGCTCCCGCAGCCCCAGGCCCAGGGACACCCGGGAAACCCGGGGGAGGAGAGGCCAAGGGGAGGGGGGGCGATGGCGGGGAATGGGGGTAAGGGGGTGGCGACCCTCACAGCTTCTGGTTGAGCCCCGCCTGACTGCTGGGCTGGAAGTCGCTGACGATAATGCCAAGCTGACGGATATTCTCCACAAACTTCTCCAGATGTTCCTCCAGGTGATCGAACTTCTCCGCCATCTCCGGACCCCGCGAAGCCGCCGCTTCTTTAAACCGCACCAGGGAGACTACAACGCCGCCTCCACTGTCGCCGCCGCCACTCCTCTTCCTACTTCCGGCCAGCAGCCCTTAGGTACTTCCGCTTCCGCTCGTGGCCCCGCCCCTCTCGGCTCTGTTACCCTTGGACGTCTGGCCCGGAGTCTAGGGAAGCGCAGTGGGGGAGGGGCTTCTGGTCTCAGGCCGGCTCCTCCAGCTCCTCCCCCCATGGCCTCCCCCACCCCCAACCCCACCACACACAAGTTTTTCACACCTTCCCCTTGGAATCCCTAAGAAAAATGGAGTTAACTCTTTTGTGCCCCTAGCCCCCACCCCCCTCCCCGCGCCACGCACCTGGCAAGGGGCAGTGGAGAAACACTTGGACTCCCACGTCTGCTTCTTAACTCTCTGTGTGACCTTGAGCAAGCCACTTCAGCCGGTCCTCAGGCCTTTGCCAATGTAAAGGTTGGACTAGATCAGTCTTTGTGGCAGCCTCTTAAAGCCTAGGGACCCTTCTCAGAATAACATTTTTAAATGCGTAAAATAAAATGTATAGGATTACCAAGGAAACCAATCATATTGAATAAAGATGTAATTGCTTCCTATTCCCAAATTCACAGGAACCACCTGAAATCTTTCCACAGACCCTAGTCAAAGAAATCCTGGACTGGATAATCTCCAAGGTAGCTTCCAGCTCTTTACATCAGATGATCCTACTACTTCCCTTATGCCCTGTTGCTACTACTCCCATAAGAAATATCCCAAGTTATTAATAATAAGCAATTCAGACAAGGAAAGGGGCACTGAAGGCAGAAGGAACCCTTGCCACCAAATCACATGATTAGGCTCAAGGCCTTTTAATTCAAAAGTTCCCTTAATTCATTAAAGGGTGATCCCAGAATTTGTGAAAGACCAGGAAACATAGGTCTTTCATGCAATAAATGCAACAGCCAAAAAAAGAAAATAAATAAAATTTGTGGAAGGAAAAATAAAATTTCTAAGGTTCCTTCCAACTCTAAATCCCTGCATCTAGAATAAGTCATAGAATCTTGAGCCTTCCCTTTTCAAGACTCCTTTTCAATACCATCCAAGCCAATTACTCACAAAATGAACTAATCAATCAACAAGTATGTATTTAGCGCCTACTCCACACCAGGAACTTAATGAGTTCTCATTTGCATATGTTGAATTTGACATGCATACAGCATAAGTTGGCTCTAAACTACCTTCCTATTACCCCTCAAGTACTTTATGCTTAAATCACGATGGACTGCTCATCACCCCCCAAACACATTCTATCTTTTTCACCTTTGATCATAATGTTCCCTGTGCCTAAACACTGTCCCCCATCCCTGACTGTTGACTTCTTACTTACTTTTCAAGTCATAGTTCAAATGGCAATGACACCATGAAGTCTTCCTTGTTATTTCAGTTAAAAGTGATTTCTTCTTTGTCTATACATATAGCATTATGAAGTGCCTTAATTCAATAAATATCTATTGTCTACCGTGGCCACAGAAGTAGGCATTAGAGAAAGTAAATGAGATAAGGTACCTAATATAAAAATAAGTTATAATACAAAAATAAATGTAGTACAAATTAGAATGCAAAGTTTAATTCAGCTCTCCTAGTCTGAATTTATATTATATTTAATCTGTTAACATCTTATCATCACTACCCAATTGTAAATTCCCTGAGGACAACAACTATGTCTCATTTATCTGGGTACGTTGTGCAGCAGTACATTCGTTGCACATAACAGTGTGTGGCCCACTGCTACTTCTTCAGTGACAGTCACAGAGTAGCAGAAAATAATAAAAATAACACTAAAAGTAGCACTAAGAATAACACTTTTTAAACCATCTGTAACCATTAACTTAACTTGGTAGGTAACATGGATTTGTAATTAGACTGACCTAGGTTCAAATCCCACCTCTGCCTCTTAAATGTTAGTTGAATGACTGACTGACTCTGGGAAAGTAATTTAACCTCCCTAGGCCTCAGTTTCCTCATCAATAAAATGAAGGGATCAAACTACTTTATCTTTAAAGCTAAAGATGATTTTTGGGGGTTTTTGTTTGTTTTCTTAGGGCAATGAGAGTTAAGTGACTTGCCCAGGGTCACACAGCTAGTAAGTGTCAAGTGTCTGAGGCAGGATTTGAACTCAGGTCCTCCTGAATCCAGGGCTGGTGTTTTATCCACTGAGCCACCTAGCTGCCCAAAGCTAAAGATAATTTTAAATTATCTTCCAGATTTAAATCAACTGTAGATACTCTAAGCTCTTCAGCTGAGCCAACATACTATTGAATTTTTTTTAAAAATTAGTAATCTCATAACCAGAAAATAAGAAGAAACCGCAAATAAATTGAAAGATGCCTCACATACCATGCATGAAGAGGTAAAGAAAGATGTTGTCAAGGTGATTTTATATTCAAAAGCAACAGGAAACATTTTATAGGAATTGAACTGTTTACCATACAGTATTCTTGACAATCATTTGGAAATCAAAAAACAATTTTAGGAGTAAATTACATGTAGAACTTTATTAGGATACTTCCAATTAAATCAACAATACTCTAATCCTATTACTTCAATGAAACAATGGTTCAGCCTTAAGAAAATAAAGAACCCAGATTGACAATGAAGCCTCACAACTATGTATTAAGAATACTTTGAAGAAGAGAGTTGGGTGACACATGACATAGTAAGCACTGAATAATATCACCAAAAAAATAAAAATTCATTTGTTTTAATATAGGAAACAATTATTAGTGTTGTGTTTGTCCTCCATGCCTCTAATTCTGTCTCTCCTAGTGTCCTCTTAATTTCACCCAAGGCTCAGTTCAAATGTTACTTCATCCAAGACATCTTTCCTACTTAGGTCTGGATTATGGCACCAGTCTTATGGTTGGTCTATCTGCCACAAGATTTTCCTGCTCTAATCTATCCTTCACTCCGAGTCCAGGTGATCTTCCTTAAGTGCAGATCTGACTGTGGCACTATATATCCTCCACCCTCACTCAATAAACTCCAGTGGTCTCCTTCCCACCTCCAAGATCAAATAAAAAATCCTTGTTTGACATTCAAAGCCCTTCAAGCACACACACACACATACACACACACACACACAACTTTCCAGTCCTCTTACCTCTTACATTACCCTCACTTCCCTTTCTCCCCTGATCCCTCATATTCTTTGATCCATTTGCACCTGTATTCCTTGCTCTTCCTCTGACCAGAAATTCCATCTCTTGACTAAACATTTTCTCTGGCTACTTGACCCCCCACCTCCTGCATGGAACGTTCTCCCTCCTCACCTCTACCTCCTGGCTTACTTCAAGTCCTAGCTAAAAATCCCACCTTCTATAGAAGCCTTTCCCAATCCCTCTTAATTCTAGTTCTTTCCTTCTGTTGATTATTTCCTATTTATCCTTTATATAACTTGTTTGTAAATATTGTTTTTCTGTATTGTATCCCCAATTGGATTGTAAGCTTCTTAAATGAAGGGACTTCTTTTACCTTTCTTTGTATTCCCAGCACTTAGTACAGTGCCTAGCACATAGTAAGCACTTAATAAATGACTCTCTCCTACATCAAAAAGATCACAGATACATCAACATGACTAGATAAGAAGATCGGTTTTCTCTGATACTTATAAACTATTACCCCGGGGCCTCGGTTTTCTTATCTGTAAAATGTTTACAGTAACATTTTAACTGAACTATAGACCTACTGTGTTATTTGAGGCTCACTATTTAATGAAATTGTATTATATTTACTTAGTATATATTTCGTAAATAATGTACTTGCATTTATACTTCTTGTTTTCTCCCAGTAGAATATAAACTCCTTGATGACAGGGACTTTTTTTGTTTTTAATCTTTGCAATTCCAGCACCTAGTACTGAGCCTAGTATATAATGGGTGCTAACTAAATAAATTCTCACTGAATTGAATTGTACTGAATTGAGGAGCTTAAAATGCTATAGAATAGAGGAGGAGGAGGAGGAGGACGAAGAGGAGGAGGAGTTACTGAGTAAACCCCTGAGCTTGGTATCAAAAACCTTCCATGATCTGGGTTGCACCTAGGTATGTAGCTTGGAGCTGTAGAAAGCACACTGAATTTGAGGTGCTGGAGAAATGTTAGTTACTATGATTATCTCATAATCGGCCCTTTTACATACTGTGCATTTCAGAAAAACCAGATTACTCTCTGTCCCCATTCTTGATCTGTCCTCTACTGTCTCTGTGCCTTGTCCCCCATGCCTAAGATGTTTCCTCTCCTCTCCTCTTTCCCAAACAAAAGTTATCTCTACTTCCTCAAAGTTAGCACAGCATGTGGTTTTACCTCTGAAATCTCACAATATTCTTTGTGTCATGGTTATATTTGTTTACACATATCACTTCTTTCCTACTGGATTATAAAGTCTGTGAGAAAATAATTTATCTACATCAGAAGAAGTACAAGCATTGGCTGGTCTTCACAGACCTATTGGTATGACTCTTTATCCTGGTATGGATGACTTTTTGAAACCTGCAAATTTCTTGCTATGTCCTGGGTACTTTTCTTCCTAGTAAGGCTATGTTGATGATGATTGATGTTTGACTCATGGCTGGTTTCTATACCTGCACTGTGATTTTGCCTTTGGCAAGGACAGAGGACAGAGAGGAGAAGGGCCAAACAACAGACTTCCATAGGCTGGCCAGCAGGGGAATTAGTAGATTGTAGGACCTCTCCAGCAATCCACAAGACCCTTCCTGTCACCTTCCTAGGAGAAGTAAAACTCTATGACCCCCTCCACAGAGTAATGTTCACTGAGAAATAGCATCAAATGAAGAGGGCCAAGTGAACGAATTCTTGCATGATGATAAGTTCCTGAGGCAAATTGAAGCTGGATCATTGAAGGAGTAAGGGTTAATGCTATAATAGGGTTAGAGACAAGATGTGATTTTTACTGGTATAGGGAACTTCCAGAAGATGAAACTTCTTCTATCACTGGAGGTCAATACCTTTGTCTGGGACCCTGAGGTTTAAATCACTTGCCTAAGGTCACACAGCTAGCATGTGTCAGGAGCAGGACTTGAACTCAGGTCTTTCTGGCTTCTAGGCCAGATGTCTATCTATTATGCCACATTGTCTCTCTTTGCTACAATGTAAAAAGATAAAATCCCTAAACCCAGACTTTATGCTTCTCTGATATTGTAAATTAAATGAACTGTGAAGGTCCAAGGGAGAAGAGAGATATTTCTATTAACTTTAAGTACTTTCTGTATTTCATCCAGGAAGCCCATACAGGATACCACTAAAAGTTTAAAGGTCTAGGTTATAAGTCCTTGGAGAGATGAGGTTCACCAGAGGGAGGTTTGCTTAACTCTCAAGAAACCGCAAGTCATTTCTCCTTGCAGGAGGGGCGATCACACTCACAAAAGTACTATATTCTGGAGAACTACATAGCTTCTTGGGAAGATTGGGTTCTTTGAAGAAGGAAGAACTTACAACTGTTCAGGAGCTTAGTTGTAAATTCTTTGCTTTTTCTGTTGGGTTAAATAAATCTTGTGCTATATGTAACATCTCATCATCCAGCACACTTGCATGGGAGTTGAGGTTTTTGTTCCTTTCTCGTTTCAGACCTTGACATAAGCCAAATTCTGATTTCCCTGGGGAAAATCTCAGTTTTGGCATGAATCAAAAGAAATTTTAAGAAGAATCTCTAAGAAAGAATCTAGTACTTATAATCTCAAGATGTTCATTGTGGGCCTTAGATTACATGTCACATCTATCTTTGCATCCCCAGAACCTAACACAAAGCTTTGTGTCTAGCAGATGTTTAATAAATATTTGCTAAATTTAATTGAACTGACCCAAGATCAAGAACTAAAATTGCAAATGCATATGAAGTCCAGATGTGGCACTGTCTCATAAATGTCTGTCTAGTTCTTTGACTTAACTATCATTAATCTTCAGCCCCAGTTTTCATTTACTTCAATCTTTCCCTTTTCCATATCCCTAGTTACTATTGTCAAGTGCAATGAAGTTAATTTAATGTATATCAAACTGACATTGCCTAGAATGACAAGAGTTGTTGGAGATTTAGCAGCCTTGGTTGCAAAACCTTCCAGAATGTAGCAATATAAGTCCCCTTATCAAGTGGGGTCTAAAGTCTTTCCTAAGTCACTTATCTTCCACTTGTACAGAATTATTACTCCCTGGTGCTTTTGGTTTTTCATTATAGCTTCATTATATTGTTCTTTGAGCAGGGCAATGATTTATGGTTTTAAAAATCTAACATTTTGGGGCAGCTAGGTGGCGCAGTGGATAGAGCACCAGCCCTGGAGTCAGGAGTACCTGGGTTCAAATCCGGCCTCAGACACTTAACACTTACTAGCTGTGTGACTCTGGGCAAGTCACTTAACCCCAATTGCCTCACTAAAAAAAAAAAATTTTAAAAATCTAACATTTTGAATCTAATCAAACCAACTCTAAAGTGTCCCTTTGACCTTCTTTACATTTGCTAAATGGTTGCTGTCTCCCTTTAAACAGAATTTCAGATGCCCTCTGAAATACATGATACAGGTTTGTGAGAAACTTTTTTAAACCTTGAACTTTTGACTTCTAAAATTAGACTATGTTTATGGATGGCTGGAAACAACACCAGCAGGGTTGTATGGTCCTCATGTAGTGGTAAAGAGCCAGCCTTCTGGAATACTGCCAGTCTTCAATGACATATATACAGTGTCCTCTTGTTTTCTCTCTGGTGTTGACATACACTGACATTGGGAAATTTCCTAACCAGATAATTTTCATGTCCTTGTCTTCACAAAAACTTCTCTGTTTCTTTCTCTGTGTCTCTTTCTCTCTGTGTCTCTTTGTCTCCCTGTCTCTGTGTCTCTCTCACCCTCTTTCTCTCTCACTGTCTCCCCCCACAATTTTTAAGTTATCACTCGTCTATCAGCTAACATGTCACTAGTAGCTACCACTTTGGACATTTTCACTGTTTATTCTAATGAATAAATTAGAAAGGCCATATTCTATTTAAGGTTTAAAAATCTATGCAGGTATTTGCCTAGTAAAAAATCAGCAGCTGGTTGATAGATTTTATTTTATGCAAATTCCCTATTGTTGCCAGGGTTAGCAGAGGGAAATATATTCTACTCTGGATGAATTATACAAAATGTATGGCCCAACAACACTGTATAAGCCAGATATTTTTGCCTAAATGTAAACTTCCTTCACATTTACATCTAGTCAGCCTATTTCCAGTTTGTTTCTCAGTTCTTTAACCTCTCTAGATGCAGCTAGCTGGTATTCACATGTTTGAAAAAACATTAATCTGAAATAAAAGTACATTAAATGTTCTATATTGAAAAAAAGCTCATTTCTGAAATGACTTTCTAATCATGACAGGAAAGAAAGTATAATCTTTTCTCACTGATATGAAAAATAACTCACATTTATATAACTTGTAAAGCAGTTGTATAGATGAAGAAGTGGAGACTCAGAAATGATATGACTTGCTCAAGGTGATACATTTGTTACATGTTAGAGCTGAGTTTTGAAAGCATCACTCTTGAATCTAAGCCTAGGGCTTTGTCCACCAGGATGCCTTATTAAAAAACATAGTGACCATGCATCAAGAACATGGCATATAGCTCTGGTCAAGAAATAGCAAATAAAGGTGCAGACATTCTGCTAAAGGGCAACTAAAATGACCAAGAGGGGTGGAGTAATGAAGCATGTCTGAGTGAGGATGGGCTAAAATGCAAGAACTCTGCTATTTGGAAAGATGACAGCTGATAAAGGATATGTAATTCACCATGCCCACTTATAGTCAACTTACCATTCCATATGCTAACTAGTGTGATGGAGATATCAATTGTACTTACACTTCTCAATGCATACAATCAAACTTTACTAATTAATAGTGCAAGGAACAAAAACAATCCCTCTAAGAACCAACCTGGTCATCTTCATACCATCAGATATGGTAATACCACAAAGTTTCAGATACATCAGATACCACAAAGTTTCTTTTCTGACCAGCCAGAGGCCTGAGTGTCTCCCTCTGAGTTAATCCTCTGGTATGTCTCTTTCAGTAGGCACTACCCTCAAGTGAACCTGGGCTGTTCTAGTTTCAAGTGCAAGAATGACCCAGGAGCACACTGATGGCTACGCTTCTGATGGATTTCTTATAGTCTGAACTATGCATACTCTTAATTTGTTCTCACTAATTTCTCAACTCCTTGAATTTTGGCTTTGGACCTCATCACTGAACCAAAATTTTCTCTTAATGACCAAATCCTTTTCTCAGACCTTATCCTTTTTTTCTTCCCTGGTGGGACAATGAGGGTTAAATGACTTGCCCAGGGTCACACAGCTAGTAAGTGTCAAGTGTCTGAGGTCAAATTTTAACTCAGGTCCTCCTGAATCAAGGGACAGTGCTTTACTGTGCCACCTACCTGCTCCTGACCTTATCCTTCTTGACCTCTCTTGAATATTTGATTCCATTGACAATTTTCCTTCTGGATTCCTCACTAGGTTTTCTGCACACTGCTTGATCTTCATTCTCCAGTATTCCTTTTCAGGCTCCTTTGGTAGATAATCATCCATAGTCTTCTCTCTAACTCTATGATTACTCAAAGGCTCTATTATGGGCCCTCTTATTATCTCAGTCTATACGTTCTCCCTCCTTGTTATCTCATCACCTTTCAGGTTATCAGTTATCATCTCTTAGCAAATAACTATACATACACATATATCTGTGTGTGCATGTATATGTATATATATGTGTGTGTATATGTATGTATATATAAATATATGTGTATATATATGTATATATGTGTGTGTGTGTGTGTGTGTATATATATATATATATATATATATATATATCTCACAGGATCATAGTGTAAGAGCTAGAAGGGACCTTAGAAGCTGCTTTACTTTACATATCAGAAAACTGAGACACAGAAAACTGAGTAAGTAACTTGTCCAAAGACACACAAGTAATAAGTGGCAAAAACAGTATTTTCACATGGATCCTCTGGCTCTAAATCCATTGTTCTTCCCACTGTATGACACTGTCTCCACTTAATTCTCTCTCCTAAGTTCCAATTTCATATCACCAGCAACCTACTGGGCATTTTCCATTGGATATTCTCTTGGTATCACATACTAAATATTTCTTAAACATTAAACATTCCCCCCTGGAAATCCACCTTTTCTCCTAACCTCCCTATTTTTATCCAGGCATCAATATCATTTCAGTTCACAACCTTGGAATCACCCTTGAGTCCCCACTCTCCCTACTCCTAACTCTCATATTCAATTAGTTGTCAAGTCTTTTCAATTCTAACTCCACATCTCTAGAATTCCACCTTTCCCCTTCTCTCTACTCCAAGGCCACCATGCCAGTTCAGTCCTTCATCACCTCTTGCCTTTACTATTGTAATAGTCCCCTAATTGGTTTTCATGCCTCCTCACTCCAATCTTTCCTTCACACAGTTGCTGGTGATACTGCTAAAGCACAAATCTGACTGCCACTACCCTGTTTAATAAGCTCTAGTGGCTCCCTATTACTTCTAGGTTAACACATTCCACTGTTTGGCATTTGCATTTGAAACCTTTACAATCTGCCTCTGGCCTATCTTGCCAGATTTATTGTAAATCATGTCCCTTTGTACACTTTATAATCCAGTCAAATTGGCCTCCTTACTGCTCTTCTCACACATTATTCCGTTCTCCAAGTCTGATCAGGGTATACTCCTTACTTCTAGCCTTTAGAATCCTTAGCTTCCTTCAAGATTTGGCTCAGACTCTACTTCCTGCAGTTTCCTGATCCTTCCAATGGCTTAAACCCCTCCTAAACTGACCCCCTCCATCAATATTCACATATTAAAATTGTGCATACCTTGCATGTGTTTATATTTTGAATTATAACCACTCACTGCTGCACTGTGAAGGAGGGTTCCTTCTATAAGTTTAAGAGTTTTGAAATGACAAGGAAATGGTCAGTTTCTCTTACCCATGTCAATTCCTGCCTTTCAAGGTAAAGGCCTTTATAAATTAGTGATTATATGGTAAGTTACTGGGTTTACACTAGGAAGAAAAAATGGAGAAAACATTATACAAGACTGAAGAGTGCAAATGAGATTAATTGAAGGGCCTTCTGTACAGCCTCTTGGGGTCTGTAGGTCCCCTGAGTCTACACAGATATTAGAATGTTGATCTGGAAGCTCCTGAGCTGGCTTATTAGTTTTCCCTTTTTGTATAGGACAAAAATACCATCTCTGGAGTGTTAGAAATGCTCCCTTAGCTGCAAGCTGATCCAACCATTCTGGAGAGCAATTTGGAATTATGCCCAAAGGGCAATAAAGCTGTGCATACCCTCTGACAGCAATTCCACTTTTAGGTCTTTTTCCCAAAGAAATCATGGTAAGGGGAAAGGGACCCACATGTACAAAAATATTTATAGCTGTTCTTTACGTGGTAGCAAGGAATTGGAAGTTGAGGGGGTGCCCATCAATTGGGGAATGGCTGGACAAGTTGTGGTATATGAATACAATGGAACACTATTGTGCTGTAAGAAATGATGAGCAGGAAGAGTTCAGAGAAACCTGGAGGGTCTTACGTGAGCTGATGATGAGTGAGATGAGCAGAACCAGAAGAACATTGTACACAGTATCATCAACATTGAGTGTTGACCTACTGTGATGGACTATATTCTTCTCACCAATGCAATGGTACAGAAGAGTTCCAGGGAACTCATGATAGAAGAGGATCTCCAAATCCAAGAAAAAAAAAAGAACTGTGGAGTATAGATGCTGAATGAACCATACTATTTCTTTTGTTTTGGGTGCTGTTGTTTTTTTTTTCTATTTTGAGGTTTTGCATTACTGCTCTGATTTTTTCTCTTATAACAGGATTAATGCAGAAATAGGATTAATGTTATTATGTGTATATATATGTGTGTATAGATATATATGTATATGTATATAGATATATAGATATAACCTATATCAGATTACCTGCTGTCTAGGGGAGGGGGGAGGGAGGGAGAAAAAATCTGAAATTGTAAAGCTTGTATAAACAAAAGTTGAGAACTATCTTTACATGTAACGGAAAAAATAAAATACCTTATATGTTAAAAAAAAAAAAGAAATGCTCCCTTTATTGGGGCTGGGGGAAATTCCCAGGGTAATTGAGGAGAAAGACAGGTATCATCTGTAATCTCTACTTCTAGATCTATGGTTTGAACATTGTAATAAAGTGAGTGGGATGATAGGCATAGGATTAAAGACTACCCTAATCTACTTGAGGCCTACTGACAAGGGGAGATATGAGAGACCTTACCATATGTGAATCCAGGTTCTAGGGAGTGATTTAGGGCCAAGTAGACACTTCTCTGTGAAGTTTTAATTGGGAACTGGTTTTAGGGGTGAAAGCAAAAAGTTAGCAAGGAACAATCAGTACTGCAGACGTACATAGGATGATGACCAGTGAATATGGCTGTGAATATTCCCAAAGATGTCTACTTCTAAATTTCTTGGCCATTTCTAGGAAAATGACCTGGGAGTGTTCTCACAGGTGAGAAATCAAAAGCACTGTGGGTGAAGCACTTAAAGGACAGCTCAGATTCTACAGTGATCACAACATGGCAGGCAGGGTGGGGTGGGGTCGACAACAGGGTAAAAGGTGTAGAGAGAGGCCTTAGCTTTTAATATAACTATATAGAAATGTTAATATGTACATATATAGTCTCTAGCAAGTGATACCAATTAATTTATACTCCCAGGGCAGAATGGCATTTTCAGTTACAAAAATTTTAAGAAGTAAATGGATCTTCATGTACACCAGAAGACATATCACAGTAACTATAAACCAACCATCAAGAAAAGAATAAATTGAGGCTAGTTTATGAGGTCTGATAATGTCTAAGTACATGTTATCTCACCACTTAGGATGGAAACTTTTTGTGGGCAGGGATGGCTTTGTTCTTGCTATCATTTGGTCCTCTTCAGGAAGGAAGAATAAATGAACAACAAAATTACCCAGGCACTTAATAAATATTTTCTGATTGACTGATTGCTTAAATAATTAATGCTTACTAGAATAGATCAGAGGCTCTGATGGTGTGTACTGAAAAAATGAATGAAAAAGCTTTTATTGAACACTTACTCTGTGGCAGGCTCTGAGCTAAGTACTTATGATGCAAATATATAAGCAAAATCGTTCCTGTCCTCAAGGAGTTCGCATTCTATCCAATGAGACAACCTAAATATAGGAGTAGGATCCAGAGAAAGGAATGGGGAAATCAATCACAAGGAAGTTAATTAAAAGGATGCAAGATCCAGGAACAGTGATCTTATGGTGATATTGATCTGATTACTGAGCCTAGAACAAAGGGTGCAAAGAAGATAGGGGGCAGTTAGCTAAGCATGGTAGGGTGAATGGCAAGAAGGCAGGGTTTAGACCTATGTGGGATGTTACACATAGGATCCTTTGGTGGTCTGAGGTCAGTTAGATATGGCAATCTCATTCTGATTGTGATCACTCACTTACCAATCAAAATAAATTAATCCAAGGGTCCACAATGAGAGAGAGATTCAAAGCTGAATGAATTATTTATTCTAAGAGATCAAAAGCTAGAAAGGGAACCTCCTTTTTAAATGAGAGAGGGGAGAGACACAGAGAGAGGAGGAAGAAGAAAAGGAGTAGAGGAGAGAAGGAAGGAAGGAAGGAAGGAAGGAAGGAAGGAAGGAAGGAAGGAAGGAAGGAAGGAAGGAAGGAAGGAAGGAAGACAGTAATATTATAGGAAATAATTTTGTCACTATTTGCTCTATGAGAAAAACTTTTCTTCAAGAATTTGCTAAAACTCAACCAAGCTATTGGAGTATTGTTAATTCAAGATAATATCCCTGACAAACTGTTGAAAAAGCTGAAAAGGTCATTGTCTTTACGGACCTCAGTATTTTCATGTATAAAATATAAAATGGAAGATTTTTCATTCTTTTTTGGTTTGGGGACAGGGCAATGGGGGTTAAGTGACTTGCCCAGGGTCACACAGCTAGTAAGTGTCAAGTGTCTGAGGTCAGATTTGAACTCAGGTCCTCCTGAATCCAGGGTCGGTGCTTTCTTTATCCACTGCGCCACCTAGCTGCCCCCGAAATAGATGATTTTTAAAGTCATTTACTGCTCTAAGAGTTTATGATCATATTGTGGAATGTCATGAATTTATACTCAATTTGATATATATGTGTGTATATACTAATTATATATGTATGTAATTTTAGTTAATTTGTACATATCATGCATATTTATATAGGCTTTGAGTATGTGTATATACACATGTACATACACACACATACACACTAAAACCAATGGGCACCTGCTCTATAATTTATAGTCTGAGAGGCTAAGTGACTTACCCAAGACCACATAGTTAGCATGTATCTATGATGAAATTTGAACCCAGATCTTTTTGACTCTGAGGCTAGCTCTCTATCCATTATACACACAAAACCAATGACATGCACATATATGCGTATATACTTACATATAGGCAATTTATATGTGTGTGCATGCATATATTATATATATATTGTATGTAAGTATGTCTGTGTTATCAGCCATACATTATCTTCCACATTTCTTCCTCTTCCCATCCCCAAGTCCACCTATTAAAACCCTTTGAGTCGGGGGGGCAGCTAGGTGGCACAGTGGATAAAGCACCGGCCCTGGATTCAGGAGTACCTGAGTTCAAATCTGGCCTCAGACGCTTGACACTTACTAGCTGTGTGACCCTGGGGAAGTCACTTAACCCCCATTGCCCCACAAACAAACAAACAAACAAAAAAAAACCTTTGAGTCCACAAATATAAAGAAATGAAATCTTTTGTATTTTTATAAATAACAGTTTTTACTAGGGGCTAACCTACATATCTACAAGAAAAGAAATTGTTACATATTTATCCAAAGAATTAAAAAGAAAGGAAAAATGCACTTTTGCCTGAATTATTTGAACCACTACTCCCATTTCCTCAGGCAGCATTTTACTTTGGTTGACTCAAGGGGAATTAAACGTTACCTTCTAGGTAACATCCTGGAATGACTATCTGATTCTCCTATGAATCAAATCAGTTTTGTGTTCATTTAGATGGCTCAATCCTGCTTTTGAAATCACTCTTGGACATGAGATCCCTGAGGCACAGCAATACCAAGCTCAAACAAGGGTGTATTTTCACTTGTGTCCCAGATCTTCCTTTGGAATGCTATCTTTTACTAGCAATGAAAAAAGACTCTGTTCAGTCCCAGCATAAGACAAATGATTAGATCAAGGTCTTTAGCAAAAGAAGGCAATCTTCATCACCTCCACCAAAGAGAGTAAATGGTGCCTTACTATTTCACTACATATGGAACAGTCCTGCTAAGGCTTGTACTGGTTGTCTTGCAAGGGATCCCAAACTGCTACAGGGGCTGGGAGTTGTATTTCCTCCATGCTTAGGAAGAGAGGACACCAACACAAGATCAGGACTAGAAGGTGGAGTTTTTCCCCTTTGGGGAGAGTTTTGACTATGTTTTAGAGGAAGGAATTGAGGGTGGTTTGGGGATTTCCTTTACATGTGGAGCAACAATGCTGCCCAAACAGCTCTGATTAAATGATCTATGCCTCATCCTGGGAGACTGGAGAGGAAAAAGCATGGAAGGGAAGGGAAAATAAGATACGCAGGTATTAGAGACATTTATCTCATTCCCAGTCCTTACTTCAGATGGGCACAATTGGCACCCATTTTAGGCATTTTAAAAATTCTGTTAGAGATATATCTGATAGATCAAATCTCATTCCTCATAAAAACCTGCAGCTGGTACTTTGCAGTTGCATTTCTTTGTGCCCTTTTGTTCATGGCATGAGGAATACTGTGAAATAGGTCTAGAGGGCACATAGAGAATGGCCTTTCCATGTGGAGATATATATATATATATATATATATATATATATATATATATATATATATATGTATATGTATGTATGTATGTATATGTATGTATATATACTTATAGTTTATAAAGATTTTCTCTCTTTAACTGGGGGTGTCATTATGATGAGCCATTCATATGTTTCATAACTGTACTTTCAAAGTAGAATTACTACAAACTTGAGGCCTTTAAATTGACCTCATAGGGCCACAAGCTGATATAATAACCCCCAAGGTTATACATTTTATTTATTTTTATTTATTATTTTTTTTTTTGGTGAGGCAATTGGGGTTAAGTGACTTGCCCAGGGTCACACAGCTAGTAAGTGTCAAGTGTCTGAGGCCGGATTTGAACTCAGGTCCTCCTGACTCCAGAGCTGGTGCTCTATCCACTGCGCCATCTAGCTGCCCCAAGGTTATACATTTTAAAGAAGTTTTTAATATCCAGAATATCATTATTTCACAAGCTGTGTTTTCTCAGAGTTTAGCCTACATACTTTAGCACTTGCTGGGTTAGACTTTTGGTCAAACTCCTGTAATGAGTGAGGATTGCGAAATCATTCTTTGGTCAAAGAAATTAGGAATGTTTAGCCTGAAGAAGAGAAGATGCAGAGGGTACATTGTAGCTCTTCACAAACACAGAAGAGTTGTCATGGGAAAAGGATCTGTTCTGCTTGTCCCAAAGAGCAAAACAAGGAACACTAGCAGTCGAAGAGAGACAAATTTACCCTCAATTTAAAGAAAACAGTTCCTAATAGACTTCTCCCAAAGCAGAATGGGTTCATATTGGTAATAGTCAATCCTCCTTCATTTTAAGTCTTTTTTTTGGGGGGGGGGGCAATGAGGGTTAAGTGATTTGCCAGGGCCACACAGCTAGTAAGTGTCAAGTGTCTGAGGCTGGATTTGAACTCAGGTCCTCCTGAATTCAGGGCCGGTGCTTTATCCACTGCGCCACCTAGCTGCCCCCTTATTTTAAGTCTTTAAGCAAAGGCTGGATGGCTATTTCTTAAGGGATGATTCCTCAGCAAATACAGTGGATAGCCCTAAGGTCCCTGTTGGCTCTGAAATAGTGTATCAGAAGCATTGTTATACCAGAGGATATCACCCAACTTTTGAAGACATGTGAACCCATAAATCTACATTTTTTGAATTACCTTAGGAGTATACACTATATTAGTGAACTTTTAGGAATGAAATTTTGAATGGAAAAGACTTTATTATTGCATAAACAAACAACTGTGGACAAAAATCACAAGAATAAATCTTATCCTGCTCACTGCAAAATAATTACTGACATTAGAAAATCTATATTTATCAAGAAGCAAATATATTCCCCCTATCTCCTAGGATGGTGAAGTAATACTTCCTGATGTTCAGCACTATTTACAGATGCCAAGTTGTCACATAGGGACTTTAGAAATCTGCTTTCCCATTTGTGGTAGGTTGGTATCTTCTTTTTTATTTCTTTATGTGGATTCATAGCCTAGTTGCTCTCTTTCTTTAGTTTTATATCCTCTTTTTACTCTAAAATGTCTCTGTTCCTTCACCCTATGGGACCATTGCTAGTGAAAACAGTGTATGACAGTCACTGACTTCCATATAACATACAATTGCCAGAACCTTTGTTTAAATGCTGAGATTGTAAAATTCACTCTTGATTAATGACTGCAGTGGTGGCTTTTTAGCAAACTTGACTGTGCAGCTTCTTTCAGGCAAGAGAAGCTGACTGTCAGCCAGCTGCATTTCTAGAATCACTAAGAGCAGGTAGGACACACCTTGGAAAGCCTAGGACATGCATTCTGCTTCCTATGCTAGAGGACTAGTCATTAAGGGAAGAATCTTTGTTGCCATGCCATAGCCACTGTTTAGAGTGAAGATTTTTATTCGATTCAATTCAATAGAAATTTATTATGCACCTACTCTGTCCCAGACACTGTACTAAGTGCTAGGAATACAAATAAGAGAAAATGGGGCAGCTAGGTGGTGCAGCGGATAAAGCACTGGCCCTGGATTCAGGAGGACCTGAGTTCAAATCCAGCCTTAGACACTTGGCACATACTAGATGTGTAACCCTGGGCAAGTCACTTAACCCTCATTACCCCCACATAGATAGATAGATAGATAGATAGATAGATAGATAGATAGATAGATAGATAGATAGATAGATAGATAGATAAATAAATGAATGATATAAAAAAGAGAAAAAATAAAGATAACCCCTACCTTCAAGGAGCTTTTAATCTAATAGGGGAAGACAACACATAAAAGGAAGTTAGAAAAGGCACCAGAGTGTACCAGGAGGGGGACGATGTTACATGGAGTCTGATGGAAAATTTAAAGTTACCTAGAAAGTTCTGTAAGTTCTGAGCCCTCTATAAAGGAAGGCTTTGGAAAGAGTTTATTGCTCTCCCCTCCCAGTCAGAGGGGAGAGGCAACTGAAGGAGTTGGGAGGGTGTTGAGTATCAAATACTGAGTCATTCAACATAATGACAAGATTTCCAGCGATCAGCTTATTCTGGATGAGGCATTATGCTCAATGGAAATCAAGCAGAGTAACTGATAGAAAAATGGAGCGTTATTTAGAAAGATATTTTATCTTCTTAATGATGATCCTATAAAGGTTGAAAATGTCTTCCTTTTCTCAATTAAGCTAGGTAAGGAAGAAATGATGCCACAACCAATAATATATTGGGGAGGTAAATGATTTTATTGTCTGAAATGAAGGAGGTCTATGTGCCATATGCCTGTTGTTAGTTCTATTAATGTCAAAATCCTGTAAAGGTAAACGATAGGCAGATATTTATTGATAAAGTCATAGAAGGCCTATGACATAATCACAAGATATTAATATGGTATTAAACTGACTGGAGAGATGTGTCTATTCACATATAAATTCTTCTCTGATTGGGTTGAAAAATTAACACTGATTGCCTAAGCATTCAGGATAACCATTCCTTGAACAGCTGATCCCTGAATGAGTGAGAGGAAGCTACAGAGAAGACCTTCGTGCCTATATAGATGACAATAACAGTGAGGAGGGGAATTAGCTTCCCTTCACACATGTTAGCCATGTAACTTTGAAAGAGAGCTACTAGAACAATAGGAGACACTGCATTCATCAGGGAATAGAGACACATTCCAGATGGACATAGATACAGAGAAACAATAACCCAAGGAAGAAAGTAGCTTCAAAGATCAGAATCACTGGCTATCAAAAGTTAGGCAGTTGAGAAAAGCAAACTCTGGGAACCCAGTATGATGGTACTATGAAGAGAAAAAAAAATCAAGGTCCTTAAATACCAAGATATGTGAATTACTTTTGTATCATGTGTATCATATATATATATATATATATGCCTTACTACCAGTGTCTTCTAAGTTTAGACCCACTTTTTCCAGGAACACTGAGTATATTTGTAAGAGAATATGCTCCCCATATTTATGGAGGGAATATTTTCAAACATTTGTTCTTATTATAGAATCTTAGTAAATGACTTTGCAGAGAACTAATTGTATCTACAGGATGATTTTTAAAGGGAAGCACACCAGTGGGAGCTCATGAGCTTGAGTAGTAGGAGTGAAGACTCACAGTATCACCTCTAGAACTCAAGGTAGCAGCTGACCTCTGGGGACCCACTCCTTGAATGTGAATGAAATTTTGGCGAATACTTCAGGTGGAGTGAATACTAGAAATGATTGGGGTAAGAGACAAGCAGAATTCAAATCTAGAGAGTTTATTGTCCTATTTTTTCTCTTCCTCAAATCATAACAGTCTGAATTATTGTATACAAATGAGCACAAGTCAGAAAGGTTGGGCAAGACTAAACTAGCTTGAACTACAATTAAGGTTTAGCCAATCCTAAAGGGGTCATTTTAGTTATCCTTGCTTCTTTCTGTATAGAACTAGAAAACTTTGTATACTAATAAATATAGATTGCTTATTATACAGTGTTTTTACTGAGAATGTTGGTTATGGATTGTTCTTGGGGTACCTTGAACAGCTCCTTAGTACTCTGAAGGTCTGAATATCCTCAGACCCTAAAAAGTTCCAAGTAAAGTGGAAATTTCCAGCTGCTACAAGGGAACTACAATTTCTTTCATTCAATTCCCTTGGAAATCTACTCTGCATTCCAAAGCCTTATGTGTACTTTTTTATTATTCTACTCTATTCTATTATTAACTTTCCTTTATTTTCTTTGCAGTGAAATTCAGTAGGAAAAAGATAACTCTGACCAGCATTTAATTTTATATATGCAGCTTTTTATTAGTATTATTCATTATCCATTCACACAAGCCACTTTTTCCATATAACTTTGAGAGTCTTATTGATTATAGAATAAGTGTTCACCATGATATGGAATCTTATAAATATTTATTTATTAGACATGAGCACAAAAATTAGATAAAGATAAAATACTTCCCATTGTTAGGTTTAACAACTTCACATGATTTCCATTTCGAGTATCTAATTTCAAAGTAAATTTTATTGACTATAGATTATTTAATGTTATTAATATAAATATTAACTAATCTTTTAATAGTATAGCCTTACTTTTTAAAAATCAACATTATTAAGAAGGGAGTTAATATTGATAGGATGTCAAAGAAAAACTTGAAGGTATAGTATTTTAGGCAGGTTTTTTGTTTGTTTTTAATACAAACCCCTAGATTGATATTTCTGAGGTATGTGTCGCATTGTAGAAATCATCTTTGGTCAGGAAACACCTCCTCCCTCCTCTCACCATTGAAGTATAGTGGAAAGAATGTTGTATTTGGAGTTTGAACATTTGGATTCAAATGTATCTGCAGACATTTACTAGTTGGCTGACCTTGAAACAGTCACTCTGAGCCTTGAATTCCTTGTCTACAAACTGAAGGTAATGCTAGTTGCACTTCATATTTCACAAGTTTGTTATGAAGAATGTCAATCTTAAAGTGCTATATAAACACGAGCTATTATTACTATCTAGCTAGCTAGTTAGCTATTTTTCTATCTACTACCTATCTATCCATCATAATAACTATTATCCTTCAAAACACAGCTCAAATGCCACTTCCATGAAACCTTCCCTGCTCCCCCATGGAACATTATCTCTCTTTTCCCACCTGCCACTGAACTTCTTAATACTTCTCTTATGAGCTTATCATCTATTTGGATTTTTAATTATTTGTGTAAGTATTGTGCCCCAATCAATTGTAAGTTTGGTGAGGGCAAAAATGAGGTCTTTTTATCTTTCTATCAATAATAGTCATAGTCATAGGGCAGCTTAGGTGGTGCAGTAGATAAAGCACTGGCCCTGGAGTCAGTAGGACCCCAGTTCAAATCTCAAATCAGACGCTAGCTGTGTAACACATGGCAAGTCACTTAACTCCAAGCATCTTAGACATCTGGGGCCATCTCCAGTTGTCCTAATATATATCTTGCCACTGGACCCAGATGGACCCTTGCACAACCCTCTCTCCCTTAAATCCAATTCACTGGAAGTCATAACATAACCCTGATGCCATGGTCCTCTTTGAGAATGAAGAATAAACAACAACAATCATAGTCATAGTCACTAAATAATTAGTGTCTATTTTATGATAGGCACTGTGCTAAATGTTGGAGATAAAAATTAAGGAATTTACAATCGAATGGGGGAAGACAGCACACAGAAGAAAGCTGAAAAGATTAGGGAGAGAGTGGGGAATGATAAACAGCCTGGTGTCATGGTGAAGTCACAGAAATCCAAAATGAGTGTAGCCAGATGGGAAATGAAAGAATACAAGTCTTTTTCCCTCTCTTTAAATGGAGGAAGTTTTGACTCTACCCTCCATCAGAGGGGCAAAGAGTACTGATGAGGTGTGAGTGATAAGGTTATCATGCTTCCTCACTCTATTGCCTTGTGCAGCATTCTACATATAATATTTCCAAAATATATTGGATGGAATCACTGCCAATCAATCTGGAATGATCATTCTTGTCAGTAGAATCCTTGTGTGAGTCACTTTGCATCTCTCTTCCTCAGTTTCCTCATTGAAAAAGTGAGGGAATTCCAGTGGATGCTTTTTCTAAAGGTCATTTCCAATCCAGTGATCATAGGCTAAGAGATTAAGAGCTGAAAGACATCTCATAGGCAGTCTAATCCAACTGTCTTCTTACAAATGAAAAAACTGAGTCCCAGAGAGGATAAGTGACTTACCCAAGGTGGGTGGTAAGTATTAGAGTTTGAAACCAGTACATTTGGTTTACATGATTATTTTAGTGAGGATCATGTAGCATTCAAGTTGTCAGTTTCAAGAAATAAGCCATTGTAATTAATTAAAAATGCAAAGGAAGGTGGCCTAGATGTACCAGATCTAAAACTATTATAAAGCAGCAACCATCAAAACTATTTGATACTGGCTAAGAAACAGAGTGGTGGATCAGTGGAATAGGTTAGGCACACAAGATATAGTAGTAAAAGAATATAACAATCTCCTGTTTGATAAACCCAAAGACTCTAGCCTCCTGGGTGAGAACTTAGTATTTGACAAAACTGATGGGAAAACTTGAAAATAGTATGGCAGAAACTAAGCATAAGTCAACATCTTATACCATATACCAAAGTAAAGTCAAAATGGGTACATGATCTAGACATAAAGGATGATACCATAGGCAAATTAGTAAAGGAAATAATAGGTTGCTTGTCAGGTCTATGTAGAGGGGAAGAATTTATGACCAAAGATGAGATATAGAACATTATGAAATACAAAAGGGATCTTTTTGATTATATGAAAGTAGAAAGGTTTTGCATTAAAAAAACCAATGCAACCAAGATGAGAAGAAAGCAGAAAACTGGGAAACATTTTTTCTGATAAAGACCTCATTTCTAAAATATATAGAGAAGTTATATAAGAATACAAGTCATTCACTAACTGAGAAATAGGCAAAGAATATGAACATACAGTTTTCAGATGAAGAAATTAAAATTATCTACAGCTATAGGGAAAAAATGTTCTCAATCACTACTAATTAGAGAAATGCAAATTAAAACTACTCTCAGGTACCACCTCACAGCTATCCAATTGGGTAATATGACAAAAAAGGAAAATGATAAATATTGGAGAAGATGTGGGAAAATCAGAATACTAATGCATTCCTGATGGGGTTCTGAACTGATCCAACCATTCTGGAAAGCAATTTGGAACCATGACCAAAAGGCTAGAAAACTGTGTATACGCTTTGTCCCAGTAATACCACTACTATATCTATATCCCAGAGGTCATAAAAAAAGAGAAAAGGACCCACATGTACAAAAATATTTATAGCTGCTCTTTTTGTGGTGGCAAAAAATTGGAAATTTAGGAGATGCCCATCAATTGGGGAATGGCTGAACAAGTTGTGGTATGTGAATGTAATGAAATATTATTGTTCTAGAAGAAATGATGAGCAGGCAGATTTCAGAAAAACCTGGAATGACTTACATGAATTGATGCTAAGTCAAATGAGCAGAACCAGGAGAACACTGTAAACAGTATCAGCAACACTATGTGATGATTAACTGTGATAGACTTAGCTCTTCTTAGCAATACAATTGTTCAAGACAATGCCAAAAGACTCCACATCCAGAAAAAAAAAAAAAAAACCTATGGAGTCTGAATGCAGATAGATGTATACTATTTTCACTTTTGTTGTTGCTTTTTTGTTGTCGTTGCTGTTGTTTATTCTTTCTTGTGTTTTTTCCTTTTATTCTTATTCTTTCATAACATGACTAATGTGGAAACATATTTAATATGATTGTAATGTATAACCTATATCAGATTGCTTGCTGGCTTCGGAGCAGGGGGGAGCAGGGAGGCAAGGAGAAAAATTTGGAACTCTAAATCTTACAAAAGCGAATGTTGAAAACTATCTTTACATGTAATTGGGAAAAATAAAATACTATCCAAAAAAAAGAAAAGAAATAAGCCATTTTAAACATCTGTCTTCAGTTTTGGTGACAGCACTGTTTAAATTCATACCCATAGAGTTCTTTGAGCTTTATGTACATGTTGAATTTGTTTCAGACACTCCATAAAATTGAAGATTTTAAATTTCTTAGTGAAAAGGGCCAAAACCTTTTTTCAAGATTCATGTCTCAGTGGGTCCTTATGTATCCTAGACTCATATTTTAGCTCTGATTGTTATGTTGACTTTCAAATCCTATAAATGCAGAATACAAAATGCCCATTTACCTCCTTATATTTTTTGCAATATGACATAACATGTTTTCTAAACATTTAAAGCATGATTAATTAATATTAAATTAGGATAGTAAATTCCCATTTTTTAAAAAAATGGATAAATTCATCTTTATGGCCATAAGTAATGAAACATAGGAAACTGTATATTAAAGTTGATCTTGACTCTTCTTATGGCTAGATGTAGTGAAATTTTGGTGTAATCTTAGAGGACTATCAGGGTTGCTACATTCTGCAAGTTCCAACCAGAGAATGGATTGTGTTGCATTATTCAATTTTTCAATTTTGATTTCATGGCAAATACTAATGTAGAGATACATTCTGATTACCGAGATATCTAAAATAACTAAATTGATCATAGGGATAGGTAAAAGTACTGAATCTGTGATTTTATTGCTTCTGGGGACTCCTTTTCCCAGTGCAGATTGGCACTATCTCTGCAATTTATATTTCTAAAGAATTGCTTAGTGCCCTCAAAGATGAAATAGAAATCACAACTAGTATGAATAGATATGCATCTTGAAACCAGGTCTTTCTGGATCTGAAGTTGGCTCTTTACATACTTTCCCACAGCTACCTCTATGACCATGCTACAGAATAATCATTTTATTGTATAGATGTGAATATTGTGGCATGGATGCAAAACATAAAACACATAAGTCCTTGGAGAATTGAAATTGAATATCACACAGAGGACAAAGGAAAGGATCATAGTGCACACACTCAGGCTACACCATTTAATCAAAGAGGAGCTTTAAAGAATAGGAATAAAAGATGTTTTGAAGGAAGTACAGATGTGCTGAGGAAAGGTTAGCTAGTCATGTAGTAAGAAAGAGAGATGACAGCCAAAATGTTCATTGGTATACTCTGGACATTAGAAAAAGAAAAAAGGAAAGCCTCTTGAATGTTGATGGATCCCCTTTGGAGAGCTTTGGAGGGCATGGCGAAGAATAGCTCAGAATGGGCAAACATAGATGATATTCAACCTACTTCATTGGAAGGAATATCCAAACAGATGCCCTTCATTTGAGAATTTGAATGCACATACACTGATCAGTTTAAAACAAGCCCAAGGAAGACTAGGACCACTGCCTAAAAATGGAAGTGATACATTAGCTTTCATTTATGTCCTCCAGACACTTCTGTTGTGGGATTCTAACCTCTGCCCTCATCGCTTCCTTAACAATATGAGTGTTTGACAGAAGCACCCATACTAAACCACAAGCATTCCTGGAAATCCAGGTTAAATAAAAGGCAACTGTTAGGTTTTCTTTTTGTTGTTGTTAGTTAGTTTGTTTGTTTGTTTTTGCTATAACCCAGTACAACATAGAGGCAAAACCCACGTAAGTCAAACAAGGGCTAGAGTAAGAATAACAAATACCCCAGAGAGTCATTGAGCTTGATGATTTCCTTAATTCCCTTTCTGCACCTCATTACTTTGTAATGATCACAATGGATTTCTGGGTTTGCCCAGTTCATCATTGAGGAAGGAAGTGGGTCCTAAGAGTGAAGTTGTTCATCTTTAACTCTAGGCCAAAATCAACCCCAGAAAGATTAAGTTACAGTGGTAAAGAACAGTTTGTTTTTAGGTGAGACAATTAGTGTCATTCAAAATATAGACTTTGTGTCATCGTTTGCAAGTCAACTTCCCCTTATCCAAGTTCTTATGAAAACTTGGATTTCTCCTAGCAGTCCCTACAGTCTCCATCAGCTACAATGAAAATAATGTTTTTACACTGATTCTGAGGAGAAAAGAAGAAAGGGGACCAAGAGAAAATATATTGGGATACTAGATTCCCTTCCCCACCAAAAAGGACAACATAGACAATATAGAAGGGAGAGGTTAAATTATTTTACAAAACAAAGCATTTGGAGAATCTTCTGACTTCCTCAGATAATCTTCCAGGGTGGCAATTATAGATTATCTCATACTATCTTGTTTAAAATGGATTTCTTTTAGTATTTCCATTCAACATGAGTTTAAAAAATCAGAGCAGAAGTGTAACACTGATTTTTGTGTTGACTCAGGTTCTAATTCTACTACTTTTATCATAGTTATTATATATTGAATGTGTGCCATCAATAAACGGTCAGTATTATGGGAGCTAACCTATATACTTGATGTGTTGACATCAAGAAAATACTACTAACTTGCAATAAAAAAGGAAATCATGGTTCAATACTGGGCTGTTGCTCATAATTAGATGCAGGTTTTACTACTCTCCCTTTCACTTTTAAAATGATTAAATGCACAGAAACAGTTATCTGGTTGTGATAAGGGAAAATAGAATATTTCCCTACCCCCAATCTCCAACAGAAAGAAACAGATGTAAATAAATATTATTCAGTGAAAGTTCTTCCATTGAGAAATTTTTAAATAGGCAAAAGAAAACATTAAACTATCGGGCCAGTTAATAAGTTCCAGATCTTGGGTAAGAGTTCTTTCCAGCTTGTCCAGTGTGAGAGTTTTTAGCTAATCTTCTAGTGGCATTTTTTTCCTGATGGGAGAAAAAGATAGATTTTAGATGAGGCTGTTTGCCCAGCAAGGGAAGTAGTATAATTTATTTTTTTAAAATGAAATAGATTTATTATTCTTTGAAATATCTTCCCTCCTACAAAAGATTTGAATTGCCCTTTAAAGACACAATGAGGTATGTTAGTAAAAGTGCTAAAAAGAAAAGGTAAAATAAATTGTCTATGGGAGCATGTATTTCAAAGTGATGAACTGAGACTTAAGGGGGAGTTTAACAATATGCTTTTGACAGATAAGTTTGAATATGCACCATTGGAAAGATAACATTTTTCAATAGCTTAAGTCTTTTTTAATGGTAGGTTGTCAGTCACACCTCCATTCAATAAACTGTCTTCATTAACTATCATGTGTCTTAAATATCCTTTCCATAGTATGATTGAGAAGCAAGTTGTTAAAGAGGGAGGGAGGATTTATTATTTATTGTCTAGAAGGTCTAAATACCTTGACTTTCTGATTCTTTACAGTAGGTCTCAGGCTAGAAACCTGAGGTAGAAACTTTATTCCACATTGGTTGGCGATGAAACTCTCCAAAAGGAAACACAATTCAAAATGTCCCTCTGTCCTGACTCTGCGCTCTATCATTTGCTTTTTCTTTTCTATTCTTTCTTTTTTTTTTTTTTTGGTAGGGCAATGGGAGTTGTGACTTGCCCATGGTCACAGAGCTAGTAAGTGTCAAGTGTCTGAGGCTGGATTTGAACTCAGGTCCTCCTGAATCCAGGGCCAGTGCTTTATCCACTGCACCACCTAGCTGCCCCCTATCATTTGCTTTTTTTTTATTTGTTTGTTTTTGTTTTTGTTTTTTTTTTTTTGCGGGGCAATGGGGGTTAAGTGACTTGCCCAGGGTCACATAGCTAGTAAGTGTCAAGTGTCTGAGGCTGGATTTGAACTCAGGTACTCCTGAATCCAGGGCTGATGCTTTATCCACTTCGCCATCTAGCCACCCCCATCATTTGCTTTTGATTGTGCATTCATGTACATGCAGGGACTTGGATTATTTCTATAGTACTTAGCTGCCTTGGTACTTCAGGAAAGACATTGGAGAGGACTTCTGACTCACTATTTTTTTTTCACCTTTGCTTTGCAGTAAATAACTTAAGTGGAGACCTTGACTGTGCCTCCTCCATAACTTTATTCTTGCAATATCTTCTGCAAGAGATGAGAATGCACCATTCTATTACCAGGAAGAAGGTGAAAGAAGAATATGGCATGCAACATGTAGGCCTAGTTAGACAACTAAAGGCCTGTGAATATGAAGTATCAGTGACCTACCTGTGTGTTTGGCATGCTGGATCAAAAGATATCTCTATCTTCCAAGGCCATATAGGGACTAACAGAATCCTGGAGACAGTGGCACACCACTATGGTCACCCGAAGTCATTGTGGATGCTCATGACAAAAGTGAACAATTCAAGTTTTCACTGGGATTAAAAATTATTTGAACTTTTTTAAGTATTTGCTTGATATGAGGAAAAATATATGAACTGATGCAGTGAAGTCCACAGAACCAAGATAACAATATACACAATAAATACAACAATGTAAATGGAAATAACAATAAAATTTTAAAATGCTACTTATCAATAATGACAAAGCCTGAATTAAAAGAGTAAATTCACTTCCTTAAAGGGGGAAGTGGGGGGAGGAAGAATAGATATTGAAGGTTGTATATAGTCATATATAAATGATGTTTTGATTAATTTTTCTAATAAATAAATATATTTATAATAAATGTTACAAGTACCTGAGTTGGGGAAAAGGGAATGATATATTTGTAAATTAATGTTATATAAAAACAAAAAGTGCCAATAAAAATAAGAGAAAATAAAAAAGTAAAATCTGCTTAATAGAGATAATAGAACAGCAAAAAATGTTAATGATCACTGCCTTCTAATTACTGATCCTTTGAAAATGCTTTCCCCTACTTTTCCCCTAGTTTTGAAGATTTGGATTAAGGTTAACATTTCACTGTTTTAATCACCCTTACAAATCAACATTTTGGTAAATTATGTTTTGAAATTTGAGAAAAATTGTTGTTCACTTACTACTCACTTAGATCTAGCAGGTCTTTCTGTCTGTATATGGGAGAATCAAGGTGGTGGTGCTTGGATATAAGTTCTCAGTTCCCTGGAGTTTTCTTCAGAGTAGAATGTTTTGTTAAGTGGAAGGCAGCCCTAAAATCATTTTCATAGGACATTTAAGAAGACTTTGAGGCTCACTGATTTTTATTTTACTCCACTGAAAATGACTGAGTTCTGTTCAGCTGGTAGTTGACAGTCATTTTAGGGACTTCAGGAGTGGAGGACAAGGAAAGAGAACTATCAGTCATTGTTGACACTGTTGAATTATATCAGCTTTATTCATGGCTCAACAAAATGGATGAAATGATTCAATTATATACATATACATACATACACATATGTATGTATTATGTATAATTGATGTACAAAATACATGTACACATATTTTATTTGTGATATATAATTAAATTTTATACATATATCAAATAGATATACACATACACACATACATGACATACATAATGTATATTTTCTAATATACACATGTTGAAAATATACACAAAAATTATCTAACACTTTCTGTGGGTAGAGCTCTATCTAGGAATTATTTGATAGAAGTTCAGGGTAAAGTTTTACTAATACACAAATTTATAAGTTTAACTCTAGTAGGGAAATATGGCATCAACACAGAAACAAAGAATTTTAGAATTGGCATGGACCCCGGTGGCCATCTAGATCAAGCTAGGTCCAAAAGGCATTTCTAATATAAGATCCAAGGAGCCATGCAGACTCTGCTTGAAGGCTTCTAAGGAGAGGGCAACCACTTTATTAGAAGTTTTTATTGATATCAAAACTAAAATTTTCCTCTTTGCAACTTCTACCTAGTGCTCCTGGTTCTATTCTTGAGGGCAACACATGTCTGAAGAATCTTCCAAAAAAAAAGTGGGGGCAGCTAGATGGCACAGTGGATAAAACACCGACCTTGGATTCAAGAGTACCTGAGTTCAAATGCGGCCTCAGACACTTACTAGCTGTGTGACCCTGGGCAAGTCACTTAACCCCAATTGCCTCACCAAAAAAAAAAAAGAATCTTCCACAGGACAGTTACCACTTGAAGATAACTATCATATCTCATCTAACTTTCTGCTTCTGTGAGCTAAACAATCCCCTTTTTCTTTCAACTAAATCCTCACATGATATGATATAATATACAATATTACATGATAAGTAAGTACAATAAAAGGTTATGAAACAAAGAATAAGTAGGGTCTAAGGAGGAAAGTGGTTAATAAAGTGAAGAGGGGAGCAGGCATCAGGGCAGGCTTCCTGGATGAGGTTCCATTTGAATTTGCTTTTAAAGAATTTTTGTTCAATTAAACTCACATTATTGAATGTGAGGAAATAATGGGATTTGGCAGACCCAGGAACCCCACCTGAAGATTGATTTGGAATTTATTGAATTGGGTGAGACTGACTAAGAGACTGACTGAGAACCTACTTAAAGTTGATTAAAATGAGATCATATGTGGCTGACCCTGAGTGGGATGTTGTTCTCAGAGGCTGTCCACTATGACATCAGCACGAGACTACCCTCGACCCATCAGCTTGAAGGACCTCCCCTTCCAGGGGAGGGGGACAGGAAGTAGGAAGTGAGGCTGGCTTCTTGGCTCTGGTCTTTTTGGTTCTAAAACCTCGGGTTGGTGGCAGAAAGGAAAGGAGAAAAAGGAGACTAGTCTGAACCCTAAGGGAGACAGGCCTTTCTTTCTGTACTTTCTGTACTCCACGTGTTCTCTCTTGACTCTTTAATAAATGTTTATTGCCAAAAACTGGTGCTGACATTTCTTGCTTATAAGTAAACCTTAGCTAGTTCTCCCTCCCCCCCGCCCCATACTGGGGGTAGAAACAAGGCAACCACACATTAGATTTTAAAGATCACATTAAGTATCTGTTGTGTGACAAAGCACAAGTAAGATCCAATAAGTGAGAAGAGATGGCATGGAGAATAGTGTTAGCATGTGGGTCAGACTAACTCAGAGACTAAACAACTACTTTCCCAACAGCCTGTGAAATGACATATTGTGGGGTCTTTTTTTGTTTGCTTATTTTTACATTTTCCAGATTGAGTGAAGTGTAGCCACAGCCTTCTTATTCCTAGAAATTCTGCTTAACACGTGTCATAACTGGAACTTTTCCATAGTGTTTTGTTGAAACCATCTTATCTTACCTTAATGCTAGTTCAACCAATGACCAGGACAAATATAGTGAGGGAAAAGAGACAGATGAGTTATAAGTCCCATTCCACCCCAGCTTGAGGCAATGTCATTCTAATCATGAGCTGAGAATTCAGCACAACTCCCACTGAGGAGTTCTTGGGGGTAATGTACAAAATTGAACCTCCTGGGGTGAACACAACACCACAGAGAGAATGGCCTTGGAACGTTCCCAGACTCTCTGGAATCCTTTGGACTAGACTTGGGTAATGATTCACAATAGGATCAGAGTACCCATGAGCCATATATAGTTCAAGGTGAATTTGTAAATGGATTGTACTCTAGTTAGCTTATAGATTGCCTCTCTTGATTTACAATTTAGATGAACCCACTGCATTCTTGTTAATGATGTGAAGATTTATGTCACCAAGCTGAAGGCAGACAATTTTCAACAGAATGTTTTTAATTCATTTTGCCTCCTATCCTGACAAAGTCATGGTGTTTTGACCTGATGTGGAAAGCCATCAATTCACTTTAGTTTCATTGATAGGAAGATCTTAGTTTGGTAAGGTGAAACAGAGGCTGACCTTTTTTTCCCCTCCTTACCACACTCTCCTTATGGCTGGCATGGAAGTAGGGGAATCCATGACACAGTTAAATCTAAATCTCAAAAAGTAAATAATCATAAATTGCACATTGCCTGTTGCCAATTCAGCAGTTGGCGCACTCTGCTGGCTTCTGGTTTTCAGATGTGAAACACCTAGAGGAAATCAAGTCTGCCATCCCAAGGAAAAACAACAACAACAACATTTATTGAACTGTTATTTAAGACCAGAGGGTTGGATATGAGAAGGTTTTTCATTCATTCATTCTCCCATTTCAGGTGGTTTCTTGATAAAACACAAAGGTGGTAGCATTGAATGACTAATGAAATTTATTAGGGTCTAAATCAATTGTTTAAATATGGGCCAGTGAAGAAAGTGACTTCAGTGTTTGTCTGTTATCCATGTTGTTCTTTTCCTAGGTTGTATCTTTGATCAATGTACTCATATACCCTCTCCCTAAGTCTGGATGTTTTAATGAATAAAAACTCAAGTGGATTAAAATTAAAAAAAAAAAAACAACAAGAAATCTGGCCTGATATCACTCTTTGGTTTTTGTCCATGGCAGGAAAATCTGCAAAAAGCCTAGCTCTTTATCTCTCCAGGTGTCTAGCATATTTCTCTGCATACAGTGGGCATTTTAACAAATGTTTACTGAATGAATTAATAAGTGACAGCCCTACAGAAACCAGATTCAGAAGAAGTTTCTTTTTCTTTTCTACTATATTTAATAATATTTTGGAGATTTCATTCTGAAAACAACTTTAAATAATAAAATAAATAAACTATAGTTAACATGACATGATGTATGAAAAGAAGCCCAAGTTATATTCCCCTGTCTCTGTCATTAATTCAACCTGTGAGGTAGGACAAATGGAATGTAACCCCAAAGCCCATGGTATGGGATTCCTTCCTCATTGGTGGAGATCAGTGCTTCACATTTTTGAGAAAGGAGAGAGATCCAGGGTTCCTCTAGCTTCTAGCTTCAAGAAAGTAGATGTGCAATGTCAACTTCCCTTGAAATCACTGAAGTGAGAGGACTCTAGCAAGAAGGTAGACATGAGAGGAGTTTGCTTTTGTTATTCATTTATTTTCAATGCTTTATGACTCCATTTGGGGTTTTCTTGGCATAGATGCTGGAGTAGTTTGCCATTTCCTTCTCCAGCTCATTTTACAGATGAGAAAACTGAGGCAGACAGGGTTAAGTGACTTGCCCAGGGTCACACAGCTAGGAAGTATATGAGGCTCAGATTGAACTTTCTGCTTTAGGCCTGGCATTTTATTCACTGTACCACTTAGCTGCTCTAGAGAAGCTTGCAGTCTTTACCATACCTCTATACTTAGTTTGTAATACTAGAGACTTTGGGGAACTTTTCACTTGGATAAAATCTGTCTGTCTGTCTGTCTGTCTCTCTCTCTCTCTCCCTTCCTCCCTCCCTCTCTCCTTCTCATACCCTCTCTGTCTCTCTCATCTTGGGAGAGATCCTTTAATCTAAATATACCTTCTCTGATTTTTGTTTTCTAACTCAGATAAATAGATTTCTTTGCTATTTGCTATTTGTGTGCATTGTGGAATTGGTATTTGGTGGAAAGGACATCAAACCTTGAATATAAAGTTTGGGTCGCCTCCAATTCCCATTAATGAATAGTGATTGGAAGTTTAGTTTGAACATAAAAAATATATCATATAGACTAATAGTGCTTAAAAGAGCAAAAAGACATTATTCTAGCTTAGTACCTCTCTTTCTGAGAAGAGCAGAGTAGCCAGCCTTTGACCCCAATCTCTTGCTTCCCTCCTAACAGAAATTATATTCTCCCTTGGAAAAGGGTGAGTGAAGGATATGCTAGAGATGTCTATTCTTGCCTCCCTGTGAGTCACATGGAGACAAAAGCATTACAATAGAATCATAGAATCTAGACAGGGAAGGGCCTTACAAATCATCAAGTCAAACCCTTTCATTTTATACTTGAGCAACGTGAGACGCAGAGAGGAAATGACCTGTCCCAAATCACATTGACAATAAATGAGCCTGAATTTGAAGTCTAACACTTACTTGTCCATCTACTCCTTTGGGGTCTGTTTCCTTGTGTGTATAGAAAAGAAAGATGAATTTGGTTATTTTTAAGGTCCTTTCCTGCTCATTTCAATCAGATCCCTATGGGGAAATGACAGCTAGAGAAAGCAGGGAAAATGAAATCGAATAGTGTCACTCCCTCTCCCAACATAGTCAAAATCAGTACATTTAAATTAGATTTTCTTTTTATTTTCTCCTGAATCCTAGAGAGATATGGTAAACCATTAAATTGCCAAAAAAGTTATCAACAGGAAGGGGAGGGGCAATTGGCACAGTCTACAAACTGGACAATCAATATTTATTATTGTTAATAGTAATACTAGCAAAAAACAAAAAAACAAAAAAAGAATGGGCAGCTAGGTGGCGCAGTGGATAAAGCACCACCCCTGGATTCAGGAGTACCTGAGTTCAAATCCGGCCTCAGACACTTGACACTTACTAGCTGTGTGACCCTGGGCAAGTCACTTAACCCTCATTTCCCCACAAAAAAAAATAGTAATACTAGCTAGCATTGGTATAATACTTTGAGGTTTGTGAAACACTTTACAATTCTACATCATTTCCCCCTCACAATAACCCTAGAAGGTAGGTACTTCTTACAGATGAGGAAACTGAGTCAAACAGTAATTTAAGTGTCACACAACTAGTGACTATCTAAGGTATGATTTGAACTTGGATCTTCCCGACTGTAGGTCCAAAATTGAGCTCTATGGTGGTACTTTACAGAATGTGTGATAATAGTGTTCTTTAGAGAGTGAAATGAGCCTTGGACCCAATCAGAAGGATATAATTAATGAAACACCAAAAGAACAACCCTGGGAGATATAATCTTGTAAACATGGGAGTGAATCTTGGAGTAGAGCTAACCTAAACGACATGACAGAAGGTGAATCCTTCAAATGTGGCTCATCCTTCTGTAATCAGATGGGTCTTGTGATTCCATGGACCCTTAATAGAATCTCAGGGCCAGAGACTATTCTCAGATGCCTTTTTTTTTTTTTTTTTTTTTTTAGTGAGGCAATTGGGGTTAAGTGACTTGCCCAGGGTTACACAGCTAGTAAGTGTTAAGTGTCTGAGGCCGGATGTGAACTCAGGTACTCCTGACTCCAGGGCCGGTGCCCTATCCACTGCGCCATCTAGCTGCCCCTCAGATGCCTTTTTTTCTGTATACATATCTCATCGTCACACACCCAATACCCACATCTTCCTCAGATATTAATCATCAAATCAGTATTTCTGTTGCTTCCATCAAGTAGCTGACAATTGTGAGAAATGACCTCCCCCTGGCTTCATTCAGAATCCCAGTGATTTGAGTCTTTTTGCTAAATGTCTTTGCTTGGCCAGTACCCTTTATTCCTTCAGAGAGGCAATGAGATAGACTCTAGAGTCAGAGAACCTAAGGTCAAATTCTTCATCTGTCACTGTATACTACTGGTGTGACCTTAGGCAAGTCATTATAATTCTTGGGGCCTCAGCTTCCTCATCAACAAAATGAGAAGGCTAGACTAGATGGCCCTGACATTTCCTTCTGATTCTAAGTCTATGCTCATATATCAGACCTATCACACTCTATTCCACCCTCCAGATTAGTTAACGGTCCTTCATTTAAGCCATATTCTATAAAATTTCCATTTATTTTTTTATAAACACATTGTCCCACATCCCCCTCCAATATAACGGTCCTTTGAGAATTGGGACAGTTTCATATTTGTCTCTGTACCCAGAAACTGCCACAGTACCTAAGATGTGGTGAGAAAAATTAATAATTATTAAATAATCAGATAAAAATTAATACTTAGTAAATTGAATTGAAAGAGGTGATTTTACCTATAAAGGCAAGTTTATGGCATAGAGTTTATCCAAGATCCATTTGATTGTTTTTGTGGATGGTAGCATAGAATCAGAGATTTAGAGCCAGAAGGGAGCTTTGAGGTCATCTAGTTCAATTCCCTGATTTTACAGATGAGAAAACTGAGACCCAGATAGATTAAGGGATTTATCCAAGGTTACCCTGAAAATATGCAACAGAGCCAACATCAGCAGCAGCATGCTTTCAAATAATGACAGCACATGGTAATCATCAATCTCTAAATGCTTTGCATCATGCATCTGTAATGATTGGAATGACGCCACCTGCTGGAGACTTACTATAGCAAAGTGCTGCCATGAGGTGAAGGCCTCTGAGGGCAAGCCATGTGGTCAAGGGCCTTAGAGTCAGGAAGTGATGTTTGCTCGTGGGTACTGCCTATCAAGGCTACCAGCCAATCAACTTGAGGAGCCTCCCATTTCTTGGGAAGAGGACATGAAATAGGAAGTAGATGCTGGCTGAGGGGTTCTGTCTCTTTTTTTGGTTCCTGACCTTGCCATGGTGGGTCGGATGATAGGGTCTCTTAGAAATAGTTAGATTTTTACCTTTCTCTCTAATCCTAATGCTCTTTAATAAATACTTAAACATTTAAATACTCTTGCTAAAGCTTATAATTTATTGGCGACCACTCATTAGATTTTAGATAGTTTAGCTAGAATTTTAGCCCCTTACATATCTCAAAAGAGTTTGAAGTAGATACCCTTTAAGTGTCCATTCCAACTTAGGATAGAAGCTCTGCATTTCTATCTTATCAATTACTTGGGTGATTCTGTTCCAATACCTTCACTGAAAAAATAGTGCTCTCGAAGCCAAGAATAGTCCAGATTAAAGACAGTATTTAAACAGAATTTTTATATGACCAGAAAAAAAAAGGAAAAGGATGTGGATTTTAACAAGGAGGCGGCGTTATGAGGTAATATGGATCCATGTGAAAATCAGTCTAAGATTCAGCACTTCCAGTTCTGACTCAGTCACAGGGAGACTCTGCAACACTGGGCATGTCACAAAGCTCATAATCAACTACCTCATAGGTAGGTGGTGAAACTTAATTGAAGTGTATGTGAGTTCCTTAAGATCTTACATCAAAAGATCAGCATTACAGTGTTGTAAAGGTGCCAAGCATTATCTCTGTAGAAGCCCTATCACCTACCTTCTTTAGTACCAGCAAGCAAATGGTACTAAGCAAGATATTTTCTGTTTTCCCTGCATTTGAAAAAATACACAACCTTCAATAAAAAGTTTTCCACTTGAGGTCCCATGATTTACCAAACAATTCACTCATGGGATTATGCTCTTAATAGGAAGTGACTTGTAGTTCATTCATATAGATGCATTTGAATTATAGTTGGGAAAATGAGGCATAAAGTGAGCTAGACGGCATTTAAAAAGCAAATAGCATTTGAGATCTTTGATTATGGAGGCCTGGATTTACAGGGAGGATTAACATAGTCTAGGAATAGGGGGAGCGCCCTCTCCCTCTATCCAACCACTGTATATCAAAGGAGAGAGAGCTTTGGACTATTTCCTGAACCATTCTAGAAAAAAGGTTCAAGTTGCCTGTTGGTCATTACTCCTTTTCCCCTTCAAGGTGATTTTTGATAATTACATTGGTTTTTTTTACTTCATTTCATTCATATAAAACTGTGGTGAGGACACAGGAGAAGCACACATGGTGATTTGCCCAGTAGATATTTTCCTTGCATTCAAAAGATCCTGGATTCTTGGACTTTCAAATTATCACCTTGTAAACATTATTGAATTAACTTGAAAGCAATGCTTGAGCTATTGAGAGTAAGGCAAACAAATATTTCAATTGATAGAATAATTTAATATTTTGACACCCAGTCCTAGTTCATGGAACTTTCTTCAACAGGTTGGGTCTAATTTCTTCACCAGAGCCCTAACTACCTTTTCTCTTTTGAGTTTCCTTTCCTGCATGTTTTCATGGTATGTTCTGAAATGGACCTGTCCAGTCTTGGAAGTGACCTTGTGACTATATGAGGTCCAGAAGTCCTGGGTCCAAGGAGTGGAGCTGGTTTCTGGCAGAGTAAACTTCTGTATCCTAGAGGATGATTAGCAAGAGAATAATTGGTTCAAGTTTGAACATTGTGTGCTGGGCTTTGTTTGGACAGCCTTGAGGTGGAGATAAAATGCCTAATTAGCAATCCCACCAAACTGCTTTATGTACAGATGAGGTATAACTATTAACATGCCAGAAGATTGTAATAGAAGTTATAAGTGAAGTTACTGCATCCTGTTTTAAGTTTGTATTTTGTCAAATGATCAGTTATGAGTGTTTTGTGTTTAGCATTCCTTTTGTGTGTGGGAAATAATTACCTGCCCCATATCTCACTCATATTGTACACTGAGTACAAAAAGTACACTTTTTAAGCCTTCCCTTTAGAAGAAACCCTAGCAGTGAGCCTAAATATAAGCTTTAAATAATTTTTCTGTAGGGCAGAGGGGAGGGTCAGGTGTAAGCTCTAAAGAGTGTGAGACAAGGGAGCCAAACCCAGCTCTGATTAGAGTCCAGGCTCCTCCAGGCCTGAGCTCAGTCCAGATTGCATGCCTGCCTCCAGAGCAAAGATACCCCATAGGGAGGGTAGGTGGGTACAGTGCTCCAGCTTTTTGGTCCCAGCAGCAGTTTTTTCTTTCTTTTTTTCCTCTTTTTTAAGTTAAATTTTATTTTATTTTTAAACAAACATTAGCCTTCTTTCCCTCCCACTTCCCTTCCCCCAACCCAATTAAGAAAGCAAGACAAACAAAACCTCTCTTACAAATTTGAAAAAAATCAAGTAAAATATAATTTCTCATTGACCATGTCTTTTTAAAAAGTCTCAGTTTGGACTCTGAGTCCATCACTCTGTCAAGAGGTAGGTAGGATATTTCCTCCTAGGTCCTTAGGAATTGTGGCTGGTCATTGTGTTGATCAGAGTTCCCAAATTTCCTTTTAAAAATTGTTTTAATCAGCAAAATTCACCTTCTCACACCTACCCAATCCCTACTGAGAACACCAGAAAAATAAAACCCATTACAAACACATAGTCAATAAAAAACTGTTCACATTGGTCATGTCCTAAAAGATATTTGTCTCACTCTGCATTTGTCACCTCTTTATCAGGAGCTGGGTAATGTTTCATCATTAGTCTTCTGGTATTGCCCCACCTTCCACCACCCCAGATTCCTATTTTTGCCACCTCAAAAAGAGCTATAAATATTTTTGTATGACTTAGAATTTGTTTTGCTTGGGACTATTCCCTCGCTTAATCTATCCTCTCTTTAATGTTCCTCCCCCATTTCCCCCCTTTCTTCCTATTTTCCTGTTGAGTGAAATGCATTTTTTGTACCCAACTCTGTGTCTGCATGTATATGTTTCCTTCTTTTGACCAGTTCAGATGATAGTAAGGTTTAAATGTGAGCTGCTCCTTCTTGACTCCCTGCTCCTTCTTAGTATTGATGCCTACCTCTGTATCCTGATTATGTAAGATAATTTCCTCTATGTTTCTTTTCCTTCCCCATTTTCCCTTCTCTGTCTCACTGTATTTCTTCCTCCCTCTCTTTTCACTCTTAAGATCTTCAATTTGTAACAGACTCTTCCAGGAAGTTGTCTAAATGAACTCCTTCTTTGAACCATGATGATGACAGGATTAAAGGAGACAAATGTATCATCTCCCCATATTTGAATGTAAGCAGTTTACCCTTGTTTAGTCTTTTAGCATTATTCATTCTTGTTTATCTTTTTCATGTTTCTCTTCACTCTTGTACTTGAACTTCAAAGTTTCTCTACAACTATGGTCCTTTTCATCAGGAATGCTCAGAAGTTCTCTATATTTCTTTAAAAGTCCAGTTTCCCCCAATAGCATTATACTCAGTTCCACTGGGTAAATTATTCTTAGCTATAAAGCTTCTAGAATATCACATTCCAAGTTTTCCAGTGCTTTATAGTGGTAGCTGCTAAATTGTGTGTGATTCTGACTGTAACTCCTTGGTACTCACATTCTTTTCTTCTGTTTTGTCACACTAGGGTGACCCTGGGACAGCTAGGTGGCACAGTAGATAGCAGCTCTGGGTTTGGAATCATAAAGACACATCTTCATGAGTTCAAATCTAGGCTCGCACACTTACTAGCTATGTGACCCTGAGCAAGTCATAGCTCCTCTGGAATTGTCTTGGCTCCACACAAAGTGATTTCTGAGTGGGGAGGGCACTAACAGTTGGGAGAAACAGGGAAGTCCTCCTGAAAAAGGGAGTACTTGAGTGGAGGTTTGAAGTGGACCTGGGATTCCAAGAGGTTGAGGTGAAGAGGGAAATCCTTTCAGCAGGGCTGTCCTCAATATACTGGAATGTATTCCTTTTAATCTTTATCTTTCACATTCATTATCTTCCCCCTCCTCTGCCAAGCCTTTCCTACTATCCTTCCTCACATATTCTTCAGACACCTTATCTAGATATCTCCTTTGCCCCTAGATCTCTACCTCCTATTATACTGTCTATGTACCTGCTGTATCTCCCAATAGAATATAAGCACCTAGTGACTGGAATTATGCTTTTTTTCTTGATTACTGCCCTCCCCTTCCTAGCCCTTAGTGTAGATTGCACATTTAACAGACATTTGTTGAAAGTACTGGCCCTGGATTCAGGAGGACCTGAGTTCAAATCCGGCTTCAAACACTTGACACATACTAGCTGTGTGACCCTGGACAAGTCACTTAACCCTCATTGCCCCACAAAAAAAAAAGAAAAGAAAAGAGAAAAAAGAAATGAATTGAATTGCATCTCAAACCTTGGTGTGGAATAAAGGACAAACTAATCTGTGGGATTCTCTTAAGGGACTGGCTATTGAGGGTGCCAGGAAGAGTCAGAGAGGACCCAAGTGAAATATTCAGGTATTAATCTCTGATGCATCATCTCTGATCAGTACAGCAATAATTATCTGGTAGAAGGTTGCTACTAACTCCAGGATGGACCTAATACATTTATCAGAAAACCTAAGACAACTCCCTAATAGGTGTGACATAATTGGAGAGGGCTAAAGAGGAAAAAAAATATGTTTAATAAAAGTTCTTATAGAATCAGTCCAGTTAGATTTAGAGTTGGAAGAGGCCTTAGAAGTTACCCAGTCAGGGGCAGCTAGGTGGTGCAGTGGATAAGCACCGGCCTGGATTCAGAAGGGTCAGAGTTCAAATCCTGCCTCAGACACGTGACACTTACTAGCTATGTAACCCTGGGCAAAGTCACTTAACCCTCATTATCCCACAAAAATAAATAAATAAATAAACTAATTTTAAAAAGTAATCCAGTCAATCCCCCTCATTTTACAGATGAAGGAACTGGGATCTAAAGAGGTTAAATTATTTCACTAAGGCCACCCAGGGTAAAAGTAGTGGAGCCAGTTTTTGAACTCAGGTCCCTCGACTCCAAATCCAACATTCTTTCTACTGTACATTTCTGTCTCTGTTAACTGGAACAGTGGCTAGAATTAGGCTACACTAGACAGACAGCATAGTGGAATGGAAAGAACACTGGATGGATTGTCAGAGGTATGGGGCTCAAATTCTGGCTTTGCTACTTACTACCTCGGTGACCTCTGGCAAGTCATTGAATCTCTCTAGGCCAGATTGCCTGTTCTGTAAAGAGTCCAACCCAATGGGTTCTTTCCTTCTCTATGTGTACCATTTCAATTTGTGAGATTGGCAACATAAATAATGCCACAAGCACAAATGACTTTAGAAAATGGACCATCTCGGAACTAAATTCTTTGTCACCAAGTTTCAGTCCAAACCTCCATTTTGCAGAAAGCGCAAAGATTTCACACCAAATCTTACCTCTACATCATTGTTAGTCTCTTAAACTCTTAATCTAGCCTTAAATTAGAAAACAATAAGACCAGGAAATCCCGGAACCTAAATCAAATAATTCACAGAGGCAGTATTTCTAAATTCTGGAGAAAATCTTAGAAATCGGTCATGTTTTCAAGTTCCAGATTCATTTCCCTAATCTAGCCATTCTTTCCAAAGTCTTGAAATAATGACATCATGAGGACAAAATGATCTAGTACAAAAACAACAACCAATCAGTTGAAGAAGGCAAATCAATATCAAAATATGCAAGTAGCATTGGTTAAATTCATTCATATTACATCAGACCAGAAGTGAAAACATCCAAGCAATAAAATTCACTGTTTTCTTTACTACGACATTGTAGTTTGGCATATTAATCATTATTATTTCATTTCAGCAAAGACAGCAACAATCCAGACATCTTCTCACCCAGTGTATATATATAGTGTGAACCAAAGGAGAGGCAGATAATTATACACAGGTAGTAGACATCAATTTACCAATTATATGTTTTTTCTAGCCTTGCATTTTACAGTACACGGATATATCATATAATTATACCATACATTGTTAAAGGACATGATGTCATAGACATATTTTAAAACTACTCTTTAAAAAAATTCAGCTGCCACACTAAAGCAAAACACGTTCCTAGCCTTCAAGAAGGCTATTCTGTCTATAGACAAAACTAATAAAAAAGTAAAGAATGGCAATTTAACTCCACACTTTAGATTGTTTGCATTTTCTTGTGATACAGAAGGCTCATTTTGGAGGTCAGAAGACCTGAGTTCAAATTCCGCCTCTATGACTTATCCCAGGTGTGACCTTACACAAGCCCACCTAACTTCTCTTGGACCCAGTTTCTTCACCTGTAAAATGATGGAGTTGGGCAGCTAGATAGCACAGGTGGATAGGGTGTGGGGCCTAGAGAAAGTTAGGAAGCCCCTGAGTACAAATGCAGCCTCAGACACTTACTAGCTATGTGATCCTGACCAAATCATTAAACTCTGTTTGCCTCAGTTTCTTCATCTGTAAAATGAGCTGCAGACGGAAATAATTGCTATTCTACCAACGCACTGTTGTCCCATGATATGCACACATTCACTATATAGACATATACGTGTCTGTGTGTATATATAACCAGTAATTATTGAAGAAAAGTGGGAATATATTTTACTTTTGTATTTCAGATGCTAAATACATACTAGCCAACCTTATGGACTTTTTTCTTCTAGAATACATACTTAAGCCACCATAAATACAACCCATACATTCATTTGTTTTCTATTTCTAAAATATACAGATTTTCTGGGCCTAAGAAAATACATTCTTTTTTCTTTTTCTTTTTTTTTTTTCTTTTTGCGGGGCAATGGGGGTTAAGTGACTTGCCTAGGGTCACACAGCTAGTAAGTGTCAAGTGTCCAAGGCCAGGCCAGATTTGAACTCAGGTACTCCTGAATCCAGGGCCGGTGCTCTATCCACTGTGCCACCTAGCTGCCCCTGAGAAGCATCTTCTTAAAAAATATAAGGCGACATCACTGCTTTATTTCTTTCTTGTTCCCTCTACCCTTGATAGGATTCCCCTTATTAATCAGACAGAAGCATGATTTTTAAAAATGAGCATTTTATATGCCCAGAAGGCTAGCAAATTTCAGTTTTATCAGAGTATAGGGACATTACAATTGATAAAAGTGAGGATAATGTATTCCCATTGTCCTTCAATAATTACTGGTTAAGTATTATACATTCACACTTATGTGCCTATATAGTGAATGTGTGTGTGTCATGGGACAACAATGGGTTGGTGATATAGAAATCGTGGTAAAGCGCTTCATAATAAAAAACAGATATTTTCTTACCAATCTTTATTTGGGGTGGGGGAGCGCTCAGGAAGGACCTAGCACATAAACTCCTGTCAGTACCCTCCTACTTCTACTTGATTCGACCTTTGAACTTATATCTTCGGTGTAGTGTAGTGCAAAAACTCATTACTTGAACTCCTACCACATATCACAGGATCATAAATTGGAGCTGTAAGGCTAGTCAACCCCCTTATGTACATATGACGAAAACTGGGACTCAGGGAGGCAAGTAACTTGTTCATAGACAGAGCCTGTGCCTCAGACCATCACTACCATCAGTGTTGTCCTTTCTATGGTTTTGCAATGGACAAAAGTCACTGTGTCCTTAACCTACACTCCCTACATTGTTATACCTATCAATCAAGTTAAATAAATTTAAAGAGCAGCTCCCTTGGAGGATAATGTGCACAAAAATACTGGCTATGGTGTGTGTGTCAAGGAGAGTGAAGAGGCAATAGTCTTAGACCTCTGCATAGATATCAGTGGGCTACTGAAGCAGTAGAACAAACATTGGAGGGGCAGCTAGGTGGTACAGGGTTAAAAGCACTAGCCCTGGATTCAGGAGGACCTGAGTTCAAATAGGGGCCTCAGACACTTGACACTTACTGACTGTGTGACCCTAGGCAAATCACTTAACCCTCATTGCCCTGGAAAAAAAAAAGAAAAACCCAAGAACAACAACAAAAAAAACCAAAAAAACAAACATTGGGCTGATGGGCTGTGAATGAGCTGGGTTTGAGGTCTAACCCTAATCTGCGGAAATTTGATTCATATCTCTGGGCTTCACCTTCTGTAAAATGATGAGATTGGACCTAGGCATTCTCTAAGGACACTTCCAGCTCTAATTGTCCATATTTATGGGCTGATTATATATGTACAAAGCTATGGTTCTTATTAGCCCCACAGGCAGGCCTACCATGGGTTACCCTTTATGATGAGATAACTCCCTAAGAGCTACATCTACAAGCACTGAGTCTCTCTATCATTTTTTCTGCCCCGTAGAGCCCATTGTCTCTGGATCCTCTCAGACATTGGTTTGACTTTTGAGAACATTGGACAGTGAGTTACTATCTTGATTCACTTGATCCACACCAGTTTAAAAAAAAATTGAAAAGTTCTAAAGTTAATTTAAGCCTCGGTATTGCTCATCATGTTACAAGGCAAGAAAGGAACAGCATTTAAACAGTCAAAAGGAATAGTTTTATTCCCTTTTCTCCCCAAGTATTTTGGAACATGAATTCCCATGACTTAATTATCATCTTTGGGCAGGTGATTCCTAGTCCTAAATAATCTGTCTAGTGTTATCTTAGTACCACTTTACCTTTCGTTTATATCAGACCATATGTCCTGCAAGTATCTCAAACTCAATAAATCTGGAGCAGAATTCATTATCTCTCTCTTCTAAACTTCCTGTTACTGTCAAGGGCAGCTTTATCCTCCTTGTCATCCAAGAGCATGACTTCAATGACATCCTTAACTTCTCACTTTCAGCTATATAGAAATTGACGAAGTAGAAGAATATGGGGAAGCATGGGAAGATGATGTACTGATACCAAATAAAGTCAGCAGAAACCGAGGAGTATGATATAAAAGTGAACAAACTGATGTACAATGGAAAGAACAAAAAATTCAGGGATCTTCAATGTAGTGTCAGCTGCGGATCCCAAGATATGAGTGGCCCGAGGCAATATGATGCAAAGGGAATGATGGTAGATCTGAAGTTATAGGACCAAGGGTCACTGACAGGTCTCCACTTTCTGCATGTGTGACCTCGGAGAATTTACTTAAAACTCTTTGGCCTTAAATTTTTTGTGTAAAATGAAGGAGTTGGACTAGATGATCTCTGTAGACCCTTGTACCTCTAAATTCCACAATCTATGAACTCACTCCTTCCTTACAAGTAAACAGCATCAGTGCCAGGATGAAATTCTCATTGGTAGAAACAAAGAAAAAATAGGTCAATATCAGGGTGTACCCATTGCAGTGATATTACACTCCTCCATAGCAAGTATATTACGAGATTTCAAAGGAAAGTGTAAAGTGAGGTCCCAGTAGGAAAATCATTGCCATGTGGGATTCTATTAACAAGCCCTGTGACAATGGACAAATTCACCCTGGCTTTCAGTTTCTTCATCTGTAAAATGAAGAAGGATTGAAACATATGATCTCTGAGTTCCCTTCTGGTGCTACCATTCTATTGTTGTCATTTAATATGTCAATAATTCTGGGACTGGAACTCTTTCCTTCTCCCCAGATAATATGGGTGGGAAACTTGAAAATTTCCAGGGATAATATATGACCTCATTCCTCTAGACACTCCCTTTAGCTATGTATATCATAACCCTGTAGTACCTTCCACACTTTGTAAAATTCTTTTTCACATTCTCCCATATATTCTCCATAGAAGATCAGACCAATATGCAACAGGACTTCTAAGTTATTCAGTTTACCAGTACGGCACTTGTCGCATCCATCTGATATCCTTTGGTCCTATCACATGACTGACTCACCTCTTCTTCCATCATAGATTTCCTTGATAATAAATTTCATGGCATTTTTACACACATCTTTATGATGAAGTGAGATAATTTAGAAAGTGGCTTTTCAAATCCTAAAGCTCTCTATAAATTCTAGCCTATTCCTATTATTACTATTCAAAAGCTTACTAATGTCTTTCATGGGTCTCTCCATTGCTATCTGGGTCATCACCAAATTTGTTTCTTTAAAGATCATGGTGTCCTGTGATTCTCAGTCATAAGTATCAGAGAGCAAAGAGTGATGTTAAAGATGGATTTTTGTGTCCAAAAGCAGCTCAAGGGTTGGAGGTGCTGCAAAGTTTCAGAAATGCATGCCAACCCAGTCTTCCTTCTTTCAATTCTGGGCCCAGCTAATTGTTCATCTGCCAGGTCTGCTCAAGGTTCACATACTAATGAACTAATTGGTGGGCTTCCCAACTAACTGCTTTTCATGATCTGGGTAATCCATGAAATATTTAGGAATATGCCTTTGTAAATGAAATAAAGTTGGGACAAAGGGGTTAATTAAGTGGGCAAGATTAGAGAGAATTCATGTTTTAGGTAGGGAAACTAGGTGATCAAGTGCATAGAGCACCAGGCTGCAGAGTCAGAAAGACTCATCTTCCTAAGTTCAAATCTGGCCTCAGAGACTAACTGTGTGACCATGAACAAGTCATTTAGCCTTGTCTGCTTCAGTTTCCTCATTTGTAAAATGAGCTGGAAAAGGAAATGGCAAATCACTCCAATACCTTTACCAAGAAAACCTTAAATGGGGCCACAAGGAGTCAGACATGACTGAACAACAACATACTTTCAGTGGAGACCAAAATAGACAATCTCTAAGGTCATTTCAAGTATAGGATTTATAATTCTATGAGTGTACTCTGTAGTCAACACAGATACATGTGCTATCTTTTACAGAGATAGTACAGATAGTCAATACTGCTGACCTTGCCTCTTCCCTCAGGGCAGGTGCTTTAATTAGTTTTTCTCTTGGGAGCAGCAATGGATTTATGCTAAACCATTGTCACTCTCTGGGTTAATTCCCCTGTTAAACCAATGGTATACATTTTTGAGATGACTTGCAGGGATTAGTCTAGCATTCTGTGACAATAAAGGATGGTGATGCCCTTTAATAAGGCATAAATAAGGGCATTGAATAAGTCTTATAAGGAATGAACTCTGGACTTTAACCTCACTAGTTATCATGCACCAACCTTCTGGGTTAGGATCAAGAGCACGACATTGTTAACATAACACGGATAGTAGATATCATACTACCATATTTTAACTCCACAAAAAGAATACACATAAAGTTTTTATTTTCTATTATTTGTTTGGTGGGGGCAATGATAGGTTAGAGTGGACTTGTCCAGAGTCACACAGCTAGTAAGTATCAAGTTGTCTGAGGCAAGAATTTGAATTCAGGTCCGCCTGAATCCAGGGCCTGTGCTTATCCACTATGCCACCCTAGCTGTAGCCCCACCATGAAGTCTTAAAAAAAACTTTTGTAACTTATAAAATGTATTAATATTGCCAGTATGAAGAGCTATGATTTTAAAATTTTTAGAAAGAATAAACTGAAAAATCAAATTTGTTTTTTCTGGGTTGGTGTATTATTGCCCTGACAAATTTTACTTTGGAAATTTAGTCATTGTAAACTTGTACAGAGCCAGTGGGGAGAAAGTAAAAGGGTTAAAAGAGAAGCCTGTTTCACACCTGCAAAATTAACCAACAGCTGAGCTCATTTACCTCAGATGAACCAAAAGTAATTTGCGTTTGCAATGGGATTGAAAGTGGAGAGTTGCATCCATAAATCTTTATTTTTAGGAAAATGATGAGCAACTGAAAATGGGAGGCAAGTACAGGGTTTCCAAGGAAAAGGGTATTTGTGGCTTGGAATATCCATCTAACCTACTAAGGTCACTTTGTGTTTTTTTCTTTTGTTGTTGTCATTGAAAACTGCATGCCAAAGGTAGAACTCACTTTGACCTGTTAAAATAGCCCTTTATATAGTAACACCTTGGTTACCTGAAAGCTGAATCAATCAGAGTCCTTTAAAAGGGTAGGATGTCTCAGAATAAAACTGGAGAAAGGTGCTAATGCTAAGATTTAAAGAGGTACACTCAAAGCTTCCTTTTTAAGAGAAGGGAGGAAGGAGATGTTTTCCCTCTTAAAAAAAAAAAAGCTCCAGATGTCCCTTTGAACATTTTCTATGTATGAATCAAACTATCATAGAATGCAAACTTTATAATAATAGCTAGAATTTATATAGCACTCTAAGGTTTGAAAAGCATTTTATAATTATTATCTCATCCTTACAACAACCCTGAAAGGTAGGTGCTAACATTATCCCTATTTTATGTATGAGGAAATTGATACAGTTATCTAAGTGCCTTGCCTAGGGTCACACGAACCTAGTAAGTGTCTGAGAAAGGGCTATGAACTCTGCTTTCCTGACTTCAAGGGCACTACTCTATCTACTACACCACCTAGTTTTATGGGGTCAGGGACTAGCCACTAAAAAACTTGAAAACTGGGAAGCTAACATTATTTTTTCAAAGCCAGGAAAATAGCCTCATTTTTCTGCTTCCTAATACAGATTTTGATTTGCATAAGTGGCTAGACAATGCTGAGTGAATGACAAATTCATACCACAGTGTATATATTATCTTCTCTAGATGTAGTATATATACTCAAAGTATATTGTAATTTTTAGACTACACATGTATATTCTCTTTTTTTCCCATATGCCAACTAATGCTATTATGGTCAATGGCCCATTATAGATACCTGTCCATATATAGGTAGCCCTAGTAGACAGCTTGATGGTCCCTGTCTACAGAAGAGAAACATTAAAAGTACATTTGAAATCCTTGTGGCCATTACCTTTTGACTTGAATAAAGCCAAATAAATAAATCCTACCTAAAGAAGGGAGAAAGACCTAATTCTAATGTTTTGCTTTGCCCTTCAAAATCACTAGTAAGAAGTTCTCAGACTTAGGATGTCTAATATCTTCTAATGAGTTTATAGTTTTATTTGTCTGCTTCCCAAGTAGGAGGCAACTTGGCATTTATATTAATGCTTCTTTGAAAATGAGTTGATTTTGGTTCTGAATGACCCTGTGTCCTTCTGTAGGTGGGAAATGCCCAGCAAGCTGTTTGAAGCCAGCTGTACCTCCTTGTACCTGGGCAAGTTTCCTCTGCCTTGAGTCAGGTGACACAGATAATCTAGTAGCCCTTGGTTCACCCTACACACTATGCTGTTTCCCAGTAAAGCAGTTCCCAGACCTCTGGATGCCCTGTTTATTTTGAACCCAAGCATTGTGATAGTGGAAATATGCCAAAGTTCTAACATGTTACACTTTATATGCAGGCCCCTATTTGTATTCCTAATGGTACAAGCCCTCAACATCACTACAAAACAGAACAAAAGGTCCTGGGCATCTCAATTTGAGTGGAAGTGTGTTAAAGGAAGGGTATAAGGAGAGTGGTGTTGATCTGATACCAGAGCATTGGGTGGGAGGAAAATTCACTTGACCTGCCAGACCTTGATGTGCCCTTGGATGTACTGGGTACCCCAAAGGTGTTGTTGCTCTGGATATAATCTATCACCCCCATATTCTCCCAGTGCCATGGCCCCCATTCCTGTACTCAAAGCAAAAGCAGTTGAATAAGATGGGGAATGGAATAATATAATATTTAGATTCGTATGACACCCTTTTGCATGAGTACTCCAAATTGGTGTTTGATTTGTAAATTTCAATCTCCTCCCCAAATGAATTTGCCCTACAAGCAAGAATTCCTATTTATGTTTCTAATTGAAGGCAGATATCAATTAGTTAATATGGTTTGGGGCAAAGACATTCTTCACATATAAGTAAAATCTCAGTGGCTACCCATATTTTGTGATTTGAAGACTGAAAAGAAATTTCTTAAGTTAAAAAGCATGTCTCCCATTGGCCTGCTAGTGTGCCTGAAGTTCCATCATTAGAAATGTCATTCCTTTTAGTTTGGTTCATTGTATCCATAGAGTCCTCTGTTAAAATGTACGTACCACTGGAAAGGAAACTTAATAAGCAATTATCAGATATTAAATACTTTTCATTGCAATCATCGGAGGAGCCTACCACAGGCAACTGAAGCTGGTAGCAGCAGCAACCAAGTCCAAGTTTAGTGGGGAGCTGACTCAGCAGCTGAGTGACTTATTTGACCAGCCCTGTCATGAATGACCTATGAGTTGAGATACTTTGCCCTGAAAGGAGTCGGCCCAGCTGAGTAAGAAATCACTTTTTATTGAAGGGAACTTGGAGGAGACTCCCCAAAAGGGAGAAAATTATGCACAGGGCCATGAGTCAAGAGGCTTTTGCTTCACTTCTGAGGCATCTCCAGACTGGGTGGCCTCTACTGTAGTCTTCCTGCATCACATCCCCTCCCTATCAGAAACTCGGATTCTGAAGTCACTCTTGATTTTCATAGGTGGACTTCTGCTTTCTCTTTGTCCAGATTCATGTCTTTTACCTCACTTCCCTGCCATCTCCAGACCATGGCAGCATATCTTCCATCCACACATTCCTTCCCTTTCCAGCACCCCTTTTTTATGTTGTCTTCTCCCATTAGAATGTAAGCTCCTTGAGGTCAGCAATTGTCTTGTTTGTTTGTATTTGCATTTTCAGTACTTAGCAGTGTCTGGCACATAGTAAGTGTTCAGTGAATGTTCATTCATTCTATCTATCTATCTATCTATATCTTCTTCAAGAGTCAATAAATTCATTGGTATAAATAGCCCCCTTCACTTTAGAAAAAAAATTTTTGTGAGGTTGCTATAACCTAAAATAATCATCCTGCAGTGGCCAACCTTCAGGGAATAATCCTCTCCAAATTTATATAAACTGGTCATCTGGCTGCAGTTACACAATCTCTGGCCAGGACCTTGCTCTATCCTTTTGTTAGGTCTTGTCAAAGCATGTGTTTCACTTGCTTTTGAGGATTAAGAGTCACTTATATGACAGGAAGAAGCCTCAAAGTAGAAAGCTGATGGAGGATTAGTGCTTTAATGACTTGAAATGAAAGGCAGACGTAGAGTGACACAAAAAATGCTAAATTTGGAGTTGCAAGACTTGGGTTTCAATCCTAGTTCTGACCTTTACTACCTGTGATTTTGCTCAAGTGACTTAACCTCTCTGGGCCTTAGTCTCTTCATCTTTAGAATGAGGAGGCTGGAACCGTTGAAAGATGAGGGAATACTTTTCCAGGTCTAAATGATTAGTCCTAAATATATGTTGAATTACATTAAATTATTTCTTGAATTGTTTATAGTTATCAAAATACAGGAGCTCATCAGTGTCACAAATCCCTTTTCCTCCCTTCCATGATTTTTTTTTTCCATTTTTGTTTTCACTGAGACACATGACAAACAAAACCACTAACAAAGGCATGGAAGGTGGGAGGGAGAGGATCTATTTGCTACTACACTGTATTGATTCCATGTATTTTACCTCCTGGTTGGACTGGTTTTGGGAAGAGGATGAGAGAGAATAGAATAGAGTCTTGTTTCTAAGATAAGCTAAGACCACCAGAATACCCTTTTCAAGAAATATTATTTCTGTTCATTCTACCAATTGGAAGAGATAAAATACCCCTTTTGAGGGCAGATGCCTTCTCTAGAGATCAAGATAATTTGCCTAATCATTTACATTTTAATGTTCACTGATTTAATCAGCCAACTAAGGTGGTCTGAATGTCTAGGGAAAATGATGGGGATTCTCCATTTTGTGCAGGGTCCACCTTGGTTCTTAGCAAGTAGTGTAAATGGATTTTTAAAAAAGAAATGAAAACAAGGTTTTTATTTTCCCTTTCTATCAAGGCTCATTAAAATTGCTTTTGAATTCAAGTAATGGATTGATGAATGCCACCTGATCTGGAGATGGGGGAAGCAGTTGCTGCAGGAAAAGGGAAGGTAGCCCAAGTATCACCTGGGATAAACCAATGGATAACAGAGAAGCACCTGCTCTTATATTCCTCTGCAGAGCAGTTGACAAAGCTCTGGAGTAATGGGTAGAGGGAGAGTATGGGTCCTAGAGAGACATCCAGCCATCTCAATTGACAAGAGAGAAGTGAGTCTTTTGCAGTAAATGGAATTTGACAGTGAATACAATGACTGATGCCAATCAAAAATTAACCCTCTTTGACCTTAATTAGTTCTCTCATTTATAATATCCTTGGGGCTAAAGGAGAAGGTATGGGGAAAGAAATTTAGACTGTGGTCCTTCATGGAATAATTTATTTTTATTGTACATAAATGCACATATATGTATGTATATATACTATGCGTATAGTCATAAATTATTCCATGAAAGGCAGCAGTATGCATTTCTCTAATCAAAAAGAATCATTGTGTATTTTCATATTAAATATGGGGGAAAAATTGTCCACGAATCCCAATAAGGATATTATTTTGGTCAGATGCATCCTAATTACAAAACTGTGCGATAAACTTCAATTTCAACAGTTATTCTTTTTTATCAGGCAGGCTGTAATTGCATTTTAAAAAATATACAGTCCATGTCTCATCAGTTTAAGTTATCTGTATCAAGTAGGTGTTATCTATCTTTTAAAATTGCCTAATTACTTATTCAACAGAGGCTAAAACAGCTCTGAAGAAAATCTTTTAGTTTCTCAAAGAAGATATTGCTGACTGAGAAAAAGCAAAACATAATAAAAATAGAATGTTTTCTTGGGGAAGATGAAAATGCATAGTAATGAGATTCAGAGGGTAAGATTTTAAGTACATTTCTCCTACCATCTTGCTCTTTTGCTCTTTCTTGATAAAAGGAGACAATAAAAATGGAGAAGACTAAGGCCATCTTATTGGTGGTTTCTCAACTTCTGCACAGCATCATCCATTCTTTTCTTTGGAAAGTGCTCAGGAAAAGGCTAATTTCTCAAACTTTGTCCTTGATTCCATTCCCTGAGATTCTTTTTCTGGGATCAGTGAATATGTAATGGAATGTGTGCTCCTTGAAGGCAGGAAGTATCTTGTTGATTTACCTTTGTATCTCCAAGCTTAGCATAATGCTTTGCAGAGAGTAGATGGCTGGTAAATATCTGTTGAAGTGAATTTATTTCCAAGGGTGTGCTAGTAGACTTTTAATAACTATCCCTCCACCCCAAAAGAAAGCCCAGGATATACTTTTAAGTATAATATGCTTTATTAACATTTTCCTATCACTTTCTTAAGTCTAGATAATCAACAAAACAATAAATCATGCCCCACCCAATTTGTATCATTTACCAATTTCTGAAGTACAAATGCTCACACTAAAAATTTAACAACTGCCCTTCCTCGTTGATTGTATCTGTGTCCAGGACTCCCCTGCTTATTTTATACTTCTACCTTCTATGTTTGTTACACTCAATGTGTATTGGATTACTCTTTTTTAAAAATAAAAGTATTTTATTATTTTCCAGTTACATGTAGAGATACTTTTCAATGTTTGTTTTTGTAAGATTTCAAATTTAAAATTTTTCTCCCTCCCTCCCCTCCCTTCCTCTCTCCCCTAGACAGCAGGTAATCTGATATAGGTTATATATATATACACACACATATATATTGTGGTAAAAATATTTGTGGTAAAAATTAATATCAAAAATTTTAGCTGAATCATTTGGGAGAGGCCATACCTGGCCCAACCTGAGACTGGGCATGCTACTAAGCAGCTTTTGAAGGACCTCCCCTTTTGGAGAGGAAAACTCCACTAGAAGGGAGGCAACTTCCAGTGGGTGGGGTGCTCAAAAGGTCGAGATCTTTCGGCCTCAAGAGCAGTCTCTGGCAGCACTCAGCTCCTGGTGGTGTGTTTCATGCTCAGTCTTGGGTGTGCTGATTCTCAACCTGGCGGGCAGTTTGGGATTGGTGAGTTTTATGAAAAAAAACCCTAGATTCCTTTGAACTAGCTTAATCTCTGGGATCACATAGACTAAGCTTAGAGTTAAGACTGTCCATCTGTATTTCTACTTCCTTATTTCCCTAATTGGTTTCACCTTTGTGGTCTAATTAATTTCCCAAGCAATAAAACCTGATCCTTTATGAACTAAAGCTCAGAGGCTCCTTTTCTTATTGGTCTGGTAGGTATATACAAAAGGGAAAGTTCAAAGGGGAGATTAATGCTCCATATATCCAATTTTGACCCTCACTATATATATAATAACATTAAACATATTTCTTCATTAGTCATGTTATAAGAGAAGAATCAGAGCAAAAAGGAAAAGATCTCAAAAAAGAAATACAACAGTACCAAAACCAAAAGAAATAGTATGATTCAATCAGCATCCATATTCTACAGTTCTTTTTCTTTTTCTGGATTTGGAGAGCCTTTTCCATCATGAGTCCTTTGGAACTTTCTTTACTGTTGTATTGGTGAGAAGAATCTAGTCTATCACAGTTGATCAACACACAGTGTACAATGTTCTTCTGGCTCTGCTCATCTTACTCATCATCAGTTCAGTTTATGTGGATTTATTTTATATTCTGCTACTTTGCTAAAGTTGTTCACTGTTTCAAGTAATTTTTGAGTTGATTCTCTAAGTATACCATCATATCATCTGCAAAGAGTGATAGTTTTGTTTCCTCCTTGCCTATTATAATTCCTTTAATTCCTTTTTCTTCTCTGATTGCTAAAGCTAACATTTCTAGTACAATATTAAATAATAAAGGTGATAATGGACATCCCTGTTTCACCCCTGATCTTGGATTACTCTTTATTCCTCTAACACACTGCATTTTTCCATCTCCATATCTTTATCCATGCTATTAGTGGCACTGGTAATGTACTTCCTCTCCCTCTTGGCCTGCTGAATTCTTACCCATTCTTTAAAGCCCAACTCAAAGGCCACCTCTGCTACAAAACCTTCTCTAGTTTCTGAAGTTGGTAATAATGACCTTTTACCCACTCATATTCAACACTTTCTTTTGCACCTCACTAATGCATTTGTATTGCTTTATTTTGTATTATAGTTACTTGAATATGTGCCATATAACACACTCATCTGAACATTTTCATAGAAGTAGGTAAGGGGAAGGAATGTTGATGGAGGAATTACGGAAGGATATGGACCCAAGTCACACATGATTAGAAGGTGCGGATGGGTTGGGAATTGAGCTATTAGAAGGAATATTCACATCAAGGAGATCCTAAATCCACAGAAGTATAGAAGCAGTATACTCTGTCAGGATTTAGCACAGTGTTTCTGTGCTTATTGGTTGAACTGAATTTAATTGAATTAGACTAGTTATGAGTATGACCTTCCTAAATACATTTTCAGATCCCAGCTTCCTTACATTTTCTTCTAGCTTATTGTGTAGATTCTTCCTTTGCTCTTATCACACAGCATCTTATATTTATTTATATACATGTTTGATTCTCCTTCCTATTAAACTACAAGATTCTTGAGTTTAGGAATTGAGTTTAGGAGTGTTATATTTCATCTTGCTTCCCCTTTGGCTAACAGTGTCTTGCATGTAGTAGCTGCTTAAAGATTTTTTAATTGAATAAAATTCTGACTCAAAATTGATATAACCAAGAATTACTAGCTCCCATTTGTGTCTTCTTGCCTTTGGTATAGGGCCCTATGACATCTTGAACAGACGGAATGTGTCTTCCCCTTTCTTGATACTGAAGCAGCAAGGTCTCCATCACCTACCAGACCAGTGGCAGTGCCAAGGATAGCAAAGTCAGACTTGCCCAGAGGCAAAGAGTCACCAACCAAAAGAGAGGAATCACCAGAAAGAATGAGCTCACTGTGGGAGATCAGGCTGTCCTCGTTGGAAGTCAAATGAAAATGCAGCCCTTGCAAAGAAGTTATTTGCAACTGTCTAGGTGAGACTTGGATATCATCAACTGATTTGAAGCATTCTATGATTCTTTTTTGTTTAGCATTCCTTCTGTCCATACCTGATTCATGTTTGTATTCTAGGTATCTTTTTGCTTGCTGCCAAGGATTCCTTAAACTAGATCCCCAGATAAAATTGTTCCTCAGGAACCTGAGGTGGGAAATGGAGTTAAAACCCAGGAGCATCCAATTGTCCCACTGAGTAGACAGTCAACCCTACAGAAACGAACTCTGGGGAAACCACAAGGGCAGATGAAAGACAGCAAATGGTACAAGTCACGAGAGGGAAAGGCCTCAACTTCTCAGTGCTTGTCGAATCATTCTGCTAGACTCTCAAAGGGTAAAAATGAAGCACTAAGTTAATATATCCATCTTAGAAAAGGTGATTCAAAGAGAAATGGATAAAACCCATTCTTGCTTTCAGACCAGCTTCACCATTTCACCAGATTGTCTACTTTTACTTTCTGAAAGCCATTTAAGTTTTTTTTTTTGGCTTTTGGCCAATAGAAGACAATTTCAGAGACTGCTGTGGCAAGTGACTAAGTGGTACCTTACGTCCAGACCTGCAAGGGTTAATGCTTCTCCAGAGATGCCGATTTTATTCTCAGGGAGTAGGTAATGTGAAGATCTAGCAGATGATTTAACAGGACAAACATCAGACTGGAGCAAGTCCCAAACAGTCATATCTGATAGAACCAGAGAATCAGAAAGCTGTATTGTCTCTCCTTATCTGTCAATAGAACAAACATGTTATGCTTTCGTAACTTGTTCATTTCAGAGCTGTTTTCAGTGAAGGACGCTGCAAATCTGCCAGAAAGGTCAAAAAAGAGAAAAGGGGGCACATCCTGATAAATGTTTGATATCAATGTGTGTCATAAGGTATCACATTTCTAAATACTGACATGAGAGTAGGCATACATACTAAACTATCCATGTTTTCTGTTGTATTATATAGCATATATTTGGGGTGATATTTATACATAAGACTACCCAGAAGTGCCAGTGCTATATCTATATGCCTATAGTAGTTTCTACTGGTAGAAACAAAAATCTCAAAATTTGAATAAATTTTTATTTTTGCAGGGCAATCCCGAATAAAACTTTTAATTTCTAATATGATAACAAAAATAGGTTTAAGCTAAAGGAAAAAGTGAATACAGTTGGGGCCACCACCTGACCAACCACTGAGCAGTCAACCTAAAAATGTCTTTTGTCCCTTAAATTACTGTTTGTTCTCTCCAGCCCACTCCACATACTCTAAAACAATTCATTTTCATTCAGCTACACAAAAAGCCTGTAAGAACTGTGAGAACATATCTAATTCTATAATCTTAGTGCTATGGTAACAGCAATGTGCCTTAATTATGACCTCTGTGTGCTATCAAAATATTCAGGACATTTGACTGACATTCATTTTTTTCTCTTTTCTTTTTCATTCGATTATCGCTTAATCTTAGTTAAGCAATGTGTTCGTTTACTGTTCAGCCCCCTCTGATTTATACGACAGCATGCCATGGTCTCTCTTCCAGAGTGATCGGCTTATGACAGGTGCTTATATGACACACAGAAGAATGAGCTCTTCATTAAAACCCAAGCCCTGGATATCAGGGCAATGCATGAACTCAGAACATGACAGAACCGACAGCATCGATGCTGCCTTCCAAACGGCAGTCACGACAGCATCCTAGTGCAGCATAATCAGCACTGATTTGTCCTTTCAAGGTGCAATAATATCCAGTTTAGATGGTAATAGAGCCCAGAGGTGAGTGTTGGAAACTAATGCTGCATTATGATTGTCTTCGCATCTCTCTTTTAAAACTAAAAATTGACGACTGCTTTGGCAGTGTGAAATCCAGCTCAAATGGCAAAGATGACTCAAGCTGGCAATAGAATTTCTCTAGTCATTAGAGATCCAGGTACATGTGTGGTGGGGGAGGGGGTGATCTCTATAAATATTTGAAGGCGCTCTTTCCTCCTGAGAAGCAATGTCATAGGTTCTGGCTTTGGTTAGTGATAGTGACTTACAATTGTAGAGTGCTTTATAATTTAAAGTTCTCTCCATATTAGCTTATTTGATCCTCACAATTACCTTATAACACATTCCAGGGCATACTTACAGCACCCCTTCCCAAGGATGGGGGAGTAAGCAGGCCTGTACAGAGAAGAGCCTAATCAGATCTTAAGCTGAATCCATAGATTCAGTGCTTAGTTCCTCTTTATGGTAGGCTTTGTATCCAGGTACCCAACCACTGACCCATACAAATACCCCAGGAACAGGCATACTTGTGTTTCTGCTCACTTCCTCTAGAGAGTATGCATCCTGGTACCAGCACCAGAACACAAAAAGAGAAAGCCTGGATTTGTCTAGCCACCGTGGTAGGGATGAGGGGGAATGAAAAGGGGGGGTGGGCTTCTTCCATCACTCCTTTTAGCTTCTCTTGGCTTTGGTCCCAGTTCCTCTTATAGGCATAGGTATGTATAGAATATTAGCCAGAGGTGCAGCTGGGTGGCTCAGTGGATAAAACACTGGCCCTGGATTCAGGAGGACCTGAGTTCAAATCCAGCCTCAGACATTTGACACTAGCTGTGTGACCCTGGGCAAGTCACTTAACCCTCATTGCCCCCTCCCCCAAAAGAATATTAGCCAGGTGTGCCCAGGTGTCCTGGAACACCTGGCTCACACTGTTGTCATGCCTATGCTCAGACTGAATTTCCTGATGCAAGGCTTTTTGCCTTAAAGCAGGACCAGTATGATCTCCTGGGAGACACAGGTGGAGCCAGGTAGGAGAACAAATCCAGTGATGTCCTCTGGGAGTCAGGCAGAACTGCTCAAAACTTCTCAAAAAGGAGAGTTGCCTAATACCACCAGAACTATAGGGGGAGATGATATTGGCTACCTTGTTTAGTTGTAAATACAACAGATAAGACTGCTAGGCAAGTCTTAGGGAGAGGGTTGCTTAGGGAACGGTATATTTATTTTCTAAGAGTTTATTTTCTAAGATTTGCTTTGTTTTCCTCTTTTTAATAGACCTCATTCTGTAACATTATGGACCACATGCCTAGAAGTATGTAGTTAATCAGTCTGGTATACTGGTGGGTTGGGAGTGGTGTGGCGATGCTGGATGCATACATTTCTTCCACCCATCCCTAAACCAGACCCCAAGTCAAGAGAGTGAGGAAATTCCTAAATCCCCCAAAGTATACATGTATCTTTTGGTCATCATGGAGTCTCTGACACAAGGATTACAAATACTTCAGTGGATCTCCTCCTCAGCCCTATTATCAGCCCACTCCAAAACCAGCCCAGCTCAGCCTTGGGGCCAAGCTTGAGTTTTGTTTTCCTTGGCATCATTCTGACTCCTGTAAATAGCTACTAAGACAAACACACACCTCCCGCATTAAGATGTGCAGGCTATGTCTTTGCAGATAACTAAAGAATGCCTCTATAGTGAATTTCTTTTAAAAGAATTCAAAGAGACTTTTAACATTTGTACAAAAAGTTCATTAATAAGTGTAATGCCCTCAACATCAGTCTGTAAGTAGGATTTCCATTCAAAATGAACATGTATTATATATTTTTTTATTTTATTTTTATTTTTTGGTGGGGAAATGAGGGTTAAGTGGCTTGCCCAGGGTCACACAGCTAGAAAGTATCAAGGGTCTGAGGCCGAATTTGAACTCAGGTCCTCCTGCATCCAGGGCCGGTGCTTTATCCACTGTGCCATCTAGCTGCCCCCGAACATGTATTATATTAATGCTCCTTCTAGGTTCTTCTGGAACACAAATAAAGAAAAGAAAAGAACTATCTATCTATAGTAAGATGAAGATATAAATATATGTTGTTTTTTGTTTATTTTTTAACATCATAAGCAGAATCCACAGGATTCAGTCTTCCCATCTCTGGGTTTAGATTAGTTTCTTCAAATGTAAGACCACTTCTCCATTGATTGTTGTTTCCCCCCAGTCACACCTTAGTTATCTCACCTAATCCATACTTGAATAATAATTCTTTCTGAAACATCCTGGAAAACAGTTACATATACAGCCTCTGCTTTAAAACTTGTACTGAGAAGGGATCTGTTATCTCCTGAAGGAGCCCATCTCACCTTGAAATAGTTCAAATTGAAACAAAAAAACATTCCCCTCATATCGAATTTCTCTATTTCTATCCATTATTCTTAATTCTGCCCTTTTGAGGCCAAGTGAATAAAATTCCTTTTCCACTTGTTAGTAAATTCTTTAAGAAAGCTATCAGGAGGGACAGCTAGGTGGCACAGTGGATAGAGCACCGGCCCTGAAGTCAGGAGTACCTGAGTTCAAATCCGGCCTCAGACACTTAACACTTACTAGCTGTGTGACCCTGGGCAAGTAACTTAACCCCAATTGCCTCACTTAAAAAAAAAAAAAAGAAAAAAAGGAAAGCTATCATGTCCCAAGTCATTTCTTCTCCAAGCTAAATACCCCTAGTTCCTTAAGTTGATTTTCATATAACATAGCCTTATGAACTTTCACCCTGCTGGCCACCCTCCCATGGACAACCTTCAGTTTGTTGATGTCCTTCCTAAGTTGTGGCACCCAGAACCAAATCAACACAGGGCTCCAGATGATGTCTGGCCAAGGCATAGAACAAAGGACTTATCCTCTTCCTTATTCTATACACCATCCCTCTCTTAATGTAGTATAAGATGGCTTCAACCCTTTTGGCTTCCACATTGCATTGCATTTAGTATTTGTTAATTACATTAATATTATTCCAGTTCATCTTCCACTCAACTATCAAAATGATTTTTCTAATTGTGACACCTCTCTACTCAGTAAACTTACAGTGGCTCCCTAATACCTTCAGCATCAAATATAAAATCCTCAGGTTGGTGTTGAAAGCCCTTCACAACTTTGACCTTACCTATCTTTCTATTCTTACATTTCACTACCTTCCACATACTCAGTGATCAACCAACACCGACCTTGCTCTTCCTTACTCATGACTTACTGGCTTTTTTTCTTATTCTTGTACTGTTGTCTCTCCTGACCTCTGCCTCCTGGCTTCCTTCAAGACCCAAGTCCCACCCACTGCAAGAGACTTTTCCATGTCCTCCTTACTGCTAATGTCTCCCCTCTGAGATAACTTTCCATGTACTTTGTATATATTTTATAAAGATATAGTCATTTGTATATTTTCTTCTCTATTAGAATTTGAACTCTGTGAGCACCCAGACCCGGTTTTTGCCTTTCTTTGAATCCCCAGTGCTAAGCACAGTGCCTGACACATTGTAAATAATTAATAAATGCTTATTGACTGACTGACTACCTACCTCCCAGGATTATTTCATCAAATGAAATGTCAAAAAAATGCTTTCCAAACCTTAAAGCCTTATGTAAATATAAGTATATTATTAGACACTCAGGAAAATTAGAGGTGGGAGAAATCACTTTTAGCTAGAAGGGATAAGGCTTCATGGAGAAATGTTACCTGTTAAGGAAAGAGAAAATTAGAGAATTCCTTCCAGCACAATGACAGCACAGCCTATGTGAATCCAGGGAGGCAGGAGGAGATAGGAATTCTGCTGCTTCATTCTCTGGAACCCTAGACCTCCGAGGACCACCCTACATATCGCCACACCGCCAGTTTTTACCTCTTCCTCTGGGAACCATAATCAAGCCAGTCTTTTTTTTTTTTTTTTGTGGTGCAATGGGGGTTAAGTGACTTGCCCAGGGTCACACAGCTAGTAAGTGTCAAGTGTCTGAGGCCGGATTTGAACCCAGGTACTCCTGAATCCAGGGCCGGTGCTTTATCTACTGCGCCACCTAGCTGCCCCAAAGCCAGTCTTTTTATTGCTACTTGAAAGCGTGTCAATTAACTCTCTTATGTCTCTCCATTCACCATTAATGTCACTTAAGTCAAAACACTCCTCCCTAGCTGCTACTCTCCTTTACCTATTATCTTGCTCTATTAGAATGTAAGCTCCAGGAGATCAGGGGATGTCTTAACTTTTTTTTTAATTCTTAGTTTTTAGCACAATGCCAAACACATAGCAATGGCTTAATACATTTTTTCCATCTATTCATTCATATGCATAGAAAAAACCCATATGAACCAGAGTAAAAGTAGAACCAGAACATGAGAATAGACATTATAACAATTTAAAAAGTAAAATGCTCACATAGATATGTAATGGGATTCTGGAGCATGCCCAGACAGTCTTTAATGGCATCCCTCTATATGGAGGACTCTGGGGAAATAGCTTCTGAGAGAATTGTGATGATGGGGAAGGGACTAATGTTGGAAAGACTGTGTGTCAGTGAAGTGATTGATTCCATTCATCTAACACACATGGTGAAGGGGAGGCTCCTTGCTGCTCTTCATCTCACTGGCTTCAGTCATGTTCTGATGGTGTGACAACATTTGGTATGGCTCTTTCGTCTTCTGGGGTCATATGGTCCCTAAGAAGCAGAATTCCTTGGCCTTTTCAGTCTTACTTTTTTTTCTGTTTTAGGGGCAGAAAGTAGAATCTCTGACAATGAGAGTTTCAATAGCCAGGAGAGTGGGCTTACGGAATCCAAGCTGAGTGCAAAGCCATTGATGCCTTGAGAATCAAGAAGCAGTTTTTGGGAATGTCCTTCAGTACTCCAGCCCAATGGAAGGACTCACCTGGACATGAACTTGGTGAAATTAATGCTATGTAGGAACTCAGCCAAATATTGAGACTGAGCTCTACTCCCTGCCCCAGATACCAAGATAGGATAGAGGTGATTATGTTGGATGAATTATTTGTGCATTTTTTGTTCTTTCCATATTATTTAAGTAAATACTTTACAAATATAATCCCTTCATAATCAATTCCCATCTGTGCTCTCTGTCTAAATTTATTCCTTTCAGCTGCCCTAATACTGAGAAAGTTCTTATGAGTTAGAAGTATCATCTTTCTGTGTAGGAATGTAAACAGTTTAACCTTTTAACATCCCTCATGATTTCTTTTTCCTGTTTACTTTTTTATGTTTCTCTAGGTTCTTGTATTCGAAAGTCAAATTTTCTATTTAGTTCAGGTCTTATCATCACGAATGCCTAAAAGTCCTCTTTTCATTGAAGTCCTATTTTTTCCCCTGAAAGATTACATGATTACACACAGTTTTTCTGGATAGGTAATTCTTGGTTGTAATCTCAATTCCTTTGCCCTCCAGAATATCATATCCATGCCCCCTGATACTTTAATGTAGAAGCTGCTAGAGCTTGTGTTATCTTGACCATGGCTCCGTAGTATTTGAATTATTTCTTTCTTGCTACTTGCAATATTTTCTCTTTGACCTGGAAGCTCTGGAATTTGGCTATAATATTCCTGAAGTAAATATTTCTTTGCAAAAGGTAACTGTTCTTAAATGGTTAAATGGAACTGGGATAGTAGTCAAGCTCTTGAAAAATGGGAGGGGATAGACTTGGCTCTTCTCAGCAGTGCAACAATCCAAAACAGTTTCAAAGAATTCATGATAGAAAATGTTCTCAATATCCAGAAAAAAGAACTGTGAGTTATGAATACATATTGAACCACACTGTTTCTACTTTTGGACTGTTTTTTTCCTTCTTTTTTGAGTTTTACCCTTTTGCTCTGATTCTTCTTTCATAAGATGACTAATGTAGAAATATGTTTAATGTAAATGTACATATACAACGTATATCAGACTGCTTTCTTCTTGGGTAGGAGGGAGGGAAGGGAGGGTGGGAGAAAAAATTTGGAACTAAAAATCCTGTGAAAACAAATGTTGAAAACTATCCTTATATGTAACTGGAAAATAATAAAATACTTTTAAAAAAAGAAAAAGAAAGAAAAATGGGAGGGGAAATACAGCTAGTGGGGGCCCAAGCTATTGGCAGTAAATATACTCCAACCCTTCAAGCCCCTGAAGGGAATGATGTACTAGGTGAGGCTCTAGGAGAGGGATCTACAGAATACATATTATAGATATACAGGGAAAAGTGAACAAGGAGAAATGTAAAATTAATAGGTTTTATAGGAGTGAACAACTAGATGGTATAATGAATAAAGTACTGGGCCTAGAAGACAAGTTCAAATCCAGTCTCATTCACCTACTAGTTATGTGACTATGGGTAAGTCACATAATACTTGATGGCTGTCTGTCTTAATTTCCTCATTCCTTAAAATGCAAATAATAATACAACTACTCCTCAGCATTGTTGTGAGGATAAAATATTTGTAAAGCAATTGGCAAATGTTAAGCACCATATAAATGCTAGTTGTGATGCTGATTATTGATCCATTTTATTTTTACATCACCTACCTTTCCCCTTCTGTCTCAAAAAAGCCATCCTTTATGAAAAATAATTTATAAAGAGGAAGGAGGAAATTAAGTAAAAACAATTAACACATCAAAAAAAACCTAACATCATATACCATATTGCACATCCATGGAGCCCCATTTCTGCAAAGGGGCAGGAACAGTGTCTTCTCACTTCTGTGAGATCTAGCTTGGTTATTATAAATTTTTTACACTCAGTTTGATTGTTTTTCCTCTCTCCATTTCCATTCAAAAATAGATTTTATTGATATCTTTTGTTTTTACATAACCTAGATTTCCTTTGCCTTTCCAGAAAACCATCCTTTAAAGCAGAGGAGAAAGGAAAAAAAGAAAGACAGACAGACAGAAAGGAGAGGAGAGGAGAGGAGAGGAGAGGAGAGGAGAGGAGAGGAGAGGAGAGGAGAGGAGAGGAGAGGAGAGGAGAGGAGAGGAGAGGAGAGGAGAGGAGAGGAGAGGAGAGGAGAGGAGAGGAGAGGAGAGGAGAGGAGAGGAAAGGAAAGGAAAGGAAAGGAAAGGAAAGGAAAGGAAAGGAAAGGAAAGGAAAGGAAAGGAAAGGAAAGGAAAGGAAAGAGGGAAGGAAGGAAGGAAGGAAGGAAGGAAGGAAGGAAGAAAGAAAGAAAGAAAGAAAGAAAGAAAGAAAGAAAGAAAGAAAGAAAGAAAGAAAGAAAGAAAGAAAGAAAGAAAGAAAGAAAGAAAGAAAGGAAGGAAGGAAGGAAGGAAGGAAGGAAGGAAGGAAGGAAGGAAGGGAGGAAGAAAGGAAGAGAAAGAAAGAAAGAAAGAAAGAAAGAAAGAAAGAAAGAAAGAAAGAAAGAAAGAAAAATCAGCAATACAGATCAACACAGTGGAAAAAATTAGCATTACATGTAATGTTACACTCCAAATACCATGTCCCTCCAAACCTCTGCAAAGGAATGGGGAATGGGTATTCTCATACGACTTCTTTGGAGCCTTGCTTGTTCTTTATATTTTTGCAGTATTAACTTTGGATTATTTTGTGGTGATTAATTTTGTTGTAGCTATTATGTACATTGTTTTTCTGGCTCTGCTTACTACATTTTACTTCATTGCATGTATGTCTTTCTATTTTTTCTAGTCATATTTCTTTTCTTACAGCCCAATAATATTAAATTACATTCATGAACCATAATTTGTTTAGCCATTCCTCAATCAATGAACATCTACTTTGTTTTCAATTCTTTGTTACCACTAAAAATACCACCATAAATATTTTGGTGTATAGGCAATTTTTGTTATGTCAATGATCTCCTTGTGGGATATGCCTAGCAATGGAACCTCTAGATCAAAAAGGTATGAACATTCTAATCACTTTAGGACAGAGAGAAAACTAAAGGGGACACAGAGGAAGTAACTGATAAGTTGTGAGGTATATTATATATGCTGAAATTCACTTATTCCAAAATATAAATATTTATAAAATATATTTCACTAGCTTTGTTGATATTGAATACTGCATTCTTGACTAGTCATTAAAATAACAAACTTGCAGAGGAAATAGGAAAATTATCAATCCTAACTCTTAAGTTAAAGGCAGTATAATGATTAGAAAGTAAGCATACCCCTTTTGAGCATATTATAAAAGTTACTCTAGGGGCAGCTAGGTGGCACAGTGGATAGAGGACCAGCCCTGGAGTCAGGAGGACCTGAGTTCAAATCCGGCCTCAGACAATTATCACTTACTGGCTGTGTGACCCTGGGCAAGTCACTTAACCCCAACTGCCTCACCAAAAAAAAAAAAAAAAAAATTACTCTGAGGTTTTAACTTTCCTCTAAACTTGGGTCTGAATCTCTTCCCTTTACGCTCAACCTTGCTTATCTCTCTCTGCATATAATTCCCATACATTCAAAGGAGGCCTATGTACACACAGATGCATGAGGTCCTAAAAGGAAGGAGAATTGGGCCTAGAATGCCTAAACTCAATATGATCACTTTCGGAGAAAAAAAAAATGCATCCCAAAATGATACTACCTTCCTTTCTTGAACATTTCTCTAGTACTATGGTGGAAATAGCATGTAGCTAAAGCAGACAATTTCAACCAAGATTCACAGAAGGCCTGCTGTATACCTTTTAAGACAAAATCTTGGAAATATAAAGAAAATATTCTCTAAGTGTTCAATCCTTTACTTCCAAAGATTAGATTTTAGGCAAGCAGACTTAACGTAAGGGTAGCTATTGGACGAGGAAGGCAGTCGCAAGGCTGTATTTTCCTTTTTTGACACTACTTACTTTTGAGCAGCCACGAAGCACCCTAAATGACCCATCTATCTCTTCCATTTCCTGCTGTTCTCTCAGATCTCCCCTCACACTCACACTTCTCTCTTTCTAATCTTAACTATTTTTCTTCCTTGTATTTCCTCTTCTTGTCTTGTCCCAAAGTCCAAAGAATGCAGATAAGCAAAAAGGATAATTAGTGTTGTAGCAATAGAGAAAAGAGGGCTATATTATGGTCCCTATTTTCCCACATCAAATCCTGATTTGAAGTACATGCTCCATGTTACATGTGCCGTGTTTCCTCTCAGGAAATAAATCGACATGTGTTTTGTAATCCTGGTGTTCTTTCCTGCCATGCTTTCAAGAAGTTTGTTATGCAACATGTTTGCTTTTGCAGGCTGCTTGAAAGGTTTATTTGGCATGGGAATACATACCTTCCCAAATTGCTTAAAGAAGAGCTGGTTGTTCCTCTCGCCCTGACCATCTGAACTTAGAAATCCCATAAATACTTCTTGCTCCCCACCCCAACTACATGCTTAGACTAGGCTCAACTCTTCTCTCTCACTCTTGAAATGCATTCACCTTTGAAATGTGGATGATAGAAATTCTTACTGGACATTCACAAGCTGGCTTAATGTTCCTGTTTTACATGTATGTCCTGGACATGTGCACCAGTCTCAGTCTTCAATGTCAAGGACTAGATTTATGTAGACCATTTTATCAGAGCAATTAATTATTAATTAGATTATGATGATAACAACCTAATAACTCCCTTCAACTTTGAGATTAATGATAATAATGTATGAAAAGACATATTATTTATAAAAATAAGATGGGCTATCTGATCATCTCCCAATTTTATTTTATTTTCTTTCTCTCTTTTTGTGGGGCAATGAGAGTTAAGTGATTTGCCCAGGGTCACACAGTTAGTGAATGTCAGGTGTCTGAGGCCAGATTTTTAACTCAGGTTCTCCTGAATCCAGGGCCAGTGCTTTATCCACTGTGCCACCTAGCTGCCACATCTCCCAATTTTCTTAAAACCAATTATCTCATTTTCCATTTTATTAACACGTAAGTTTCTGATACTAGATAAGTTTCCCAGGGCTGCACCACTATACTAGTAGACCTTTCTGAGATATGCAAGTACTCTCAGGATGTTCTGTCCTCAGCATCGTCATGTCTCTGAGTTTCCTATGTCACAAAAAAGAATCAATATTTACTCAACTTACCTTAATTTTTGCCCTCCAAACTGTCGAATATTCAAATATAGTTTTTGTATCTGCATGTCTCCTACAAACAGATCAGAGAAATAATCTTTAATTTCTCCTACAAAATTAATAAACAGATCAGAGAAATTATAATATCTTGTAATGTCTCCTACCAAGTAGAAAGAACATGATAGCTATACCTCTCCTCCTAAAAAACAGATCAGAGACAGACAGAAAAAACATATCAATTTAATATTTTATCCAAGAAGAAAGATAACACAACATGATTATATGGAGACTTCCCTCTTAAGAGAGAAGCTCGGGGGGCAGCTAGGTGGCACAGTGGATAGAGCACTGGCCCTGGATTCAGGAGTACCTGAGTTCAAATCTGGCCTCAGACACTTAACACTTACTAGCTGTGTGACCCTGGGCAAGTCACTTAACCCCAATTGCCTCACCAAAAAAAAAAAAAAAGAGAGAGAGAGAAGCTCGGGGGACTCCCCATTTCTGAGGGTATATATGGTTTTAATCCACTGATTACAGGGCATTGTCAGTTCCAATAGTATGATACAGAAATCAACCCAGAAGCAAAAAGTAGTTTAACAATTTCAGTTATAACAAATATGTAGGAAATATAGAACCATCATGATAAGACTACGGGATTCCAATAAAGGGTTTGGCAAGGATGAGGATGCCCAGATGTTACCATAAGATAGGGACGTACAATCCTGAGGAAAAAGAAGTCACTAGGTAGGGTCTTTTATCCACTAGCTATCTGGGTTCAGTTTGGAGTTCAGTTGAAGGACATTTTGCTCCTATTAACCCAAAATACTTTTGGATAATAAAGTACCTCCATCAAATCCAGGTGATCCATATATATTCATATTAACAACACCAAATAGATCATTCAGAAGTTGGTGACATATGATCTTAGGTCATAGGATAGTAGATTTAGAGCTTCTCTTGGAGTTAAAGACTCAGGCAAGGTGACTTGCACAGGTTCACATAGCCAGCAGATGTCTGAGATGAGATTTAAAGCCAAGTCTTCTCGTCTATACAGTCTGCTAAATCATGCTATAATTTGTGAGGAAGAAGCATACACCAGGTAGTCTTGAAGGTTGTGAATCCTCAGGTTTCTCTTTCCTCATCCCTAGCATGTACAACATAGGTAATTGATTAGATTCCTGAGACCTCTGTTTTCTGGAAGTAAGAGTAGAGGTATCTTCTTATCTTCTAGTAGAATCTCTGAGGAGATATGGCCACTATTCAGTATTTTTTTTAAAAAGGGCCCTAGTCAGGGGGCAGCTGGGTGGCACAGTGGATAAAGCACTAGCCCTGGATTCAGGAGGACCAGAGTTCAAATCTGGCCTCAGACACTTGACACTTACTAGCTGTGTGACCCTGGGCAAGTCACTTAACCCTCATTGCCCCGCCCTCCCCCAAAAAAATAAAGAATAAAAAGGGCCCTAGTCTTTGGGGGACATCCTTAGTTTGCATTAGGATTTCTAAACATCAAGATATTTAAAACATCTTCATTAGTGACTTGTTCAAGAAATGACGAGGTTTGCCCTAGAATAAAGACTGGTGAGTACTGCCTAGAGGAAACTCCCTCTCATTTGTCATTTCATTAACTGTAATGTTCTAACTAACAAGTCCATGGTGCCGTGAAATATCTATAATGTTTTTAATTTATAACATATGTGACTCCTTAGTATGAAACTGATCAAAATTGATCTGGAAGATGATCTTTGAGACTTTCCTTATGCTCACTTTTCAGTTTACAAAGTGTTTTCCATGATGAAGTGGAGGCTAAGAAAGAATGAGTGACCTATATGAGTAACCAGGACTTGAAACTAGGGTTTTTGACTGAAATTCCAGAGCTCTTTCCAGGATCTTGAATCAATGTAAGAGTCTCATTCTCCTTCTGAATTATAAATAAAGAATTAATAATAATAGCTAACATTTATATAGTACTTACTACACATGGTGCTAAACACTTTGCAATTATTAGCTCATTTAATCCTCATAATAATCCTGGGAGGTAGGTGCTATTATTATTATTATCATCATCATCATCATTACCCCTATTTCATAGATGAGAAAATGAGGCAAACAGTATTAAGTGACTTGCCTAGGGTTACACTGGTAATAAGTGTCTTAGGCTGGATTTGAACTCAGATCTTCCTGATTCCAAGTCCAGCGCTCCATCCACTGTAACACCTACACCTGCTCACATATTAAATTATCTTCACTACAGATTTAGGATTAAGTGTATCTGATAATCCCTGTAAAATATATGTAGTAACTAAAAACTAAAATATTGTTTGGCTAACACAATATTCCTCAACTATGAGAGAGAAGAAAGAATTTCCAGTACTTTAAATGTATAGCAATATGGACCTATATTTAGATATTTCATTAAAAGAACCAAAACAGTTAAAGCTGACAGAACAAATCTACTTTTTTGCCACTTAGCATTAGTTGTCAATCATTTTGTGCCTCTGTATAACCAGGCAGGAGGTAATTTTGTATACTCTGGGTGAAGTTCAGAAGGGGCAAAAGAAATGAGAAGTACTTTCTCTAGGGAGCTTCCTGGAATGAAGTATTTTCATTTTCAGATATGCATGACTTAGTTTTCTTTATTTGAAACTACACTTAAATTTCCATAGGAAACATGGACTTTTCAATTCTGAGTGTCATTCCTAGTGCCTTCTTTTCCTTTATTTAGCCATGTACATAAGGAAACTGGAAAGATGCCAATAATGTCAGTGATTTTACAAGTGTAATATTTGTGGCTTCAAAGGGTCCTCCAATTAGTCAATCGATCAATAGATATCCATTCATTGTTTACTATGATCAGGGTACTGTGCTAAGTATGGAGATACAAAGGCAATCACAGTCCATGACACCATGAAGCTTATATTCTAATGGGAAAGACAACATACTCATAAATTGGGATGTATAAGATAAATACAAAGTAGAGGTGGTGGTGATGGTTGTTGTTGCTAGTCCTTCGTTTTTGAAGGACATCATGGAGTGATGTCTTGGCTTGCCCATGAATTAGATTTAAGTGAGGCAGAGTTACACAAAACTGTTAGCCTTACTTTCTTTTCCAGAGTCCAGTGGCAGGACAAAAGTCAAGCTGACTAGTCACGGGGTAGGATGCAGTGGGTGACCTTGCCATCTTCAATGTCCGCCCAGGCTCTAAGTGCTTCAGAGTACCCACTTCAGCTGCCTTCATGGCTGTTGGAACAATGTGTTCTCATCTTCCCATTCCACAGTGGGAAGTCTTCACATCCTTTTATTAAACATCCCGCTAAGTCACCAGTGAGTTTGAGACCTATTGGTTACCCTCAACCTGGTTTAGCCCATGTGCCAAGATGGTTTTACTGTGGTGTGGCTGCTGTGCATGCTACAGCTTCTTGGTGCCACAGGTGAGAATTGGGTAAAAATGTGCACCAAAGATGGATTTGCAGCCCCAAAAAGGGCTTGACAAGCCCTAGCACCAAACATGCTACTGCTTCCTGAAGATTCCATATACCTCAGATGGAAGGTAGACTTAGAGTGGAAGGGACAGGTAGGACTGAGACAGTCCTGCAGGAGATAGCACTTAAGTTTCTAATTGGCCTCAAGTATCTCCTGACTCTAAACCATGATTCATATAGCTGCCACAATGATTTTTCCTAAAGCACAAGTGTGACCATGTCATTTTCCTATTCCATAAATTCCACTGGCTCCTATTGTTTCCAGAATATGTATAAAGTTCTTGGTTTTGTAATGAGATAAAAAGTTCAAGAGGCATAGTTTCTGAGTAACTAATAATTTTGTTAATCATGCTAGCAAATAATTAATAAAAGGGGTTAGTTGTACTCTTGAATGCCAAAGACCCCTCATGGAACCCATTCAACACTTATATGCCCTTGGAAGACTGGGTATTCCTGAGGGTGGCAATAAACTGTGACCAGTTAACAATTAATAAGAAGTGGGGCAGGGTAGCTAGGTGGCACAGTGGATAGACCACTGGCTCTGGATTCAAGACGACCTGAGTTCAAATCTGACCTCAGACACTTGACAATTACTAGTTGTGTGATTCTGGGCAAGTCACTTAACCCTCATTGCCCTGCAAAAAAATTAAATAGATAGATAGATAGATAGATAGATAGATAGATAGATAGATAGATAGATAGATAGATAGAGGAATGAATGAATGAATGAATGAATGAATGAATGAATGAATGAATGAATGAATGAAATAAGAAGTGGGGCAGCTAAGTGGTGCAGTAGATAAAACACTGGCCCTGGATTCAGGAGGACCTGAGTTCAAATCCAGCCTCAGACACTTGACACTTACTAGCTGAGTGACCCTGGACAAATCACTTAACCCTCATTGCCCAGCAAAAAACAAACAACAACAAAACCCGATTAATTAGAAGAGTCAATATTATAATGAGAGGTGGAACTATTCTAATGAAGGGCTAGGGAAAGTCACTTTGATCACTCTACTTCAGCCTACCATCACCACCACCTCAGGCAATCTAGACAAAGGATCTAACCCTTGCCCAAACTTGCCTGAGTGAAACACAATGGGCCAGAATTCATTTTAGGTTAAATTCTTTGTAAGGTTGTCTAGTTGCATAGGACAACAACTCCCACCCAGGATCAAAAGATACATACCCTAAAGATTTGGGCAAACTCATCCATCAATAATGTCCTTCAGATGCTGGAATGAGGATCTAGGAAGGGGGAAAAGTCCTAAATCTCCTCAATAATTGATTATTTAATAATCATTTCTCTCAGGTATGTAAAGCTCTTCACAATCTGGGCCATTTCTACCTTTTTAGTTATGCTGCCCTATATGCTGTTCCTTGCATACATGCTCCATCTTCTGACTATGTGCCTTGACAGTCTCATCTCCTCACTTTTGCTTCATAAAAGGCTTGTTCTTCTTCAGGACTCAACTCAATGTCACCTTCTGCAAGAGGCTTTTCTCATTCAGTCTCTCCAGCTGATAGTATTTACCATTCTAAGGTTACTGTTTATCTACTCTCTATATATCTTACATATACCTATTTATTTACATGTTTTCCTCATTAGAATGTAAACTCCTTGAGAACAGGGACTGGTTGAGGGTTTGGGGTTTTTCTTTTCTTCATATCTCCAGATCTCAGTAGTAAATCCAGATCACATAGTAAATGCTTAATAAGGGCTTGTTGATTGATAAATTGAGGTCCCTTAGAATGAGGGCAGGAGTAAGAATGGAAAAGATTGTGAAACAGGCACTAAACTCATCGAGAAAGAAGAAAGAATAGCTTCCTGAGAGTTGGTAAATACCAGCTATTAGAGTCTGGATTAAACAACAAATTTGGATTGTATGAATTTCAAAGGCAGAGAGGTTGCTGAGTGATATAGAAGTGGGAAAGTCTGAAAATGGCAATGAGGTGTTGCTCTGACTAGAGAATGGGGAAGGGGTAAGAGTGAAAATGCACTCAGTTCTGGAAAGGGTGGACAAGAATGCAGTGTTCTGAAGGGAAAAGGCAAGGAGCTGGGTCTCAGTGGGTGCCATAAGATGGAAGGAGGAAGAAAGAAAGCAGTTTAAAATGAAAGGAGGTTTGTTCATCATCAAATAGGTATTCCAGAGGATACCATGAAAGAAGATGACAGATAATAGAGTGTTATATGAGGGGAGCATAGGGTCAACAGTCAGTAGTCAATAAACATTATTATGAGTCTTCTACATGCCATGCATTATCCTAAGCACTTGGGATACAAATATGAAAAAAGACAGTCCCTGCTATAGAGGAGCTCATAATCTAAGGGGGAAGACAACACACAGAAAGAAGCTAGAAAAAGATAGGGGAAGGAAAGGGGAGACAGTACCTGATGCAGGGGCATGGTGGAGAAGTCAGTCAGAGAAGTCCCAAAGTAATTCAGCCAGGTAAGAAATGAGATGTCTGAGCTGGCTCTCTCCTTAAATGGGAGCTTAGAGGTCATAGCTGCATCTTCCAATCAAAGAGGCAGGAGAGTAATGGGAGAAAAAGATTGGATAGTTGGGTTGAAAAGAGTTTATTATTAGATTCAAATGATCTTAGATTTAGGGCTAAAAATCCTCTGGGGCCATTTAGTTCAACTCTCTAATTTTACAGATGACCAAACAGGCCCATAGAGATTAAATTATTTGCCTAGGGTGACAGAGCTAGTATGTGTCTGTGGTGAAAGTGGAATCGGGTATTCCTAAATCTAAACCTAGTACCAAGCATCTTGGAGGCCCAGTCCAGAAGGAATTAGAGAGAGAAAGTAGGCTAATCATTGGCAAATGAGTAAAAAAGAAATAAAAATGTATAGAAGCTAGTAACAAAACCAAGTAACAGAATATGAATACAAGAATACAGCATGTTACTGTAAAAATAATGTTAAGGATCCTAAATCTCAGAATAAGCTAACACTATTGAGGGAAACTAAAAACAAAGCAAAGAATTTTAATCTATATTGGGAGAAAAAAAAGGCAGGAATGATAAAAGGATAAGACCTTTGCTTGGGATAGATAGCATGGTGAGAACTGACAACAGAAAGAAGGAAGAACTACTCAACTCTTATTTGGTTTGTTTAATCTGCAAAGGAGAATGACTTTTACACTTCAAAATGACAATACAAAAATAACTATTGAGATAAATAACCAGGGTAAGTAAGGACATAGTAAGAGAAAGCCTAATTGGTCTTAATTAATTTGATTCACTTGGTCCAAATGAACTAAATCCTCAGGTTCTGAAAGAAAGGACTGATGTGATTGCTGAGACAGTGTCATTACAGAGATGATTGGTGGATGTGTAAAAAAAAAAAGTTGCTGTGATTCTAAAGAATCAGTATGACTTCATTACCAACAGACAATACCAGATTAATCTTTAATTAATTGCTTTTTTACAAAATTACAAAATTAATATATGAGGGAAATACTACTTAGATTTCAGAAAAGTTTTTGACAATACATCTTATTCTGTTCTTGTGGAGAAGATAGAGACATGCACAGTAGATGATAATATAATCAAGTATATTCAAAACTGGAGTGGGTGGATTCAAAGAGTAGTTGTTAATGGCCCAATACCAAAGTGGGAAGAAGAATTCATTGAAGCATCCTCCAAGTTGTGATGTTTAAAATCTAACTGTTATGACTAAAGTCTAATGTGTGGTTGCCTTAAATTAGAAGCTTATAGCATCAGTCTTTGGGCATTAAGCATTTATTAAAGTATATTAGAAGTTAGCAAAAGAGAGAGAAAGAACATGTGGAGTCCAGAAAGAAAAAGCCTAGCTACCCTAGAGGAGAGATGAATTCAGCCTGGCCTCCTTCTTCTCCCAAGTTTTTCTTCCACTGCCAGCAGTCCTAGGAACCGAAAAGGAAGATCCTCCATCTTCCTGAGCAGATGCTCCCTGCAGGACCAGAAGAGGAGAGGTCCCCACACACAGCTCCAAGCTAATTGGCTGGTAGCATTGATTGACATGACTGATAGGTGATTCTATGAATAGTGACGACTTCGAGATACCAAGCCAAGCCACATGTTTGCTAGGGGGTGGGGTCCTGGTTCTCACAAAGTATATATTATTATTGATTCTCTAGGATTCTCTAAGTATACCATCACATCATCTGCAAAGAGTGTTACTTCTGTTTCCTCATTGCCTATTCTAATTCCTTCAATTTCTTTTTCTTTTATTGCTAAAGTTAACATTTCTAATACAATATTTAATAATAGTGGTGATAATGGGCATTCTTGTTTCACACCTGATCTTATTGGGAAAGCTTCTAGCTTATCCTCATTACAGATAATGCTTTCCAATGGTTGTAGATAGATGCTACTAATCATTCAAAGGAAAGTTCCATTCATTCCTATGCTCTCTAGTGTTTTTAATACTGTATTTTGTAAAACAAAAATAAAAACAAAAACAAAACAAAAACAAAACCCTTTATTTGTTGAGATAGTCATATGATTTCTGTTGGTTTTGTTATTGATATGGTCAATTATGCTAATAGTTCTCCTAATATTGAACCAGATCTACTTTCCTGGTATAAATTCCACCTGGTCCTAGTGTATGGCACTAGTGATATAGTGTTGTAATCTCCTTGCTAATATTTTATTTAAAATTTTTGCAACAACATTCATTATAGAAATTGGTCTATAGTTTTCTTTCTCTGTTTTGGCTCTTCCTGGTTTAGTTGTGAGCAAAATATTTATGTTATAAAAGGAATTTGGTAAGACTTCACCTATTTTTTCAAATAGTTTATATAGTATTGAAATTAATTGTTCTTTAAATGTTTGGTAGAATTCTATTGTAAAACCATTGGCCCAGGGGATTTTTTTTCTTAGGAAGTTCATTGATAACTTGTTCAATTTCTTTTTCTAAAATGAGATTATTTAGGTATTTTATTTCCTCTTCTGTTAATCTGGACAATTTATATTTTTGTAAATATTGATCCATTTCACTTAGATTGTCAGATTTATTGGCATATAATTGGGCAAAATAGCTCATAATTATTGCTTTAATTTTCTCTTCATTGGTGGTGAATTTACCCTTTTCATTTTTGATACTGGTAGTTTGCTTTTCTTTATTTTTTTAATCAAATTATTAGCCAAAGATTTAACTATTTCTTTTGTTTTTTTTCTCTGTAAAATCAGCTCCTATTTTTATTTAATTCAATGGTTTTCATACTTTAAATTTTATTAATCTCTCCTTTGATTTTTAGGATTTCCTATTTGGTATTTAGTTGAAGATTTTTCTCTTTTTTTAAATTTTTTTTTAAAGTTTTGAGTTCCAAATTTGGTTCTTCCCTGTCTCCTTTCCTCCCCTCCCTAACCCTCCCCGAGATGGTAAGCAATCAGATATAGGTTATACAATTATGTAAAATAATATGTGCAATTGTGTAAAATAATTCCATATTATCCATTTTGTACAAGAAGACTTCAATAAAGAGAAAAAATGAAAAAAAGAAATTGAAAAATAGCATGTTTCACCTCTATTCAAACAATATCAGTTGGTTCTCTAGAGTCAGATAGTATGTTTCATGGTTAGTCCTTTGGAATTGTCTTACATCATTGTATTGCTGAGAATAGTTAAGTCATTCACAGTTCTTCACTGTAGAGTGTTGCTGTCGCTGTGGACAATGTTCTCCTGGTTCTGTTCATTTCACTGTGCATCAGCTCATGTAATTCTTTCCAGGTTTTTTCTAAAATCATCCTGCTTGTCATTTCTTATATTACAATAATATTCCATTACAATCATCTACCATAGGTTGTTTAGCCATTCCCCAATTGATGGGCATCCCTTTGATGTCCAATTCTTAGCCACCACAAAAAGAGCTGCTATAAATATTTTTGTACAGATAGGTCCTTTTCACTTTTTTGGATGTCTTCAAGATATAGACCTAGGAGTGATATTGCTAAATCAAAGGGTATGCACAGTTTTATAACCCTTTGACCATAATTCCAAATTGTTCTCAAGAATGGTTGAATCAGTTCAAAACTCTAGCAACAGTGGATTAGCATCCCAGTTTTCCCACATCCCTTCCAACATCCAACATTTTCCTTCTTTTGTCATATTAGCCAATCTTATGGGTGTGAGGTGGTACCTCAGAGTTGTTTCAATTTGTCTAAAAACTTCTTGTTCATATCCTTTGGCCATTTATCAATTGGGGAATGGTTTGTACTTTTGTAAATTTGACTCACCTCTCTATATATGTGAGAAATGAGACATTTATCAGAGATACTTGTTGCAAATTTTTTCCCAGTTTCCTGCTTTTCTTATAATTTTGGTTGCATTGGTTGTATTTGTGCAAAGGCCTTTTATTTTGATATCATCAAAATTATCTATTTTATATTTTATAATGCTCTCTATATCTTCTTTAGTCCCGAATTCTTTCCTTATTCATAAATGTAACAGATAAACTACTCCATGCTCTCTTAATTTGTTTATGGTATCACCCATAGTGCGTAAATCATGTATCCATTTTGACCTTATCTTCCTATATGGTGTGAGATGTTAGTCTATACCTAGCTTCTGCCATACTGTTTTCCAGTTTTCCCAGCAGTTTTTGTCAAATAATGAGGTTTTTCCCCAAAAAGAACTTGGATCTTTTGTTTTATCATATGGTAGATTACTATGGTCATTTAATATAATGTAATTAGTACCTAACCTATTCCATTGTTCCACCACTCTATTTCTTAGCCAGAACCAGATTGTTTTGATAATTACCACTTTATAATACAGTTTGAAATCTGACATGATCAGACCACCTTCTTTTGCATTTTTCATTGATTCCCTTGAAATCCTTGAGCTGTTGTTCTTCCAGATGAATTTTGTTATTATCTTTTCTAGCTCTACAAAATAATATTTTGGTAGTTTGATTGGCGTGGCACTGAATAAATAGATTGATTTAGGTAGAATTGTCATTTTTATTGGATTGGCTCAGACTACCCATGAGCAATGAATACTTTTCCAATTATTTAGATCTGACTATATTTGTGTGAAAAGTGTTCTGTAATTGTGTTCATGTAGTGCCTGGATATATCTTGACAGGTAGACTCCCAAGTATTTTATAATTTCTACAGTTAATTTTAAATAGCATTTCTCTTTCTACCTCTTACTGCTGGACTTTGTTTGTAATATATAGAAATGCTGACAATTTATGTGGGTTTGCTTTGTATCCTGAAAATTTGCCAAAAAATTTTAATGAATTCAAATAGTTTTCTAATTGATTTTCTAGGATTTTCTCCAAAGAATTATAGTGTTGTTTCCTCATTGACTATTCTAATTCCTTTAATTTCTTTTTCTTCTCTTATTGCAATAGCTAATGTTTCTAGTACAATATTAAATAATAAAGGTGATAATGAGCACCTTTGCTGATTGTATTAGGAAGGTTTCTAGCTTATCTCTATTACAGATAATGTCTGTTTGTGGTTTTAGATAAATATTCCTTATTATTTTAAGGTAAGCTCCATTATTCCTATGCTTTCTAGTGTTTTTAATAGGAATGGGTGCTGTATTTTGTCAAAGGCTTTTTCAGCATCTATTGAGATATTGACTTTGTTATTGATATGGTCAGTAAGGCTGGTAGTTTTCCTTATATTGACACAGCCCTGCATTCCTGGTATATATCCCACCTGGTCATAGTGTATTATCCTTTTAATATATTATTGTAATCTCTTTGCCAATATTTTATTTAAATTTTTGCATCAATATTAATTAGGGAAATTGGCCTATAATTTTCTTTCTCCTGGTTTAGCTATCAGCACCATATATCATGTATCATAAAAGGAATTTGGTAGAACTACTTCACCTATTTTCCCAAATGGTTTATATAGTATTGGAATCAATTGTTCTTTAAATATTTGGTAGAATTCACTTGTGAACCCAACTAGTCCTGGAGGTATTTTTCATAGGGATTTCACTGATGATTTGTTCAAGTTCTTTTTCCAAGTTTGGGTTATTTAAGTATTTTATTATTTCTGTTAATCTGGGTAATTTATATTTTTGTAGAGATTTATCCATTTCACTTAGATTGTCAGCTTTATTGGCATACAGTTGGACAAAATAGTTTCTAATTATTGTTCTAATTTGCTCTTCACTGGTGGTGAATTCTCCCTTTCATTTTTGATGCTTGTAATTAGGTTTTCTTCTTTCCTTTTTTAATCAAATTAACCAATGGTTTCTCTGTTTTATTGGTATTTTTGTAAAACCAGTTTCTAGTTTTACTCATTAGTTAAATGGTTTTCTTATTTTCATCTTTATTAACCTCTCCTATTATTTTCAGGATTTCCAATTTGGTGTTTAATTGGGGATTTTTAATTTGTTCTTTTTATAGTTTTTTAGTTCCGTGCCCAATTCATTGATCTGATTTTTCTCTATTTTATTGATGTAAGCAATTAGAGATAAAAAAATCTTCCCCTAAGTACTGCTTTGCCTGCATCCCATAAATTTTGGTATGTTGTCTCATTGTTGTCATTTTCTTTAATGAAATTATCAATTGTTTCTATGATTTGTTCTTGGACTCATTTATTTTTGTATTAGATTATTTAATATTCAATTCATTTTTCATCTCTTTCCTTTGTCCATTATTGGATACATTTTTTTTTTCATTACGATCCTAAAAGGATGAATTTTCTATTTCTGCTTTTCTGTATCTGGTTGTGAGGTTTTTATGTCCCAATGGTCAATTTTTGCATAGGTGCCATGTACAGCTGAGAAAAAGATAAATTTCTTTCTTTTTCCATTCAATTTTCTCTAGAGATCTATCATATCTAACCTTTCCAGAATGGTATTCACCTCCTTAACTTTTTTATTGTTTACTTTTTGGTTAGATTTATCTAGTTCTGAGTGGGGAAAGTTGAGGTCCCTCATTAGTGTAGTTTTATTATCTATTTCTTCCTGTAACTCATTCAACTTCTTCAAAAATGTAGATGCTATACCATTTGGTGCATATATGTGTAGTATTGATATGACTTCATTGTCTGTGGTACATTTCAGCAAGCTATAGTTTACTTCCTTATCTCTTAATTAGGATCTAGTTTTGCTTTTGCATTGTCTGAAATCATGATTCTTACCCTGCTTTTTTGTTTTGGCTGAAGCTAATATATTCTGATCCATCCCTTTACCTTTGCCCTATGTGTATATCTCTCTGCTTCAAATGTGTTTTTTGCAAAGAACATATTGTAGGATTATGGTTTTTAATCCATTCTGCTATCTGCTTCCATTCACATTCGCAGTTATGATTACTAACTGTGTCTTTCCCTCCATCCTATTTTTCCCATTTATACTTTTCTCTCTCTCTTTCCTTTCACCCGGTCCATCACCTCCCTCAATCTGTCCTCCCTTCCATCACCCCACCCCCACCCCCGTCCTGTTTTCTTGTCTTCCTCCACTCCTACTTCCCTATAGGGTAAAATAGATTTCTATACCCATCTGAGTTCATATTTTATTCCCTATTTAAGCCAAATCTGATGAGAGTAAGGTATAAATAATGCTAACCCCCCTCCCTTCTTTCACTCTACTGTAATAGGTATTTCATGCCTCTTCATGTAATAGAATTTATCCCATTCTGTCTCTCCCTTCCCTTTTCTCCCAGTGCAATCCTCTTTTGTACCCCTTCATTTTTTATATTATCCCATCAAAATCAACTTATATCCATACCCATTGTCTATATATACTCAGTCTAACTGCCTTAATAGAGATACAGTTTTTAAGAATTATAAGTATCGGGGCAGCTGGAATTTCACCTGATGCACTAAGGCTGGAAGCCTCACAGCTGCCCTGCTATACTACTGACCTGCTGAGTCAGGACATGGAGCCTCAGTTGCTGATCGATTCTGGGGCTAGGAGCCTCCCACTGGCTTGCCAGGATATTGCCTATGCTGGGCTGTGCTTCCCTTTTACCCAAGTGAGACACATGCTCCTTTACTACAGTCCTTCTAAGTTGTCTTAGGCTGGAAAATTGTTTCACCCTATCCTTTTGTGGGTTATTTCACTCCAGAATTCATTTTGAAGCTTATATTATAAGTATCGGCGCAGTGGATAGAGCACAAGCCCTGGAGTCAGGAGTACCTGAATTCAAATCCAGCCTCAGACACTTAACACTTACTAGCTGTGTGACCCTGGGCAAGTCACTTAACCCCAATTGCCTCACTAAAAAAAAAAAAAAAGAATTATAAGTATCATCTTCCCATGTAAGCTTGTAAACAGTTTAACTTTATTGAATAACATTTTTTTTCTTCCATGTTTACCTTTTTATACTTCTCTTGAGTCTTGTATTTGAAAATTGAATTTTCTATTCAGCTCTGGTCTTTTCATCAGGGAAGGTTGAAAACCCCTGATTTCATTGAATGACCATTTTTCCCCCTGAAAGATCATGCTCAGTTTTGCTGGGTAGTTGATTCTTGAATGTAATCCAAGCTCCTTTGCCTTCTGTAATATCATATTCCAGGCCCTCTGATTCTTTAATGTAGAAGCTGCTAAATCCTATTTAATCCTGACTGTGACTCCTTGGTATTTGAATTGTTTCTTTCTGACTGTTTGAAATATTTTCTCCTTGACCTGAGAGTTCTCAAATTTGGCTATAATATTTCTGTGAGTTTTTATTTTGTAATCTCTTTCAGGGGGTTATCAGTGGATTCTTTCAACTACTATTTTACCCTGTGGGTCTTGAATATCAGGACATTTTTCTTTGCTAATTTCTTGAAAGATTCTGTCTAGGCCTTTTTTTAAAAAATAATCATGGCTTTTAGGTAGTCCAATAATTTTTAAATCATCTCTCTTGCATCTATTTTCCAAGTCAGTTGTTTTTCCAACGAGGTATTTTATATTTTCTTCTATTTTTTTCATTCTTTTGATTTAGTTTTATTGATTTTTGGTGTCTCAGAGAGTCATTAGCTTCCACATGCCCAATTCTAATTTTTAAGAAATTATCTTCTTCAGTAAGCTTTTGTACCTCCTTTTCCATTTGGCCAATTCTACTTTTTAAAGAGTTTTCTTTTTCCATGCTATTGCTTCTTTTTTCATGATCCTCTTGAATCACTCTCATTTCTTTTCCCAATTTTTCTTCTACCTCTCTGATTGTTAAAATGCTTTTTGAGCTCTTCTAGGAGGACTTTTTGGGCTTGAGACCAATTTGTATTTCTCTTTGAGGCTTTGCATGTGAGTGTTTTGACATTGTTGTCCTCTTCTGAGTTTGTGTTTTGATCTTCCTTGTCACCATAATAATTTTTTATGGTCAGGGCTTCTTGTTGTTGTTGTTGTTTGCTCATTTTCCAGCCTATTTTTGTGACATTTAAAGTTGAGTTCTGCTCCTGGGGTACAGAGGACATTGTCCCAAGCTTTTTGTGCTGGGATCTCAGGAGCTGGCAGTAAGTCCACTAACCTGGGGTCATCTGGCCTAGTTGAGCCTATTGTATTGGGGGGGTCAAAGGGCTGGAATTTCACCTGATGCACTAAGGCTGGAAGCCTCACAGCTGCCCTGCTATACTACTGACCTGCTGAGTCAGGACATGGAGCCTCAGTTGCTGATCGATTCTGGGGCTAGGAGCCTCCCACTGGCTTGCCAGGATATTGCCTATGCTGGGCTGTGCTTCCCTTTTACCCAAGTGAGACACATGCTCCTTTACTACAGTCCTTCTAAGTTGTCTTAGGCTGGAAAATTGTTTCACCCTATCCTTTTGTGGGTTATTTCACTCCAGAATTCATTTTGAAGCTTGATTTAAAGTTATTTTGAGGGAAACTGGGGAGACCTTAGGCAACTTCCTGAGTTTTCTGCACCATCTTGGCTCTGCTTTTCAAAGTATATGTGGTTGGCCCTGTGTAGTTTAACATATTTATAAATGATTTGGATAAAAGCATAGATGATATGCTCATCAGATTTGCAGATGACATAAGCTGGGAGGGATAAGATGAAAGAGTCAGGTTCCTAACAAGACTTTACAAGTTAGAGTATTGGATAGAATTTAAATAGGGATAAATGTAAAATCTTTCACTTGAGTACACAAAAAAATCTACTTCCTACGTATGACAGTTGAAGCATAATTAGACAGCAGTTGTTCTAAAAATGATTCAAGGGTTAGAGTGGACTGCATATTCCATACGGGTCAGAAGTACAAATGTAGCAGCCCCCAAAAGCTATCTTTAGCTGCATTAAGAGGAGCTTAGCTTCCAGGAAATAGGAAGGTGATGGCCCCATAGTACTCTGCTGTTGGCAGACCTCATCTGAAGCATTGTGTTCATTTCTGGGCTTGAAGATTTAAAGAGGACATTGATAAACAAGAGGGTGTTAGAAAATCTAATAAGGCAGAAGATGGGAAGTCCAGACCTGTCTCATTCCACAAGTCAAAATCAGAATTTAAAGTTTTTAACCTCTATACTTTTCATCTGGTGTGATAAATCGTTGGTTTTAAATGCTTATTTAAAAACCAGGTACCACTTTGTTTTATTAAAAGCATTCAATCATTCAACAAGCATTGCCAGGCACTCTACTGGGGATATAAAGACAAATGTGAAAATAGACCCTGGCCTCTAAGAGTTTACATGAGGGAGAGAGAGGAATTAATAATTCAATTGAGACTTTGTGTTACAGTGGGAAATAGGAATGGAGATGGTAGGTGGTACACAAGGTCTTTTGCTTCATTTAAGTGATTCTTTTGTGTGTGTGTGTGAGACAATGAGGGCTAAGTGACTTGCCCAGGGTTGTACAGATAGTAAATGTCAAGCGTGTGAGGCAGAATTTGAACTCAGGTACTTCTGAATCCAGGGCTGGTGCTTTATCCACTGCGCCACCTAGCTGCCCCCCTAAGTGATTCTTAATTTTAAAAAAAAGTTTACAAAACATTAAGCCAAGTCATATTTGAGACTCAGCCAAGTATATTGTAATTTGGCCTTAGATGGCTTTTTTTTCACCTATATTAATTGCCTGTGCCTGCTAAATATACTGCATTTATCAGATTTCTTACTGAATTGACTAAATGGTTTTGTTTCATGTAGATATTACTAGGGCCAGCTTTTCCAATAGGGGAAGCAGGTCTTTTATTGTTTACCCAGGGAATTGCCCCTGAGCAAGGGGCTGAAACTGAGTTAGTCCTTGTCACTGAATGAACCTCTGCCTATTTGACTGAGAGTACGGTTGGGGAAGGGACAACTGAGAAAGTCCTGTGGAGGTAAGAATCAAGAAAATGATCCTAATGAGCCTAGATCAAAACCAAGCAGATGATCAGACTTGAGATGGCTTTGATAGATCTCCTAGTCTCACTGGTCCCCTAGGTGTTTCTGTCTCAAAATAGTCATTCAGTTAAGATCAGGAAAGAATAAACAAAAAGAGAAATAAAAGTACCATGTGTTCATAAACACATGGCAGCTAGGGAGGTAGTATGCAGTTTTCCTGTGCCCCTCCCTCATTAAGTAGCTTGAAATATTCCTTCTTACTCAAAAGTGCCTGGGAAGAGGTAGAGAAATCATACGCTGAAGTCTTTTTTCATGCACCCTTAGTTCTGGCTTCTCGGCCAACTAGAAGAATTCATCACTATAGTACTAGCCTGGTGGTCACTCATGGCCAGAAGGAGGTTCAAAAAGTCTCCATATGCTGGATCAGAACTAGGCAAGAAATATTATGCATGTTCTATATTACCAACCAGGCGGAACAAATTCATACATGTTCTAAGGATTGGGTTCTCATTGACTAGTCCCTATTCCTCCCTCCCCTTTCCCCCAATATACTCTTTTTTTTTCTTCTTTTTTTTCCTGGGCAATGGGGGTTAAGTGACTTGCCCAGGGTCACACAGCTAGTAAGTCAAGTGTCTGAGGCCGGATTTGAACTCAGGTACTCCTGAATCTAAGGCCAGTGCTTTATCCACTGCGCCACCTAGCTGCCCCCCAATATACTCTTTCCTCTTTAAAAATTTGGTATCCTCAGCAACCCTGATGCAGTACATTTTAAAATCATTGTTCATATCCTCAATTCATGGAATTCAGTTAGAGGTCCAGACAAAAATCTTCAAGTCACCTTTAACACAAAACACAATTAAATTCCTTCATGGGATTCTTACCATGGGTAATGGATATTCAAACCCATTTCCTCTGGGCCCTTATACCAGAGAAGGCACTACATTTCCCTAATGAATCTCAACTACAAGGCAATCCAAATTAATTCCAAATTCACTAGACAATATGAAAAGTAGAATAAGTCTGAAAAAAAAAGAAAACATGATCAAATAAGCCCTAACCACATGTGGGTTTCAAAAAGGTATTAGCATTTAGGGTTAATAGTAAGGATTTATAGGTCAGTGGGATCCATAAGTATCTCACAGTAGTCATATAGGCACCTGAAATCTATAAGTGCCTCACAGTATGGCAAGTAGCCTAGGTCTGTTTGAAATGGAGAAAAAAAAGAATGCTTATAAGCTATTGTACTGTGCTCAAGGTAAATTGCAAGGCAACAAGTAATATTAAACAAATCGATAGAGAGATATTAATACTTAAGCATTCAAATAAGCAAAAGCTATCACAATGGAATTGTTCTGACTTAGAAGGAAAAATATCAGAAAGCTGTAAAATTATAGTCAAAACAAGGGAGAAAAAATGTTAATTTTTCTCTAGAAGATACTGAAAACTGGGGTATACAATAAAGATTCTTGGGAGGAGGATTTCTTTAATAGATATATGAAAATTCAAAGGGTCCAAAGCTTATCCCAAATGAAACCTCCACATGTTAGACTAGAACCATGGAGGGAATGTAATAAATTTTATATACCAACAGGAAGGGAAAAACTGCAGATGGTCTAAGGACTGGACCCTCATTGAGCAGTCTTCCTATTACAGCTATATTGAAGTTAATTTCAAGGTTCTTTAAAGACTACTATTGTGGTGCCTACATATAGTAGATACTTAATAACTCTGTGTCTGATTAAACTGCATAAATATTCCTGAACCATCTGAGAAAAATATATTGCTGGAGTCTAGATTTGTTACTAAGAAAATAATATTCAAAGAATATGTCTCTTCTGGAATAAGAGAATAATGTTGGGTGGATATATTTAAGATATTCTGAGAAAAGATATGATGTAATTGTAACCTCAGTTTAATGAATTAAGACAGTTTAATTTTCATCTGGAGAGAGTTAAATGTCATGTTGAGAGAGACTAGTGAGGCACAAAGAGAAAAGGAGTAAGAGGACTTGTTTCCTGAGAGAGTAAGTTAACTGTCAAGGAGAAAAATGCTGGGAATACAAAAAGGGGTAAAAGACATTCCCTGTCCTCAATGAGTACACAATCTAATGGGGAGGGGGCATAAAATGTTATAGGGTGAAGACCAAACAGGAAATGTAATTCTTTTACTGTGGCACATTGGGTACTTAATAAATGTTTTAAAATTATGTCATTGATGTTTTTGTTAATTAAAATTATTGTGACCATCTCTTATTTTAGAATGCTTGAAAAAACTGAAACACAGAATCTTAAGATTTGCATATCGGTATGGCTTCTTTCATTGACTTGAGCAGATAGTCTGGGGAGCTGGCTATTTAAATAATGGGGGAGGGGAGTGAAAATAGCAACAAGGTTTTTTAAAAAAATTCAATGCCACAGCACTTAAGAAACCAATACTGTATTACAGCAGTTTATTTATAGTCCAGCTTCCACAAACTGTGAAAAATCCTAATCAAATTTGGACCTCTAATCCTATTTGCTCTCTATGATACTGCCTGTACTATGCTTCCATAGTTAGTATTGTAGTTCATTATTAAGTAATTTTATTAAGCAGACTGGTGCATAGGCAATTTGACATGTAATCGGTAGTTGTGAAAATACTGGAGATATATGTGGAGATTTCCTATACATTCCTTCATTTTACAGGTAATCTCAAGTACCTATAAAAATGCAGTTCATACCTGAAATTCCAGTGGACAAAAATGAAATTTAATAGACTGAGAGTAGCTGAATGGGTAGGACATATTAAAAGTGGAAGAGGATGTCTCCAAAATTTCTTGAAATGTGTTACTTAAATCAAAAGTGTTCATTTAATGATTCTAAACCTTAGGCTGATGATATGTATTTACCAGGGAAGGAGTCCGTTGTTAGTTTGCTTTCTGCAGTCATTCTGAAATGGCTTACAATGAAGAGTCAGTCTAGCAGTACCTTCCCAATCGCTAGACTAATCTTCAGAAAGCAGTGCAGATCTCTTCAGGATGCAGCATGAGGTGGGGGCAGGGACATGAATTCCTGTAACAAATTTATTCTTTCATCAAGTAATGACTTGAAAGGGATTTTATTTAATAAAATTGTGGTGGACATACTTCCCAGCATATTCACTCCCCAGTCCGATCCGATTGATTCTTTAATCAATTCTCATAAAACTCTTATTTCAGTGTCCCCACCCCCCCCCGATAATTTGGGGCTGTTGAACCTGCTATTCGGAACTGTATTGCACCATATGAGATAGGGGGAATCAATGAACAGGTTGTTTAAAGTCCTCTCACGACATGCCTTTCCCTTTCTGATTTTTCTAACTAGGTTAAGTGAAGTCCAATGCTATGAGCTTGGGAACCACTGGTGAGCCGGGGTTTTCTACTCTGAATGTCTCTATGCCTTTGACAGCTGACCTCCACTCTCACCCCTGCTCCCCATCACTCCTCCCCTTTCTGGGTATTGTGTTCCGGGATTTTAGGAAACTCGAGTTAGGATTTTTCTTAAGTGTCTGGCCTGCCCCTGTTATTCCCTCTATGGAGATTCCGGTTAGGCTCCGGTTGAGTGCTTCGGTTGGGGATACAGCGCAGCAAGTAATTGAAGCGCTTTGCGGGACATATTTTCCTTCTCCTCCAGTCGGAGACGGTAGTGGTGGTAGTGGTGGCCATGGTAGGTTGGGGTGGGATGGGATGGGATGGAATGGGATGGGATGGGATGGGATGGGAAGGGATGGGATGGGAAGGAAAGGGATAGGATGGGATGGGATGGGATGGAATGGAATGGAATGGAATGGAATGGAATGGAATGGAATGGAATGGAATGGAATGGAATGGAATGGAATGGAATGGAATGGAATGGAATGGAATGGAATGGAATGGGATGAGATGGGATGGGATGGGATGGTGGTGGCTGCTACTCTTGCTACCGCTTCCCAGAGGCAGCCTATATGTGAACTGCTACTCGGCCGACTCCTCCCTCCCTGCTCCTCCCCTCCCCTCCTCTGCCTCTATAGTGCCTCCGCCTCAGCGAGGCACAGGGCACAGACAGAGCTGCTGCCTCTGCAATGTCAGCAGCCGCACGGGCAGCAGCAGCAGGGGCAGCGGCGGCGGCGGCGGCGTCTCAGTAGAAGCAGCAGAGATCCCTGCCAGAGCCGAGAAGTCGGCACACACGCAGCTAGGCTTTCCAGACGAACGCGGCGGCCCCCGGGGCTGAAATAAGCTACCCTGCCTGCCCATCTCTTCCTTTCATCCAGGAGATCGCGTGATCCCAGGAGTCTGGCTGTCCCGGCGGACACCCAGCAGAACGAGGCGCGACTTTGAAGGAGGAGGGAGAACAGCCCCGGAATCTTCCCCCTCTCCCCCACCCAACCCTGCCACGGCAGCGTTTGCCCGCAGTCTCCCTCCCATCCTCCAGCTCACTCACTCCCGAGATCTGCTCTCTCGGAAGCCGGAACAACAAAGAGTCAGGAATTAGGAACCAGGAAACCTGCTTTTAGCCGCTGCAGAGACTAAGAGATAGCACGACCATCTCTGCACCCCCCGCCCCCGCTCAGCAACACTCCCCCCCCAACCCCCTTCTCACCCCTCGCCCCCATCCTCCTTCGCTCCTAGGCAGCTCAGCGATTGATCAACCTCTGAGTGCCCCGAGAGGCAGAGACTCCTCGCTTGCAGTACAGCAGCCCCCTCTATCTCTCCCCTCAGAAGAGGGAAAGAAATAGAAGGGAGGAGAGAAGAGGGATAATCATATGACCGTGGTAATAAATAACCCGAAGAGAGCCTGTCCTGCTAGCTCAGATGCTGCAATGCTGACAGCTCTGAATGTGGGGAGAGGCAGCCTCTGAGGGAACCACCACAGCCGGCCCCCATCTCCTGCGCAGCCCCAGGAGTCCCCGCTCCAGCCTTCCTCCCCTGGGCGCCCGAGCCCCGCAGAGCGAGCCGCTTTCCTGACCAGCAGCCGAGAGCGGAGAGACAAGACGCAAGTTGTCCTATAGCAGCGGCGGCGGCGGCGGCAGCCAAGGCAGCCAGACGTCCAGCTTCTCGCCTCCCGCCTGTCCTCCAGCTCCGCGTCCCCGCCCCTCAGCGCAGCGCCGCGTGTGCGCCTCCCTTCGCCTCATCCTCCCCAGCTCCACTGGTTTAGCGCGGAGTCCGCTGCTGGAGCAGATCGCTCCTAGTCGGCATCCGGAGAAGTCAAGTCAGTCGCCTGCGTCTAGGAAAGAGTGGGTGCTTTTCTCCCGGCTCGCCCGAGCCACGGAAGAAGATTAAGATGGCCACTCTGCTCCGGAAAATCGGGCTCATCCGGCTGCACAACCGGGACACGGAGGACCCCAAACATCATCACAACCACCTCCACAGCAGCAGCCAGCACGGCCGCGGCGGCGGCGGCGGCGGCTCCTCGCTGAGGGGCAAAAGCAACCAGAAGAACCACAGTAACAAGCAGCAGCAACAGCAGAATGCTCAGGGAGGAGGGGGTGGCTGCAGCGGCGGCGGCAGCGAAGGCAGCCCGGGGCACTCCAAGAACAAGCGAGCGCTGGAGCTGGCCAACAAGGACCAGCAGCAGCAGCAGCAGCAGCAGCAGCAGTCCAGCGCCGGGGTCCACAAGGAGAAGCAGGCGAGCGCCAGGGAGAACCAGTCTACTAAGGAATCCAAGCAGCAGGGCGGGGGCGGCGGCCGCAGCGGCGGCGGCGGCGGCGGGAAAGGCTCCTCGCAGGTGGCCCAGACCCCGGCGGCCGGCAGCCTGGCGCCGATGGGGCGGGGGCAGCCCGGTACCCAGGTGAGGAGCCGGCGGCTGATGAAGGAGCTGCAGGACATCTCCCGGCTGAGCGACCGCTTCATCTCGGTGGAGCTGGTGGACGAGAGCCTCTACGACTGGAACGTGAAGCTGCACCAGGTGGACAAGGACTCGGTGTTGTGGCAGGACATGAAAGAGACCAACACCGAGTTCATCCTGCTCAACCTTACCTTCCCAGACAACTTCCCCTTCTCGCCGCCCTTCATGCGGGTGCTTAGTCCCCGGCTGGAGAACGGCTATGTGCTGGACGGGGGAGCCATCTGCATGGAGTTGCTCACCCCCCGGGGCTGGTCCAGCGCCTACACAGTCGAGGCTGTCATGAGGCAGTTCGCGGCCAGCCTTGTGAAGGGCCAGGTAAGAAGGGAGGACGCTGGAAATGGCTTGGGAAGGCGGAGGCTGGGGCATGGGACTCAGGGGGAGAGACCCACTGGGCTATCTGTGGGACGAGAGAGGGCCCCTTCAAGGGCAGGGGGCTGGGGCGGCTAAGGGGGCAGCACTTGGGAACACTAGACACTGGCCGACAAGGAGAGAGGGGAAAGAGAGTTGGAAGCCTTTTCTATCACCTACGGTCGGCTCCCTGCTTCTGACCTGCCAGGGGAGGTCATCGGAGGGGAGATTCGGCATCCCGCTTTTCATGAGGGTACCTCAGTCAGCCTCCATTTGGAGACGACCTCCTAGAACTTCCCCTCTCACCTTCCCCCCCTCCCATTTCCAAACTTGAGTTGAGTCAGCTTCAGCCTTTCTTTTAAAACTAGATACCAAAGGAGGCTGTCCACTAATTATAAATCTACCTCTCCCCAATTCCTTCGTGTATGGGCCATACACTATATTATGCGTGATCTACCTGTCTGTCATTCCGTATGTGTCTGTCTTGTCTGTTGGTATCTATGTCTCTGACTCTGTTTCTTTGTCAGTCTCTGTATCTTTCTGTCTATCTCCTTAAATATGTCTGTCTCCCTATCTCTGCCTCTCTGTCTTTGTCTCTGTTTTTGACCGTCTCTGTCTTTTAAAATCTGTGAGGAATAAAACTATAATTTAGCAGTCCCCAGGAAATCTGTTCCTTCTAGAAAACATTTCAGATGGAGCCATTTGCAGATTTGGGGATAAAATCCGTGGTAAGTAAGGACTAATCAATCTGGTTTCTTTTCTCACTCATTCTGAGCGAAATCTGGTGCCTCCCAAAGGTGAACATTTTGCTAACCGGAAATATCATTAGGAAGTTAGTGATGAAAGTCTTGATCTGGGATAACCCATAAAGCTGTTAAATTAATTGAAATAAGAAAATGCCTTCCTTTTCTTTCTGCTCTTTAGATTCTCTTTTCCTGACGCTTTTTGGATCTTTGCTTCTCAATGGATCATCACCTTAAAGCAGATTTCCACAGCCTCTCTCTTTCCTCTTTATTCCTCTATATTTTGTTCCCTCTGTATCCTAAGAAGGGTAAAATCTTTTGTACTGATGAAAGGTTTTCACTAAATACCTAAAACTGGGACATGCTGTTTGAGTGGCATAATTTTACCTATGAAATCCTGGTTAGGTGATTTACCTAAAAGAAAAAAACTAGGGCAATGATTGTATGGCAATTCAATGAGTGTATCTTTTGAGAGGTGTTCTGCAACCTTCTTAACCTTCACCTTCACATTCACTGCTACAGTGAGTGGGAAATCATTTTCCCTTCATGTAGTGTAGGGTTATGTATTGATGTTTGTTAACTGTTCATTTGACTGTATATACATTAATTAACACAATTTTTCATTTATTTTTGAGTCATGTAAAATGAATGTTGTTTAGGCCCCAGTTTGGTGGTTTTACAGATTCCCCCAATCCTTACCATACTGTTTGACTCTGCTCCTGTTGGCTCTCTCTCTCTCTGTCTTATAGAGGATCAGGTTGCAGAGAGAGTACCTGGAATTCTACACAAATAACATTCTAAGCAAAAAAAAAAAAAAAAAAGACTCCTTGATTCATAGTAGATCTGTTGTTTTTAATGAAGCTACACATTTAGAAGTTGCATTCCGTCTCTTCTAGATTTTGTTTTTCTCATATTCCTTGAATAAAAACTAAGATGGGACTCAGTTTTCTCCAAGTATATGTTTAACTAATACAGGAAATAATACCAGTAGCAGATTATTAATTCTAGAGTTAAATGATATAAGGGAATATAGAAGTACATGGTTTAATAGGAAGGATTTTGAGAGGCAACTAACCAAAGGAGTCAATTTTTTTAAAAAATGGTATACTTTTGTGGATGAATACCTAATAGAAATACCTGCATTACTTGTACCCTAACCTTTCATCAGAACTCTGGGAAAAAAAAGCTGGCACTTCTTTTCATTAGTCATGGTAAAGGTTTCTGAGAAGTGGGACATAGGGATGGCTTTATTTTCTTAGAAATGAAAATTATTTTTTTCTCACTAAGAGATTTTTCTTATTGTTTTAAACAATAGTTTCACATATTCCTGTTAAGTGCTAGCAATAGTTCTATTTGTACTAAGAACGTTGTAAAATAACCAGATATGTATCTGCATACAGTGAGCAGTGAATGAATAAAAAAAATAAAATTTTTAAAAAGGCATAAATAGTTGGTAGCTAGCATGATGTCATTGGTAGAAATATTTAAAGGTGTTTAATTATACTGTAATAGTCAATGAGAGATTATGTACTTAATTGGACCTAATTCCCTGCATCCAGGCATACTTTGGTAAGCATCCTCATATTATTTAACCTCAGTTTTAGTGTATAAAATATCTGGATACAGCTCAAAGCCTTCAAAACAGTTTTTAATCCTAATTTTATTTTTTTATTTCTCCATGTTAATTTTGTTGGCCTCCAGCTCTCTGAGAATATTACAAATTGCGTGGGAAATAAATTTTCATGGTAAACGTAAAACTTTAAAGATTCATGTGTAAGTGGCTAAAAGTCTTTGAAGAAATAAATGACAATTAGTCATCCAGGGTTCCATGCCTTGAAAGAGTTTTGATAATGTGACAGATTACATAAGCATTATTGCAGTATTGCATCCCACATTTCTGAGACCATTCAATCAATATGGCTGTAATTACTGACTAAATTCCCATGGATAGTGAAGAGTACACTAGATTAGCCAAAAGCCCTCATGAGTATGTATAGAAAAGTCCATAGTATTATTAATACAGTAATTGGTAAAACAAAGGGTTGTTAAAAAGCTGTGTCCTTTCTTTAGAATTCATCAAACTTAGGTTATGAAAATTAGATAACATCAGTTTTTGTAACTAGATGGCATAATTTTCTGGATTCTTAAGAACTTTAGAAATATTATGCTTCTATATCAGGCCCAGTATAGAAACGCATGAAGAATGCTTTGTGTTTATTTTTTATGCCATTTTCAATGCTAACATTGTCATGAAAATATCTTTCATTAAATTTAGTTTAAAATGTTTGGTTTTCAAATTAGAAATTTTAAACTTGTCACATGACAAAACTATTGTTGCTTCTTTTTTATAGTGGTTTTCACTTAGTTTTAAAAATGTGGTCTCTGGAAATGTATTGCAGTTTATTGTTTGATATTGTTTACCACTAATATAACTTGTATACTATTCAGTAACTTAAACTATTTAAGAATGTTAATGTCCATACCTTGTTTATTTGTATCTTACTTTCTACAGTAAACTTAACTCTTCTTTTTAGGCAACACCTCAAGCATTTGGGAATCAGAAGAGTGATAATTAATGGATAGGGACAAGAATCCAGACTAGACCTGTGATTACATTGGTATAGGGAAGGCTCAGAGGACAAAACTCCCTTTATTAATGAGAGATGACACTTTTACTGAAACTTGTGGTCTTAATTGCCCAAAGCACTAAATCTTAAATGACTTATCCAGGGTCACACACCAATATATGTCAAAGGTGAGACCTGAAATCAAGTCAATGAGCATTTATTAAGTGCATAGTGTGTTTCGGGGGGCGGGGGGGAAGAAGAAAAAGAAAAAAGAAAACACTTGAACCCAGATTTCTCTCCACTAGTCCAGGGCTGCCTCAATTATTCGAAGACCATAAATCATAAATTAAGATAGTGTTTTGATTTTAGCTAGAAGAACAGATTTCCATAGTATTTCTATAAAAGGGATCTCCTTACAACAACCATGAGGGGTAGATAGGACAAATATAATTTTTCCTACTTTACATATGAGGAAGATGAGGCTCAGGTAGATTGTGAGTGACTTGTTCAGGATCACATGATTAATAGCAAAACTTTCATTCCACCTCACAACTTCTTAAAGATCATTACAATTTCCATATTTTCCCCTCAAAATGAATAAATATTGTGGAACCTAGAAAAATATCTTGCATGTTGTGGATACTGAATATTTAATGAATATTGATTAATCTGTGTTCACAAAATTATATTTTTAAAGACTTTCAGGTACATAATTTAAATATATATATAAATTGGTATTGATATTTTAAGAGCTTGTGCATGCAACTCAATATGTATGTTCTTTACAAATGAAACAGATTTTATTGCTATGGGATTCAGTCTTTAAGATGACAGAAGTAAATAAATCGCATCAGTATAGTTATTTGAACTGACATAGATTAATTCAAATCATGCAATGATAAATTTCCCCCTACTTTATGATAATAATAACCCATTTGTATGGCCAAATCAACTCAGTTAACCAGTTGAGATGATTAGACAGTTTGATGATCAAACATTCCAGTAGACAAGAACTGGTCATGATCTGATCACTGGCCATAGTCATGCCCCAGCCAGTCCCAGAATCATGTACCAAATGAAGACAAACCTTTATTAGAACTTGGCATTTTAATGGAAATACCTAACAAATGACACAGATGATCAACAATAATTTTGGCTGACCTGTGATAGTTTTGTCATGAAGTGAAATGTAGCATCAGGTTACTAATGGAGAAAAGCCAGACTGATTTTTTTGAATTGTCTCAGTCTTCTATCAATCATGACCCTTCTGGTCAATTTTGTGCACATAGTAGAAATATACTATTCACCAGTAAGCAAGGAAACTAAGAAGTAAAGGGTACTTTAAAACTTTGCAGATTTTACTCTTTGAAGTCAGTGATTCCAGGTCAGTTATTATTAATTTATATTAATTTCTGTAGTTTTTGAACAAAGGAAACTGGAATGCTGCCAGAGATTTTCATAGAGTTTGATGTCCGTTGTTCAGTTTCATTTAATGATATGGATCACTAAGATCAATATAAGTGTGTTAAGTAATTCCTACCATGTGCAATGTGTCTTTGAATGAAGAGCCAGCAAGAAACATCATTTCTTCAATATTTTTCCAGAGTAGTGATTATTGTCCCCAAAGAAGGCACTGTACTATTTTATTTATGGTTTTGTAAATTAGGTATAATCTAATAGGAAAGAGAAAGGAGTAGACTTTAAGATTTATGCAAATCATAGAATGTTAACCAATTGCAATTGACATTTGAATCTTTAAGGATCCAACTTTTACTTTATTTAGTCAATCGGAATCTAATCTATAGAAATGACATATTATTTATGACATGGTTATGAAATTAACATGAATAAAGACATTGTATATTAGCACAATGTCATCATGATAAATCACTTTATTTTGACTTTATTAGGAGACAATAGAATAGACAATTATAAACATGTTGATGGTAAAGGTGAGTGAATTGATTTTTTAAAAATATATTTCTGGTTCCGACATGATGTTGATTTTTGCTAGGGCTTTTTATGAGTCACTATGTGTCATTTTGTTCTTTACTTCAGTGTAGGGGACAAAGTTAATTACCAGCTAACTGATGACTCTGCAGGTTGTGGTATCTATAAGCTTGACTGTTTGGGAGAAAAATAGCTACTTGTTCTTGTATCAAGTAGGGCAGGCATAAAAATGCAGATAGGACTTTACATCCTAAAAATAGTTACCAGCTAACTGAGTATTCTGACATCACTAAGTCTCTAGTGGTTGCTTTCTCTAACAAATAGTTAATAGTAGTAACTTACTTTTAAATTGATTTTTAATTTCCTTTAGAGGAGACTGAAGGTGTGAGTGAAAAATTGAGATTTATAATTGTTCTCATTCAAGTTAATATATTTATGCATACATTTTTTATTTTCAAAGCAATAATTTTTCTGGTGGCATCATTCTTTATTAAAAAAAAGAAAATACTAGTGTGAGTAGTAAACTCACAGTATTATCCTAATAGAAAATACTAATATGAGTAGTAGATTGATAGTGAGCAGCCCAAATTAAGTTCAGACCTGACGTACTTTTCAGCCTTTCTGGCCTCTTTTCTGGCCTCTCTTTTCTCAACCTCAGAAATAGCTGCAGCTGAATAGTGAGACAGCCTTCTTCCAACTGCAGAATACATGCAATAGGAAAAGAATTGAAAGACACTGCTTCAGTGCTGCAGGGATGTCTCTTGACTGGATTGCCAGAGATGAATGATGGCAGTCCTTAATAGTGAAAGCTGTGGTGACCTAAGAACCATTCTTGAATGCTAGTCACATCTCTGATAGCTTTTTTGCTGGTAAATATTTGATTCAATGAGTAATATGCAGGTCTAGAGAAGGGAGGGGAATACACCTGTGTTTTTCTTTGCCCTCTACCAGCTTCCTATGTATTTACCATTTGGAGTCTAGAGAAAGAGGGAAAGGGAAACAAATGGATAAAAAGAAAGAAAATATAGAGGAGAGGGAAAGGAATTAAATCTACCAAGGAAGTTTTCAACTAATTTCCAACTAACTTTTTCTTTACACTTCCATTCTGACCACCCACCCTTCCCAACATCTCCAAAATTCCTATTCTTCTCTTCACCAACACCTTCACATTACCTAACAAACTTTAAGCACTGTTGTGGAAAAATACAAGACAAATTCAGGTCATTGATCCCTGGGCAACTTCCTTATGCCAGGAAAGAATGTGAACTTTGGGGTAAGGCAATAATGAAGGTTCATTCAAAACTTCATTAGAGACATGGAAAGGAACATTGGATACATGGAAGGAAACATTGTTGTAGGGAGTTCAAAAAAGTTGGTAATCCCTAAATAGTTTATGTTTAGCTTGGGTTTTTATCTTTGATTTATTTCACTAATTATTTTAGTGAAACTAATATAATTGGTGTGCATTTGCTTAAGGAAACACTATCTTATCAATAGAAAGAGGACACTTGGATTCAATACATACTAGGTGATGAAGAGAAGCAAGTATGATTAAAATATTCCTGTGAAAAATCCATAAAGTAGATAATATGTAGCTGGATAGTTTAGAAATTGGCTCTAAAATAAAATCTATAAAAGAAAACTCTATACAGAAGCTTCTTTTCTAAGTTATTTCATTGCTTTTTTTATTGCTAAAATATGGAAAATTAGACCTTTCCAAAAGAACACAATATGACAGAAACATTTCCACACAGTCTATATTTTTGGACCCAAATTTTTCCACTTCTACCCAGAAACATTTAGTGGATTGGCAACTCACAAAAAATCCTTTTTTTTAATAGTCAGGTGGCTGCCTCAACCTCCCAAGTTAGTCCTGTCTCTGCTACCATTCTAGGGATAATGCCTGAAGATACCTCAGAGGTTTAGCTTATGCATATTCTACCTCTGTTGGATATCACTTACCTTATTAACACAGTTCCAAGCTTAGTTTTCCTATAGAGAACATCTTGTCCCTCTTTCCAATGATGTCTATCCTACTACTTATCTATCCAATGGAATACCTACAAAAGGGAAATTGGGAATGTTGAGTGATGGGTTCAAGGATATAAGATGAAGGAAACAGCATATACAATTTGTGTCAGAGGAATGATAAAGAAGGCAAAGAATTAGAATAAACTGTAGGGGAGACTGTCTGAAGCAGGCAATGGTTGCTAATAGGGATACTCATTGATGAAGTAGGCCATAGTGCAATAAGGCAATCCAATAAGTGCAATATGGAAATCCATATATTAGCATCCATGATGATGAAACATCAGGCAATCTAATTGAAAATCTTCCATAATATAAACATTTACAACATAGCTTAATTAGTTGGTCAACTGAGAAATAAAATCTAGATATTAAGATACTGCCATCAGAAATTATTTCTAAACTTGATTTTTCCATTTATGTGGACAAGCTATTGATCTTAAATCTTAACTGAGTTCTGAGGGCATTGTGGGAATTGAATGAACCACACTAACGCCATCTTGTGACTCAATTCTGGATCTAGCTCAGTTTCCTCTCTATTCAATTATGGGTCTAGTTCAATTTCTGTCTTGTGAGGAAACTTTATTGCATTGTGACTAGCTCTGCATATCTGGGAAGCTGGACTACCACTACCTGTTGCTTAGAGACTCCTAAGGATGTAGGTTATACTGATCAGAAACCCTGTCAGGTCTAAAGATTAATGTAAGGAGTTTTTTCATGATTATGCATCTCAAGCAACCCATATGCTTTATCTGAAAACTGGCCTTGTGCTGGTCAATCAGTTACTGTTTCTATGTTCCTTTGAGTGAATACAGGGGCTTGAGATTAGTGGGACAACTCTTTCTGATTTCAGGAAATTGTACCTACTCATTCACTGCCCAAGATGATGTATTTCTTAAGAATTCCTCTTCTGACTATATAAAAAAGGTCAAAATCTTATCAACATATTAACAAATACTATTTTATATCATACTTAAATGTGTGGTTGATATAACCTATACCATAGATAGGAGTAACTACATCTGTGATATCACAGATCCATAAAAATATACAAAATTACTTGAAAAAATTCTGGGGAAAAGCATTTTTTGGATGCATTATCTACTCATACTTCCCATAAGTTAAAGATTAACTCTATCATAGATCAGAATGAAGAGCTATGTAAATTACCAAATATTTACCTAGTAGAAAACCTATTTTAAATAATCTCAATAGCAAGGTTAAATGTGAAATATTATACATTGTACACAATTATTAAAATTAATTACTGTATATAATTATAACAATTGGGGCATTATTTTGAAAATGACTTTCTTATGAGATGGATATAATGCATAAAACTTAGTCAGCATGAGGTAAAAAAGAAGAAAGACGTGTACGTGACTGTTTTTGGATGCCACATGTCATAGACCATTGGATGAGCCATAAAGATATTAATTGATTTAAAGATTAATCTATTATAATGAAATTCAAAAAGAATGGAGTCGGGGGAAGCTAAGTGGCACAGTGGATAAAGCACCAGCCCTGGATTCAGGAGGACTTGAGTTCAAGTCCGGCCTCAGACACTTGTTACTTACTAGCTGTGTGACCCTGGGCAAGTCATTTAATGCTCATTGCCCCCCCCCAAAAAAAAACAACAACCCCAAAACAAAAACAAACAAACAAACAAACAAAAAGAATGGAGTCTTCCTCTGATAGAAACTTGTTTTTGTTTCTTATGTCCCAGCATAATTTAAACCATAGCTAAAATTAGACATTTAGATTACATTAATTTTTTACCATTTCAATATTGTTTTTGTTTTCAAAAACCTTATCCACAAACTCCTCACAAAAATAATGAGACAGGGGCAGCTACCTGGAGTCAGGAGGATGTGAGTTCAAATCCAGGCTCAGACACTTGACACTTACTAGCTGTGTGACCTTGGGCAAGTCACTTAACCCCAATTGCCTCACCAAAATAATAATAATAATAATAAGGGGGAAGCCAGGTGGGTACAGTGGATAGAGCACCGGCCCTGGATTTAGGAGTACCTGAGTTCAAATCTGGCCTAAGACACTTAACACTTACCAGCAGTGTGACCCTGGGCAAGTCACTTAACCCTCATTGCCCTGAAAAAAAAATATAATAATGAGACAGCAGCAATTTCTTTACCCATCTCTTATGCTTGGGAAGTGCTACTTTGCCTGACTTAATCATATATTTTAATTCCAGTTTACAGATGTCATTATTTTTTCCCCAGTGAGGTCAAAGGATTTTCTTAGAAATGGTCTGGAAATGTAACATGCAAGATCATTGGTGTGGACATCATATTTCTAAGTGCATGATTTTCAAGTAGACCATTTCACCTTGTAAAGCTTCAGATCCATTTGGAAATTAGCATTTTATATATAGTAAATATAATACTTAACAGCTTCCTGGGTAATTAGTTGATCATCTGGAAACCCATTGTCCCTCTTTCTGTCCCAACATCATACCACTCTCTTTATAGTTCTCCATAGCCTTTTCTTCTTCTTAACCATAAATATATCATCATACAGTATAATCTAATATAAAGCCAATAGTTTTCTAAAATATAGGCTGTGCAGTCACCTGCAAATTAAAATATATTTGCAATTTATAAATAAAAATAATTTAAGCAACCATAAAAAAATTGATAAATTATTGGTTGTACCATGTTGATTAGTATTAAATAGTCTATCAATCATATTATCAGGGGGCAGCTAGGTGGTGCAGTGGATAAAGCACCGGCCCTGGATTCGGGTAGGACCTGAGTTCAAATCCAGCCTCAGACACTTGACACTTACTAGTTGTATGACTCTGGGCAAGTCGCTTAATCCTCATTGCCCTGCCCAAAAAAATTATCAGAAAGGAAGCTTTAGGTTTTTCCCACAACTTAAAGAAATAAAAGCTTTGCCTTAGTTTTTCTCTCAGAAATTGAATGCCCAAATAACATCTGAGCTCAAGACCATTGAATGTAAGTACATTTTGACTCTTGTTTATGATCACCAGTGGTGCACATCCCTGATATCAAGTATTATAACAACTTAGGCAACACTCAATGAACAATAAGTTTGTGAACAGAGTGGATTTCTCTTCACTATCTTGTGAGTGGTAGGATGGGAATGATATAGTTTTCTACTAGATCAGAATATGTAATTGAAAAGATATAAAACCAAAAAGTATGTCTTTATCTGCACAAAACTGGATTCATACACGTCTATCAAAGAATAAGAGTTACTATTACAGCCTTTAGCAACAGGAAGGAATTGCAGCAATACTGACATTTAGAGCAATCAAGAGGTTTCTGGTAGTTGTTGATAATGGTAAAATCTTCTATCTGATTATACTATACTCATTTTATACAATAAAGGGGCAGCTAGGTGGCACAGTGGAAAGAGTGCCAGGCCTTAGGTTAGCAAGACTCATCTTCCTGAGTTCAAATCTTGCCTTAAACACTTACTGTGTCTGAGCTGTGTGACCCTGGCCAAGCCACTTAACCTTTTTAGCCTCATTTTTCTTATCTATAAAATGAGCTGAAGGAAATGGCCAACAACTCCAGTATTTTTGCAAAGAAAACCCCTAATGGGGGTCATAAAGAGTCAGAAATGACCGAAAAATGATTGAGCAACATACAATAAAGGCATATAATAAATACAATACAATACAACACAATATAATACAATACAATATAATATAGGAAGGGGCAGCTAGGTGGCGCAGTGGATAGAGCACCGGCCCTGGAGTCAGGAGTACCTGAGTTCAAATCCGGCCTCAGACACTTAACACTTATTAGCTGTGTGACCTTAGGCAAGTCATTTGACCCCAATTGCCTCACTAAAATATATATATATATATATATATATATATATATATATATATATATATATATATATATATATATATATATGCTGGTGCAGTGGATAGAGGTGCAACACTTGGAGTCAGGAAGACCTGATTTTGAATCCTGCCTCAGACATTCTCTAGCTGTGTGGCTCTAAGTAAGTCACTTACCCTCTCTGTACCTCAGTTCCCCCATATGTAAAATGGGAGGGAGTCTTATAATAACACCTACCTCACAAGGTTATTGTGAGGATTAAAGGAGTTAATAGATGAAGCACTTTGCAAATCTTAAAGCACTGTATAAATGTTAGCTGTAATTAAGCAGCTGCTAGGTGGTACAGTGGATAGAATGATAGGTCTAGAGTCCAGAAGAACTAAGTTCAAATCCACCCTCAGATACTAACTATATGACCCTGGGCAAGTCAATTCACCTCTGTCTGCCTTAGTTTCCTCAGTGGATAAATGGGGATGATAAAAGCACCTACTTGGCAGGATTGTTATGATGAACATGCGAGCTGATATCTGTATTTTGCAAACTTTAAATTCAGTGAAATAGAAATTCTAGTTGTTGTCATTATTACACTACCTTTTATCTATGCAGTTCTTTGAGCTTTCACGATTTATAGACAGAGATATAGAAATGAAGGAGACTTTTGAGGTCATCTAATCCAAATCCTCCTTTTACAGATAAGGAAACTGAGACCCAGGTAGTTAAAGTGTTGTTTACACCCTATGTGGCATAGGTTTTTAAATGCTAGAGTCAGACCTTCGACCTAGATCCTCTGGACCCCAGATATAGTGATCTTCCACAGATTCAGGCTGTGGAACACTGTGGGTCAGACAGGGTAGACATTATATGACCCCCATTTTAAAAATGAGAAAACTATATCAGTGTGGTTGTGGTATGTCCGGGGTCACTCAGTATTTAAGTTGTGGGCCCTCTCATATTGATGTCACTTTCAATGTGTCCAAAGCAAGTAAAAGAGAAGGTGGGGCCTTGTGGTCAGGGGATGACGGAAATTGGCATCCAACCTGAGTAAGAAGATCAAAGCCTCACTGTTATGGGGAAAGAGAAGCTAGAAGCTGAGAGGACAGGCCAGGACAATGCACAAGAACAAGATCTGAGATTAAAAACTGAATTGATAATCATCAACACAGTGATTCTCAATAAATTTATAGATAAATCAAACACATAGAAAATAAAATGACAGTTAAATGATAGCTCTGAAAATGTTCAACATGCAGCCTGTCAGTATATCCTTTGATGAGTGATGTGCATATTCTGCCCATATCCCCTTCTGTTCCTTAAATGAGAAAATTTGTCCATTTTTGGTACCTACAGAGTCAAGACATGAGGTGTTCATACTTTTGGTAGGTGATCTTTGCAATAGAGGATATGATCATAAGTTACATCAGAAACAGCAATCTGTCAGGGGTCTCAAATTGCAGTAACTTTTTGTTGGTAATCTCTTCTACTTGGAGTTGCATTTTCTCTCTTTTTTATAGTCAATCATTTTTTTTTTTTTTTTGCGGGGCAATGAGGGTTAAGTGACTTGCTAGTAATTGTCACACAGCTAGTGTCAAGTGTCTGAGGCCGGATTTGAACTCAGGACCTCCTGAATCCAGGGCTGGTGCTTTATCCAGTGTGTCACCTAGCTGCCTCCAAATAGTCAATCAATTTTAATGACCAGAAATTGATTCCTGTTCACATACAGTTCTATGAATAGTCAAGCATTCATTGCTATAATAGAAAGAGTAGAGTATTTGGACCCCAATGATCTGGGTTCAAATTTTGGGTCTGCTACTTGTTATATGTGTTACCTTCTTTAGATCTCAGTTCTCTTATCAGTAAAATCAGGGTCTTAAAACTGGACGATCTCAAAGTACCTTCCATTTTGAGATCCTGTGACATTTAGGAACTATTTCTATTTAGCTTCTAATGTAAACTTTAGTTTCAGGAAACTGCTACATACCTTAGTATAGATCACCAGAATTTTCCTTTATACTGAAATAGTAAATAAGTATCTTAGTGAATGTTATTGTGACAAATGTTAGCAGTACTCATTAAAAATTGCAGAATATGATATCCATTTGTAAACTTATTTGCAACCATCTTGTAATAAGGTTTAGGGCAGACCTCCATAGCAAACTCTAAATACCCTTAATAATGTACCACATTTTGTGAAAATCAGTATGCTCCTTTAAAAGATATTGTGAAATAGCAACACAAAGTATGTTCAAAATGTTTTACAGTCCAATCAAACCTGTTATAGCACTTTGGTCAGTCACACTTTAGAACAGAGGTTCTCATCTTTTTTTTTTTTCTTTTTTTTTTTTTTAGTGAGGCAATTGGGGTTAAGTGACTTGCCCAAGGTAACACAGCTAGTAAGTGTTAAGTGTCTGAGGCCGAATTTGAACTCAGGTACTCCTGACTCCAGGGCTGGTGCTCTATCCACTGCACCACCTAGCTGCCCCCGGTTCTCATCTTTTTATGTGTGTCTACTGACCAGTGTCATAATTATGTTTTTAAATGTGTAAAACTTAATACCTAGAGTTAGAAAGGAAAACAATTATATTGATATACAGTTACCAAAATATTGAAAAGGGGAAATAAGTTTACCGATCCCAGATTAACAATTCCTTATTAGAATAACATAGAATCTTAGTAGAATACCCTTGCCTTTAAAAGATAACAGTTCAAGGTAAATGTATTTGAAATAATCATCCTCTTCTGCTTGAATTCTCTATTAAACAGGTCTCTGATAAGAAAGAGTTGTCCAACAATTAGAACCATTATGCTGTTGATCAGACTGCCTTGCAAAGTAATGAGCCCCCATTACTAAGAAGAATTCAAGCAGAGGTAGAGAACCATCAGTGAGGGATACGGTAGAGTGGTTCTTGCATTGAATGAGAGCTTGGGCTAAGAGACCTCCAAAATACCTTCCACATATAAGCTTCTATTATTCTTTGGTTCTGATCCTTTCTCTGGTAAGGGCAAAAGCAGGGTCCCAAAGAATTCTGAATGGTTTGGAGGTAATCATTTCTCCCGGGTGTTTGAATCTGACTATGAAGCTCTCAATGATGGCACCACTGTTCAGGCATATTAAAATATCACAAATTTATGATCCTGACTATGAAACTCCCCAAGTGTTCTTCATTCAGCCAGGCAAAGCCTGCCTTTTATATCCCTAAGGTAGGAAAGTTCCTTTTACTTTCAACTGGAGTTTAAAAAAAAAATGTCAAAATTAGTTTATGAGCCAGGTAAATGTTGCCTTAAGTACTGCTATAAAGTTTGTTATGTTGTAAAGAATGCAAGTGACACACTGAGCAGATAGATCCACTATTGTGCTGATTATTTTTCAGTGTGTTTTCCTGAAGTTAAACGCTTTGTTATTAAAGAGCATACACTCCAGCACACATTTTTGCCTGAGGTGATTTCAATCTCCCTTCTATTTCTGAACAACACAGTTCTACCACTTACTACCTATTGAGAGGGACATCTAGATAGTGCAGTGGATAGAGCACTGGGCCTGAAGTTGGGAGGATCTGAGTTCAAATCTCAACTCACTTACTAGTTATGTGACCCTGGGCAAGTCATTGAACCCCAATTGCCTTAAAACATCCAGGGCCATCTCTAGTTGTCCTGATAGATATCTTTCCACTGGACCCATATGGCTCTGGAGGAGAGAGTGAGGTTGGTGACCTACCTTGCACAGCCCTCACTCACTTAAACCTAATTCACTGCAAGTCATAGCATTACCCCAATGCTATGGTCTTCAAAAAACAATACCACCTATTGAGCAGGTGATGATCTCTCCAAGCCTCACTTTCCTGCTTTATAAAATAGGATTAATTGTATAAAGTTCCTCCTACATGCCAAGCCCTTTACAAATACTATCTCATTGTATACTCACAAGAACCCTTTGAGGCAGCTACTATTATTATCACCATTTTAGAGTGGTGAAGCAAGCAGACATTAAGTGACTTGCCCAGAGTCACACAGCTAGCAAGTGTGTGACTGGATTTGAACTCAGATCTTCCTAACTCCAGACCTAGTACTCTATCCACCATGCCACCTAGCTGTCTCCCAGAAGAAGAAGGGTAAAATCAAAGTTTCTTAACCTGGGATCTGTGAACTTTTATAAAAAATTCCTTTGACAATTGAATTTCAATATAATTGGTTTTCTTTCTGACCCTATGTATTTTATTTTATTTATTTAAAAAAAACTTATTCTGAGACAGGGTTCATAGTTTTTTCCAGACCACCAAAAGGGTCCATGACACAATAAGTCCTGATGATCTTTAAGGTTTTCCAATTCCAAATTCTAGAATATCCTAGAAATTTTACTTAATTTTCCAATATATCATCATAATTGTGTTGCAAAAGTTTGTTATTTTTTTCAAAGCTACATTGTGGGGCAGCTAGGTGGCACAGTGGATAGAGCACTGGCCCTGAAGTCAGGAGTACCTGAGTTCAAATCTGGCCTCAGACACTTGACACTTACTAGCTGTGTGACCCTGGGCAAGTCACTTAACCCCAATTGCCTCACTTAAAAAAAAAAAGGTACATTGGACTTTGTAGAAGGACTGGCAGGTTGGGGGTGGAAATCATAGGGAATTCCCTCAATTGATGCATATTGGCAACTTCTTTGTTTCTTGTAGTTGTAGAAAGTACCTTGGGGGCACCATGATCACTCAGCAATCACGTATTAAAAGGCAGCATTTGAACCCTGGTCTTCTGACACTAACACAGTGCCTGGCACATAGGAAACACTTAATAAATGCTAGTGGACTACAGTCAGCCACCATATGATTCTGCCTCTTATCAAATGTATTGCAGATATTTTAATAATGACTTCTTTCTTACAACTTTCCCTTTCCCTTTATTAGAGTAAACCAGACTTGAGCTGATGAACCTAAGAATACACTCCACCCCGATCCCATGTGAAGATTCTTAAGGTGTGGTTAGATGGGTTTAACCATTAATGATTAAACAGGACCACACCAATACCAAAAGGTAAATCACAATGTACCTACAGTAGACTAGACCATCTTCCTTTTCATGTAAATTACCCATATTTAAGCAGTAAAAGGAAGAATAAGGATGCTGGACATCTTTGATCGAGCTGTCCCTCTGTCACTGATTCTTTCAGCTCTAGAAGATACTGCCTTATAGAGTCATTAGGAAAGTGCTTACCAATCTTATTAGGGACCTTGATTGCAATTCATATTCTATGACTTCTGTGTGGGAGAGAAGAAAACTAGGAGATGTTAGTTTAGCATTTTGTAACTTGTGTAATGGAATGCAAAATATTTAGTAAGGCATGGTGTTAGACTCAACCAGGAGAACTGGATTTGATTCCTTACTCAGATTTAGTGTGTGATCTTAGGCAAAATAATACTTGACTACTTCCTTCACATGGTGGTTATGAGGAAAGCCCTTTGTGTGCCTTAAAATTCTATTCAGATGTGAGTTGTAGTTACTGTTATTTTCATTTGTAAAGCACATGTAGTTGGAGAAGCAAATAAGTGGTGTCTTGCTTGCCCTATTAATTTTGATGCTACAGGGCCCATGCTATGGAAGTGTTATGAGCAAGAAATCAAAATTAAATAACAATCCAGTTCAAGATAGGCATAGTCTGGTCCAGGACTTTTAGGAAGAAGATTCTATTACCAATTTGAACCAGATTTCTAGATGATCTTTCTTTCTTTCTTTCTTTCTTTCTTTCTTTCTTTCTTTCTTTCTTTCTTTCTTTCTTTCTTTCTTTCTTTCTTTCTTTCTTTCTTTCTTTCTTCCTTCCTTCCTTCCTTCCTTCCTTCCTTCCTTCCTTCCTTCCTTCCTTCCTTCCTTCCTTCCTTCTTATTATTTCTTTTGGTGAGGCAATTGGGGTTAAGTGACTTGTCCAGGGTCACACAGCTAGTAAGTGTCAAGGGTCTGAGGCCAGATTTGAACTCAGGTACTCCTGAATCCAGGATTAGTGCTCTATCCACTGCACCACCTAGCTGCCCCTAGATGATCTTTATTTAAGAAAATCTAAAGTATCTCTTTTAAAAAATAAAAGACAGGGAACATGACATTTTATTCATTAGATAATAAGTGTTTATATTAGTTCCATATTTCAGCCAATTAAATTAACAAATAAAGAGATAATATAAGCACATTTTTAGTGAATGAAATCTCCTTTTTTATCTAGCATTGATTCCTCAAAATAATTCCCTTTGATGTTTTTCTTTTTTTTCCTTTTTTTTTTTTTTTTTAGTGAGGCAATTGGGGTTAAGTGACTTGCCCAGGGTCACACAGCTAGTAAGTGTTAAGTGTCTGAGGCCGGATTTGAATTCAGGTACTCCTGACTCCAGGGCCGGTGCTCTATCCACTGCGCCATCTAGCTGCCCCGATGTTTTTCTAAATATAAGATTTTTTTCATCAGAAATTTTGACCGGACACATGCAGATTCGTTATTTCCTCATATGTATATAAAATAATCATTGAAAAGCTTTTTTGTTACTTCTTAAACACTTATAAAGTAAATAAAATATACCAAAAGAAGATGAAGTTTAAAAAAGTTGACCTAACCATTAAGAAGTCAATATGCTGGGGCAGCTAGGTGACACAGTAGATAAAGCACTGGCCTTGGATTCAGGAGGACCTGAGTTCACATCCAACTTCAGACACTTGACACTTACTAGCTGTGTGACTCTGGGCAAGTCACTTAACCCTCATTGCCCCACAAAACAAACAAACAAACAAAAAGAAGTCCATATGCCAGTGATACCATCCTCAAATTCAAATTTGTTTATTAGTCCACAGACACACTCAGGCACCATCACTTCTGGCCTGGGAAACTCCTTGGTTAGGTTTATAATTCTTCTCTTCATTTGATCTGTAGTTGTGTGGATAAATAAGGTGGGTGGTTTTCTTGGTTTAGAACTATTGGTTTCAGGAGATTCTTTCATGTCTGGGGCCTCAGGAACATCCAAGCCTCACCTTTACCCCCAGAGGATCAGTTTCACCAGATTACAGAATTGGGATTACAAAAAGCAGGGAAGTCAGATGCTTGATGGTGGCAGCAGCATCTCATGCAAAGACAGCGTGGGTGTAATTGTGTGGCTCCAAGGGAGACAGAATAGCTATCTCTAGCTTCTTCTTCTCCCACCATTCTCCAACGGAGACTTTTTTTCCTGCCAGGAGAGGAAGGAAAAGGTTGGGGCCAGAAGCTTACCTGCTCTCTTGTGCTCAGAGACAGGGGGAACTGGGCTAGAATTCACATCTGTCTTGTCCTTTAAATGTCATTAGGCTGATACTTAGGGTCTCAAGGTCTTTTCTGATTCTTTTTGAGATGACCTTCTATATACTTTGTTTATATCTTATCTGTACATCTTTATTCACATATTATGTTCTTCATTAGAATGTATGTTTCTTGACAGCAGGGAATATCTTTTTGTCTTTGTGTCCCTAAGTGCTTTTTGCCTCAATGACTTAATTCAAGAGCCAGATATCTTTTTTCTCTGTAGCACAATGCCTCTCCAAAGCTTACATTTTTTGTGGAGGACAATATTTACTTCTATAAGAATTTGTAAATATATATTATACACAATGTATATATACATACATATGTATGTATATACATGTACACATATACATACATGTATATACACATATACATATGCGCCTGCATGTGTGTGTATAAAATTAAGCTCCTATTTGCCTAATGAAAAATGAAAAGCCTCATCCAATTTCTGTGGCTTTGGAGGTTTGCCCAAACAGAGACATGAGTGGCTGTGATAAGAGTTCACAAGAATATGTGTAAGACCAAGATAAAGTTCTCATTGGAGTTCACACCAACCTATATGCTAGGTCAAACTAGAGTTTATACAAATAAGCCAATTGACACAGATTTATGAGATAGGGAGACAGACTTAGTGTCAGAATGCCAGCCGACTCTCCATATTGCCATACTTTGATTCAGTGGTATAACATCATGTTCTTTTTAGCTGGACACAATTGGTTTTTTTCTATTCTCTGAAAACCCAAGGAAAGAATGGAGCTTCCAGATGTAAATGTATGATCTGTGAATGACTTCAATTCTTCCATTGTAGAGCATCACACATATGTCACCAATGGACCCTGCACTGTCTCCTGAACAATACTTGTTTCATTAAGAATGATAATTATTATGAAAAGAATGGGAAACAGAATATTAACTTGCTCACCCCCACAGATTCCAAGAATAGACAATAACAACTTTTTTTGGGGGGAGGGGAGGGACGTGGAAACATTGTTGGTGTCTTCTCTGTAAAGTAATAAACATCCTACTATGCTATCAGGGCATAGGAAAGTAAAAATCTATTCCTAATTGGAAAGATGGAGAGAAGAGACAAGATTAGGGTGATAGGCAAGGAAAAAGAAGATGTAGCAAAAGGACAGAAAAAGAAGAAGGGAATGGGAAAAAGGGAAGGGAAATGTTTCCTACTAAGCCATTTTGGAGGAACAAACAATGGCTTGGCTCATGCTTTGAGGGATCTGTAATATCATGTGTTTTGGAATTTCTGTAACTGATGTGGATATAGTTTCCTTGTGTTTCCTGATTCTCTTTGATTCTTGCTCATATTTTAGAGAATCTGTGCAATTTACTTAAACCCATCAATTTTCAGCAGTTCTTTTTTGTCTCATGGACTCCTTTGTAAGAATGGTAAAGTCCACATACCGCCTCTTGTAATAATGTCTTAAACACATAAAATAAAATACACAGGACCACATATGAAACTAGTTATAATGAAATACAGTTATAAAATATTTTTAATTAATGGACCTCAGGCTAAGAAGCATTGTTTTAGTATCTTTGGGTGCTAGTCTACCACTTTGAGGGCTCTGTTATCTGTCTCATTTTTGCTAAATGACCAACTCACCTTTCCTGGTCATACTGTGAATTTTTTTGTCAAAGTATGCACTAAACAACACAAAAATAAGCAAATTCTTTAGTTTTTAATATCTCTAATGGGACCGAACAGGTATCAATGGAAGCCAGTGGCCTATGAAACAGGTAATAGAGATAAAGGGAGGAGGAAAACAGGGAATAAAGATAACAGGAAAAGGTGAGAGTAAAAAAGGATCAGAAGAAACTTTAAACATATTTGAGGAGGAAAGACAGAATTGTCAGCAGTGAGACATTTGCCTCAGTTATGTTTAATAGCAAGGTCTAGGGGGGTAAGGTTCAGCCCTTTTTTGAAATAATGCCTGAGAAATGTGGCTAAGAATTGCTAACAGGTTCTGAAGTTGCAAGAACATTTTGCTCATGCCACCCAAATCTAAGTCTCTAGTTCTTTACCTCCAATTGCCTTCTGAATATCTCCACCTGAATGTCCCACCAGTACTTCATATTTAGCCAAGTCCAAAACTACATTCATCATTTCCCTCCTAAACATATCCCTATTCTGACCCTTCTGTTAGTGTTGATGACACCACCATCCTGCCAGCTCCACAGCCTGGAAACCTAAAGTCATCTTTGACTTCTCCAAATGTCTTATCCCCTATATTCAATCAGGTTTCAATTCTATGTCAACAACATCCCTCCCATTCATTCCCTCCTTTCCATTTCCACTGTGACTCCCTTAGTTTAAGGCTTTACTTTTCTCAGGGGAATCAGTGTAATAGACTAACCAGCCTCCTTGCTACCAGTCTCACCAGTCTTAGGAAAAATTAATCCTCAACAGAGGATATGGTAAATATGGTAAAAAGACAAGTGTAATCATGTCATACCCTGGTTGAAAAATCTTTAGTATCTCCCAGCTGCTTACATTATGAATACAAATTCTTTAGCCTGATATTTAAAACTTTCTAAAAATGTGATCCAATCTACCTTTTCAGCCTCTTTTACTTTACCCTGCCCCTTTAAGCATACTCTGAGTTCCAGTCAAACCAGACTATGAGTGGTTGTTCCAAGTTTATTGCTACTTGTTAAAATCTTTTTCTTCTTTCAAAAGTCAGCTCAGGAGCCACCTCCTCAATGAAAGCTTTTCTTATAGTTCCTTCCCCACTACTAAAACTTATTCCTCCTCAGATACTCCTCCATCACCTGTTTGAACACTCCCTTTTACTCTTATCCACATCCTAAATTGTATACTAGTCCTATCCCTCTCCTAGGTTGTAAACTCCTTGAGGGCAGGAATAGTTCTATTTTGTATATTTACTGAATTTGAAAGGAAAAAAATTATCGCAAAAAAACATTATTTAGACATACAGGTCAGTGGCTATATGTCCACCGAGGACAGAAGGACCATACCAGAGCCATGGAACCCATTGGCTTATTCTATTTTCACATAAGCCTAACCATCTTTGATCATGCAAAGGTGTTTTTCTCACAGGGATGACCTTTGGAATGTGTATGAATGCATGAATTGTGCATTTATGATTTTCGAGGGAGGGAGGGGTTGGAGAAGGTGCTTAGAGAGGAACACCCTAGATGCCACTTTTCGCTGTGGTTTAGGGTTCATAACAACAGTCTCTACTTATTGTTTGGCACCTGCAACCCACCTCATGGACTTCAATTAAGAACCCCAAATAGTCAAGAATTAAATTTTAAACATGACAGTTTCTTCTCATAGAGAAAAGCATGATGGAAAAGCCAATAAAAATTGCTCCAGTTTACTTGGAATTAGTTCAATTCGGCATCTTATATAGACCAGCAAATGTGATAGATTGTCTACATTTAGATAATGATAAATAGCAAGTCATTTATATGATAGATGTACCTCATAAAGTAAAAAAAAAAAGATGCAAAATTTTCTCTAATTTTTTGCAGATTGGAGTTTCTCCATTCTGTTCTTTCCACAGAAAATATTAGTGTAAGTAAAATGCCTTTTAAGAGATTAAGTGGGGGCAGCTAGGTGGTGCAGTGGATAAAGCACCTGCCCTGAATTCAGAAGGACCTGAATTCAAATCAGACCTCAGACACTTGACACTTACTAGCTGTGTGACCCTTGGCAAGTCACTTAACCCTCATTGCCCTGCGAAAAACCCCAAACAAACAAACAAAAAGAGGTAAAGTGAATAACATAAATAACCCATTTCCCAATAGGATCTTTGTGTCTACATCAGATTATATTGTGTATTCTGGTACTACACTTTTGCTTTTTACTAAGGTAATGATGCCAGAATGAATGAGCACCACAAAAATAGCATCAATCTTATCATCACCACCACCACCACCATCACTATCTTTTCTCCTCCTCCTTCTCCTTTTTCTTCTTTTCCTCCTCCTCCCTTCCATTTAGAACTAACCTTCATTCTCTAGTATTCTATAATGCTATAAACCTTGAACAATTCATATTTGTTGAGTGGCTGCACTTGGCCTTACTATGAGTTTGAAAACAGTCTCAAAGAACCAACAAAGAATTGGATTATCAAGTTGCTCTACCTGACCATATTTATACAAATAATTCAGAGTAAACTAGTCTTTGCTTTAAGGCCATTATTAGAATTCCCTGTCTGATTTCATTTAGTAATTTTCATAATATATAACCATAAAATAAAAATGTTGAATACTAAAAGAATTCTAGGCACAGACACTGTTTCTGTCCTAGGGAGGTATGAAGAAAGATTTTAGATCTTAGAGAAATACAGTGGCATTCAGTTGTCTTCAAGATAAACAAGGCTTGATTTGTGTGACTAAAACAAAATTATTTTGAAAGTAATAATATATTTTAAATATGATTATGTCATTAAGTCAAAGACCTATACTTTTCTCAGTGTGAATACTGTCCTCTTGCAGTTCATAACTGATCTATAACTTAACACAGACACAGTCTTCTATGGTCAATCATTTCATCATCTTTGGGTCCTCTTTAAGCTTAGCTAGGCCCTCAGGTGACAGACACACAATCCATCACTAGAAGTTTTTCTGTCTTGATAGGACCTGCTACAGCTTACACTTAACTAGTATAGCCTTTGAGAACCCAGTCACCATGTTCATTCATTGGAAAAGGACTTTAGTGAAGAATTTTTAGAAGCACCTAGATCCTTTTAATGAAATGTATAAAATATATTGTTAAAATCATCAGTTTATATATTGAGGATATCCCCAAAGTGTTAGTGCCATTTTAAATTTTAATACTGTATCAAGCCTTTGACAACACTCTGGATATATGAATATGTAATTTATTTTCTGTATGATAATAATAATTATAATGGTGATCATTGGGCCTCATTTGTATTTCCTCCATTTATTGCCCCTTCCACTTTAAAAAAAAATAATTTTTACTGCTCCTAGGCAATAAGGTCACAATATTTTTTTAGAGATTGAGACTATTCAGGAAAGTGTTTTAGTCTAGCCTAGAGGGAAATTTATGAGTATTAAAATTCAGTTTGAGAAAACCAACCTTTTAAAACCAGACCCTCTGGAAAATCCCAGGAGTGGGTTCCATATTTTTATTTTAGACACTGTCATTTTATGACAAACACACTTTGAGTGAAGAATACAAGCACAGTGTTAACAGTGCCTTAATGAGAAAGAATGAGCCCTCTGAACAGATGATCATAAAAAATGTTTCTTCTAAGCCAAGGCATTGCCAACAAATTAACAGGACGTTTTGGGCCATCATGTTTCTTTGCTGTCATGTACACAAGCAAAACAGTGTCAGCCTGCTGTCTGCCACCTCCTCTCCTGTTAGCATGCTGACCTTAAGTTGACCCTACTGTCTGTAGTCAACCCTTGATTTTCAGATCACCTAGCACTCAGTTGAAAGGAGGTATTCCATGACATTGTTGGTCCATTTAACCACAAGGGACTAAGTGGTGGGTTTTGTTTTGTTTTGTTTTTTGTTCCTTGAAAACAACTACTTAGGAACAAATATGGTTGGAAAGTATAGACTTGGCCTTGATGACCATTATGAATCAGGCCTTCTGAAAAGGCCTGAGGAAGGATGACTCTTAGCATTTCCTTTCAGTGAAAGATGAACTGTGATTCCAGTTCTTTGCCATGTTCCAGTTTTGCAGCTGCAAACGTGAATTTGACACATGCTTAGGAATGCTACATAATGGAAATGGAGGTGCTGGGCAACTTGGCGTAAAATGCACACATCTCCTACGAAATGTCTAAAACTATGATATGGAGATGTTTCTTATGTAAGTAGAAACAGAAATGGGAACTATCTTCCAATCAATTCTAACATGACTAAATTTAGTACACGCATTCTCATTTTTTAAAGGGTTCTGAAGGGCTTTGTCAGAGAAAGCTGAATCAGCCGTCACATTCCCTTAGTGTTCCAGGACAACTGGGGCTCCATTTCTTACACAGAAGAATACTTGGATACTTATAAAGCTGAAGTCTGATTAAAAAAAAAATCATTCTGCTTTCCTTGCAAACTCTATTTTAATAAAGTTCAGTGCAGAGCAGCATCCTGATTACCAATAAGTTTGCAGGAAAGGAAAACCTGTAACTTTATCCCTTTATCCTGTGTTTGATTAATGAAATATATAATCTATCACTAATTATATACAACATTATTCCCAAACTCACCCCTTATGGTGTTTTAGATAACTAAGTGAGATTGCTAAAGTAGCAGCAATTAACTTAGTTCTTAGGTGGTTGTTCCCTTCCCAATCCCTTTTCTACAAGTTAATTTCTTTCATTGAAATGGAAAGAATTCATATTAGAATTCAAATTATATAACCAGAAGCTATTGTTTTGATATACTAGTGGCATCTCTGTTATTTACAATTTCTGTAAAATATTCATCCAGACATAGCATTTTTAAGAGATCTGCCTATTACTTATTTGAAATATTTCTTTAGAGCAAAGTGGTAATCAGTAGTGACTTCAATTTACTGCAACTTTTGTGCCAGGCACTGTGCTAAATGCTTTACAAATATTATCTCATTTGATCTTCACAATAACCCTGGGAGGCAGGTGCTATTGTTAGTCTTGCAAAAACTGAGATAGACAGAGGTTAAATAACTTGGTCATGGGTCACACAACTATTAAGTATCTGATGCTGAATTTGAATTCAGGTCTTCCTGACTCCAGGCCTAGTGTTATATCTACTGCATGACCTAGTTGTCTTATTATTAATTATTATTATTACAAAATATAGTATGATACAAAATAAACAAAAAGTCAATACAAAATGAGACACACTAGCTTACATCTCCATATTAATATACCTAGCATGAAAATGTTTATCAAAATAATCATCATTATTCCAGATTGAACCTGTGTAAGCAAAGCAGTATTTGAGAGACAGCAGGATATAGAGAATAGATTGTTGCATATGGAGTCAAACTCTGATATTTATTAGATGTAAAGTCACTTCACTACTCCTGGGTTTCATTTCCTCATCTATAAGATGGGTATAATATTTATATGATGATGCATCTTCACAAGATCGTTAGGAAAGCACTTTATAAATCCTAATGCGTAAGAACTAGTACTATTATATACATATGAACTAGATTTATTATTGGCTCATAATGTTAACAGTTTTTAATTATCCCACTTTTCAAAAAGTAAGCAGGATTTGGTGAAACTCAGTTATCAATTAAATAGAATTTTCTTTGCTTATTTTCTCAGAGTCACATAAAAAATAGGCTTATGTTAAGAATTTTGGTGTTTTATATTTTCAAACCCAGAATTTTCCGTGTATTTCCTTAGGCTGATATGTATTCAGGTCAATTTCTTATACCTAGAGTATATTATAATGAGAGGTGATGTTCAGAATTATAGCCCAAGGACACTGCAAGGTACTGAAATCAGCAAGAAAAAAAAATAATCTCATTCAGTACACACAACAGGAGGAAACTGGACAGGTTCAAAGTATTTTCAAGAAGAAATTTTTTTTTAAATTTCTGATTTTTCTAGTTAACCCTCAGTAAATAATAATATTCAACTAACAAAAGTATTCTAGTCCCTGGACATTCCAAGTAATTGAGGTTTTGCCATATTTCTCTCTAAATACTGTTGCTTACTCATTTTAAAAATAGAATTGATTTTTTTGTTATTCTTAATAGAATGTCCCTAAAATATTTCCATAGCCAGGCATCAGCAATGCACTAGGCAGTACTTTTAGTAATGGCTAGCTTTAAAGAGGTTTTGAATGAGCATCATATAGCAGTTTACTTTTCTTGAATTACCAATAACAGACACATCTGATTTTTACTTTGTTGAAAAATTTAAAAGAAATTTAAAGAACTTTATATAAAACATTTAGCTTTCCATTTGTTTTCCTTTATACTGATACCTAGTATTGATTTCAAAGATGACCTTTTAATGTCTTCTATTTAAAAAAAATCTGTATTTTTTCACCCTTATTTCAAGTTTGAGCTTTATTACTAGAAAAATCTGTTCTTTCCATCTCTATATGTAACTTTTCTTTCTTTTTTTTTTTTGGTGAAGCAATTGGGGTTAAGTGACTTGCCCAGGGTCACACAGCTAGTAAGTAGTAAGTGTTAAGTGTCTGAGGTCGGATTTGAACTCAGGTGCTCCTGACTCCAGGGCCAATGCTCTATCCACTGTACCACCTAGCTGCCCCTATATGTGACTTTTCAATCCTTAATTGGGTTCCATAGACTTAAGCAATGGTTCCCATTGAATGAAGTGATTTTTTCTCTAAATATGTGTCCTTGCAAACCCTATAATACTGATTATAGAGCACAATAATATTCCAGCATCTTCTACCAAATTCTTCTACAAAGTAGCCATATGACCTGGACAAATCACCTCACTTCTCTTGGCATCATTTTCCTCCTCTCTAAGATGAAATGATTAGATAAAATAATCTCTAAGGTCCCTTACATCCCTAATATTTTGAAATCACAGATGTTAAGCCAAATGGAAAACTCATGTAGTTAACTAGTGGATGAATTGGTATTAGAAACTAGGCCTCCTGACTCCCTGGCTTGTGTTCTGCCCACCATACCATATGGCCTGTCTGCTAGTTTCTCTTTGGATTTTTATATTTTATGTCATGTTTCACCCTTCAGTGTGGCTTTGGTGGGAAAACCATCATGAGGAATATGCTTTTTGAGAAGCACAAGGAATGTTTGGTAAATAAGTATTTTATCCTATTGAAATTAATCTCCTTTATTTCATATGTGCAAATACATGGTTAAATCCTAGAATTAATTTCCTTTCATACTGAGTAGGAGTTTAGGTAGGTTGCCTGAAGGGGTGACTGGTACCAAAATTTTAGAAAAATCTGGTGGAAAGACTTAGGATCCTAAAATTCTAGGTATCACTATAGTCTCTGACATTCACTAGCAGTGTGACCCTGGACAAGTGACTTAATCTCTGTCTGCTTCAGTTTTCTCAACTGTAATATGAAGATAATAATTCCTACCTCCCAGGGGTTATTGTGATGATTGAATGAGATAATATTTGTAAAGTACTTAGCACAGTGCCTGGCACATAGCAGGCATTAATGCTTTTTGTCTTCTTTCCTTCCTTTTTTACTTCTGAGGGTTAGCAAAAATTAATCATATTTATATAGTAATTTAAAGCTTAGGAAGTACTTTCATCACAACACTCCTGAGGGAAGTACACGCAAGTATTATTATTTCCATTTTACAAGGAGAAAAATGAGTGTCAGTATCAACTCTCAGTAAACAGTAAAACTGGAGACCCATACGCAGGTCCCTAAACTCCTAGACTGGGGTTCTTTCCACTATACCAAATCTCCTCTGAAGGAAAATGCAGCAGAGCTATGACTTTGTTACTGAAGGAAAATAAATGTTTTTCAGCATTGTCTTCCAAGTGAGACATTTATACATTTACCTATACAGATGCATGAGAATATAGACCTAATGGAAGTTAATTAGAATTTTAGATTTGGAGGTCATCTAATCTAATTCTTCTACTAAAGATGAGGGAACTAAGGCCTAGGGAAATTGGGAAAATTGTTAAAAGAAGAAGAAATAAAGGTAGTATAGTAACCACTTTTAGAAATGTCATGATGAATGTGATAACTGAACCACTACAACCTATATATTATCATTACTTGCATATTTTCATAAAATTGTGCTTTTGCTGGCCATGGTGCACATAGCTCCTTTGGGAAATAGATCCTAAATAAGAAAATTAGTTTATGTAAAGTGAGATTTTTCACTAATGTCAGACAATAATAAGATTCCTACTTCTAAAAAATACTGTGACATACTACTTTTTATTACTGTGACAGAAAGGAACATTTCCTTCTCATTAACTCTGTCCACTGTTTGAAACCCTGATTTGAATAATAAACACACACCATTATAAAGCATTTTTTTTATATCTTGGTTTTTCAAATGTCTATTCTTTGACTTCTAACACAAATATTGTATGAAGTCAATTTTCCCAGGAAATCATTATTGATGTTAGGGAGTAGATAAAAATTAACAACTTTTCAAATAAAATCAATGCAGATTCTTTTTAAATTAAGCTTTATATTTTTGTTAAAAAAATCTTTTCTTTGTGATGGGAAAAACAATGCTATGCAAAGGGAGTTTTAATTTAAAATGTTTTTATACTTATGATATTGTTATGAAATAGGAATTAATTTCTAATTTTTAGATTCAGGAACTATACTCTATCTAAAATAATATCATCACATAGTTTGTTTCTTAAATACAAAAAAAAGAAATGTTTGTGTTTTATCATTTATATCTTTCATTTTCTTTCATTATCATTCCTGAATATGTCCTTTTCCCTTCCCCACCTAGCAAGCCATTCCTTCTAATAAAAAACAAAGAAAAAAAGAAGCAATTCACAACCACATCAACCAAGTCTAAGCTTATATACTTTGTAGTCATCTACTCCAGCAAAGAAAGCCAGGATCAAGATTTGTCCTTATACATATACAGGATTTGGTTCATTTTCTTGTGGGTTTTTTTTTTCCATTTACCTCATTATAGGAATTGTTTATAATTTTTCTTGCTTTGGCTTGTTTCCTCTGTTTCAGTTCATATAAATCTTCCTATGCTTCTCTGAATCCATCATTTCTCTGTGGGTCATAAACAATGCATAATTTGTTTAGTCATTCCCAGGCAATAAGTATCTACTTTGTTTAGAATTCTTCACTACCCCCTCCCATCAAAAAATGTTTCTGTGAATATTTGGCTTATATGTATATCTGCCTTTGACCTACTTGGGGTAAATATCTAGCCAGGAGGATCTCTGGGTCAAAGAGTTTGGGTATTTTAGTAATTTTAGTAAATTTTGTTTAGTAATTTACTTTCTAGAATGGTTGGACTAATTTCATGTGCCTTGTCAGATACCTTTATTTCGACAATAAGTTTTGGATTCAATTTATTAGGAACTCAATAGTATAAGATTCACATTATTTATAACACTTCTCTCTTGGAATCTTATGGTAAACAAGCAAATGTAGATCATGATGGAACAATTTTACCATGGGGAACCCAGATAAAGTATGATCCTAGTATATGGTCGTATCTTTTTTTTTGTTTTTTTGCAGGGCAATGGGGGTTAAGTGACTTGCCCAGGGTCACACAGCTAGTAAGTGTCAAGTGTCTGAGGCCAGATTTGAACTCAGGTCCTCCTGAATCCAGGGCCAGTGCTTTAACCACTGCGCCAACTAGCTGCCCCCATATGGTCGTATCTTAAGACTCACCTCTATAAAAATTCTAACAAACGAAATTGGGAAACCTAATTTGTAAAATTGAGTTTGTATAATATGAAAGAACATGGAACAAAGAATTTAATTAGTTTGCTCTTCATGAAAATATTACTGAGTATGTTACTCTACACTGAGTAGGGCCCTTAATATTAGAGAAGATGGGAGAGTTAACTGAAAATCTGTTTTCAAAAGCCCAAACCTCCAAATTTTCTATTAGCTCATTAAAGATAGGAAAATTAAGGTGTCTAAATGTTGCTTTGCCATGGATAAGGTTGAATTTTTAAGGCTTAAAAATTAGAGTTACTTTTCCCTGATTGAAAATATTATCTTCTGGATACAGTGTCACTTAGGAAACTAACATTCTGAGACATTGAACAGATTATTTATTTGTGACTTAGTTCTTCCTCTTGCTAATTCTAATAATTATATATTGCTTGTGTAAATATCAATGACCTAATGTTTATGACACATTTTACAATTCTTGTAATCAAGCATTACTCAGGATAATAGTTGGATCAGTGAGTTAATTTGTGACAAGAAATTTCAGCAGGAAGTTAAATATTCTTGAATATCTAAAATCTAAATGCAAATCCTTTTGGAAAAGGAGGTATTAAATAGCAATGGTTGAAAGAGAAATTATTCATCATTGTGAAATTTTCTTGTTGTGAAAGGTAAGTTATGAACACGCAAATTCATGGTTCAATTTTAAGGATCCATCACATGAATGTAAACTTTTACATTTAGGACTGACAAAATAATATCCAGTATTGTTCTCTATGTCCCAAGCTGTCTAAAAACAGTACTTTTTAGATGCTATCAGTTCCCAGTCTGACTTAATTTGAAAGAGGTGATTAATAAAACACATTTCTAGAATCTGTTTTTTCTTAATTTAATTTCTCAGAACATCTTATAAAGTCAGTTATTTTTTAAAACTTTGATTTGCTTTTCCTTATATTCTTGTTCAGTCTTTTCATTTCAGATGAAGAATTCAGTCAAGAATTTGCTCTTTATAAGTACTTTGCCATCCTGAATCATAGAATCACAAAATCCAAAAGCATAGAAAATGCTGGAGGCAGCATCTAATCCAAATTCCTACACAATGTGGAAGTCTTTTTGATTCCTATAGATTCAGTAGAGTAGGAGAGACAAAAGACAGGCTTTTTTAAAAATAGCAAGAGAGCAAGCGGTAGTGACATAATAAAAATGGACATTTATATGGTACTTTGAACTTTGCAAAGAATATTGTATTTATTCTTTATCTCCTTTGATACTTAAAATAACCCTGCCATGTAGGTGCAGAAGGAATTATTTCCCCCATTTTACCAGTGAGGAAACTGAGGCTGAGTAGTTATCTTAACTATTACAATGAGTGTCATAGGTTGTTGTTAACCCAGGTCTAATTCAAGATAATTCATTCTGTCCTTATACATCTTGTAAATGCACTTCACTTCTAGCCTGTAACTTTATGTGATCTCTAGGCATCTGTATTATAGTTGAACCATGCTTTTGATTACCTACACTGTCAATTGCTGCCTAATTATATTGACTGACTGGGCACCCATTTAAATTGGTCTTATTAAAGATGGCTAAAATAACTTAAATGGTTCTGCTTCAGGCATGTTATTATAGCCAGATAGATAATTACTTCAATGCTTTAAAAGATCTGTGATTTTCTCAGTGTTTATATTTCCTTTACAGATACAGATCACTCCAGAAAATGGACTAGAAATTATAGTGTCAGGATGGTATATGGCATATTTCATGCAAAACTGGCTGTTTCCTTGAAGTTCCCCACTTTTGCCAAATTTAGCAGAAATTAGATTTGGGATTATCAGTGAACTGACACATTAGCCTTAAATTGTCAAAAATGGTAAATGATAATTATGTATTATAGATAAAAGCTGTAATTGGTATTTCCATTATAATCCCTATTCTTAGTATCTTATTAGATCCTTTTGGAACCCGATGCTTTGACCCCAGTGTCAGAGGCCAAGTTCTCTTCACCCTGTAGGAGGAAGTACTCAAAGCCTTCTGGAACAGAGAATTCTCCCAGACCCACTCCTTTGCTGAATAGGATAGCCCTTACTTACCTCTACTGCATGTTATACTAAGCCTATAGAGCAATGGTGTCATACTCAAATTGAAATGGATCTCTGCAGCTGTATATTAACTTAGAAAATCACAAATTAACATTATCTATGATATATTGTATTTTTATTTTGTTCCATATTTTCTAATTATATTTTAATTTGGTTTCAGATTGATCAAACAATAATGCAAGTTAATCCTCAAATAGTCACTTCCTTTCTTTGAGAATTAGTATTTGGGGGTAGCTAGGTGGTGCAGTGGACAAAGCACCAGCCCTGGATTCAGGAGGACCTGAGTTCAAATCCAACCTCAGACACTTGACATTTACTAGCTGTGTGACCCTGGGCAAGTCACTTAACCCTCATTGCCCCGACCTACCCCAAAAAGAAAATTAGTAATTGAAAGTGGTCCATAATAAAGTCACTTAACATTTTTAAAAACCATTCTCAAAATGCTCAGTAATAATTTTTACTAACATCATGCAAACCTATTCACTATATTAAGCATGTTGTAGAAGTGTGTTCACTTTAAAATTGGCTGCCCTAGAGATAGCTTTCTTAGCTTTTCTCTTCTAAGTGTATGTGATTTTTGAAATTTCCAGTACTGTCTATGGGTTTTAAAAGTTTGTTTTTTCCCCTATCTTATCCCTTCAGCTTTATAATCTTAACAGCAGTGGTATAAAAGTAGTTTTCTGCATCTCCCTATTTCTTGTGGACAAAATCATGCATAAACAGACCTGAAATACAAATTATGTTTTAATTGTTTCCTTATGCATCAATCTCATTGGAACAAATTTGCATTTTCAAAACAAGCATTATAATGAAACTGATTGTATAGATGCTAAGGCAAATGCCAGTTGGATAGTCAGACCAATAATAGAATGTAGTACAGAGCTCAAATCTCCTAAGTCATATTCAAACCCTTGCTCTGTTAGTAAATTGGTTTGTTTCTTCCTGCTTAGTTATGTCAAAATAGTTCTGAAAATTTGGTTCATTAGTTTCCAACTTTTTCAATCACAATAACCCCTATCCCACCCCCAAAAAAAGTTCTGACACATTTTTTAAAGTAAAGTACATTAAAATTAATTTTGTTTTGGAAAATTTTGTGACACCCTTAAGATAATTGGACACTTTCCCAGGGTGTTAAAGTCTTGGGATGAAAATCACCACAGCTTAATGAAATATACTAATGCTCATGATTTTGGTCACTTCTCAGGTCCTTTTCATAGCACCTACAAGTATTCTAATGGAGTAGAGGTGAGGAAGTAATTATTTTCTTGCTGAGTTGGATATATTATTCTGTATCCACAGCCTTAGCACCTTGTTATCACCTCATTAGCAGCCTCTGCACAAAACAATCAAAATTGGGCATTCACACAAACCTTCAGGCAAGCAATGGTTCTTGTCTAGCCTGAGGTGTTTAGTTAATGAAAGTTTTTATTTACATATATTTATATGTGTGTGCTGCTACCTGGGGAAAAAAGAAAGAAAATAGCTCTTTAGTTGATATTCTAGGTCAAGACAATTTCTTACTTCAGGAACCTGAAGTTAAAAAAAAAGTGGCATGATATGTATCCTCTATCTCCTAGCTGTTAGCATGTGAGAGATGTCATGCAAAGGGAAACCTAATGAAGCAAAAGAGTTGTAAGGCCCATGTCAAACCGAGTATCTGCATTTACAAACCTGGTCCTTCAACTCATAGAGCAGTGAACATAAGAAAGTACTTTGAAAAATCTTGTAGGTTCTTGGTCCCAGAGGACCAATGATGAAACACACATTCCCCTTAACTTAGACAAGTAGAGGACCATAGGTGGGCCATGTTTCATAAGAAGGCAGGTGCAGTTTCTGCACAGATTTTTTAATGAACTGATTTTCTCTGTCAAAGGCCAACCTGGGGTAGGGCAGTTATATCCAAAAGTGATAGTTGTTTTTTAAAAAATCATAGCATCAATAACACTTTTAAATACTAAAATATCAATTTAAGGTTAAAACAAGAAGCCTGCTCTGATGTTGAAGATGTCTCCCTGTACAAGGTGTGAATATTTCCATTGTCACCTCATTTGGGACTTTGGTGGTATCTTCTTGACTCTCTGTGAACTGTTCTTGCCATGGGTGCATCCTTTGAAAATAACCGATTAAGTCAAGACTATTGCAGACCTTGAATATGGGCTTTGAAAGGGAGCAGTCAAGAGAACCAGTGAATCAATGTTGAACATGGAGGAGACTCAAGAAGAACTGGGACAGAAGCCACAGATTTGAAAGGGACAGACTTGGGTCCCCTAGAGGGAAGCCATGGAGAGGTAGGAGTAGAATGGTTGGTTTTTAGAACAGGGAATCACATGGGCCCAGGAGAGAAAGATACACTTATGGTCCCATGGATCACAATAGTAAGATGCAATTGTGCAACAGGGGAAACTACTGAGACCAACCTTTGCTTCTAAAGCAAAAGGGCTATATCAGGCCATGAGCTAAAAAATGGCAAAAGACAAAAAATAGAGAAGAAAGTATTTCTCTCACCCTCCACAGCCACTGTGACTTCTGTGGACTCTGCAGATCTGATGACAAAAGTGTTGATTCTCTAGCAACTGCAAGAATAGTTCCCTTCTGAGCACTTTCCTGATCTAGTCTCATCATGTTTCCTTTCCCATCACTGTACCGTCCACTGTTTTCCACTGGCCTCTTAATGTCCCATGGCCTCTAACAGAAGCCAGGGTCCCAGAATCTCCATCCTTCTGTCAGAGGAGCTCACCTGGAGAAGGAAGGAAATAAGCATTTACATAGTGGCTGCTATGTGCCTAGTGCTGTGCTAAGCAGCTTTACAATTATTATCTTATTTGATTCTCCCAACAACCATGGGAGGTAGGTACTATTATCATCCCCATTTTGCAGTTGAGGAAATTGAGACAGACAGAAGTCAGATGACTTGCCCAGAGTTACACAGCTAGTTAGATATCTGAAGCAGGAATTGAACTCATGTCTTCCTGACTCCAAGCCCAGGGTTCTATCTACTGTACCACTTAGTTGTCATTAGAAGGAAGCAAAAAAATCTGGAAGCATTCCTTTTCTTACTAAGTAATAAGCTCATTTATGTCTACCTAATGGAATGCAAATTCCATCATCTCAAGCTCAACATTGTGGTGTCTTGAGACAAAGGCCTGATCACCCTAAACCATATCCAACCGATGACTGAATCCTGTTGATTCTGCATCTTCAACATCTCTTGCACCCCACCTGTTTTCTCCAATGACAACGTCACTATTCTAGTTTAGGCCATTATAATTTTCTATCTACAATATAATATTCCTAATTGGTCTCCCTGCCTCTACTCTCTCCCCTTTGCCAACTGATTATACACACACTTTATCAAATGAGATAATATTTTAAAAGCACTTAGCCCACTGCCTGGAGCATAGTAGCTGCCACATCATTCCCTTCCTTTCTTTTATCCCTAAAGCACAGGTCTTACCATTTCATTCTCTGACTCAAAAATTCTTAAGTGGTTCCCTATTGTTGCCCCTAGGATTAATTAACAGTTTCTCAGTCTGACACTGAAGGCTCTCCACAGTATGACTCTTCAGACAAATTGAACTAACTGTTCCTCGAACCCAACATTCCATCTCCTCCCACCATGCATACACATAAACTATCACCCATAACTAAAATGCACATTTCTGCCTTTTAGAATACTTTGCTCAGCTCAAGTGCCACCTTTTCCTTGAAGCCTCTTTCCTAGTGTTCCATTGCTAAGGCTCTTACTTTATCTGTGATCATATTGTATTTAATTTCCTTAGTGGACATCAGCTGATTGAGAGCATGAATCATTTTGTATTTGTATCTCAACCACCTAACACAATAACTTGAACATTTAATCAATGTTTATTGAAGTGAATTATACTGAACTGAATTTCATGGAAACAGGTGGATTCTTGGGGTTAGGTGATAAGTTGATATTTTGGAGATACTAAGTTTGAATTGTTGATGGGACAACTAAATGGAGACATCCAGTGATTAGTTTTTGGTGTAGGAGTAGATTTAAGCAGAGATTTTAGAGCTAGATTATAGTTTTTTAAATCTTAGAAATCTGGGACCCATCACAAAGATTTCAGGAAAAATGTTCATGTGTTTGGTTAATTACAAAACAAACATATTCCCTATGCTCCCATCATCATTAACAAATATTTATCAAGTGTTTAAGATGTTCAAGATGGTGTCTACCATGAGGACTTTATAACAAGGGTAATGAGAGAAGACATGAAAAATCTCTAGAATAGAAATAAATGGCATTTATATAATACTAAAGTTTGCGAGGTGCTTTATATTTATTACCTCATTTGTCTTGTGATCTGGGAACTACAGATACTGTTACTGCTATTTTACAAATGAGGGGGAAAAACAGAGAGAGGTTGAGTGACTTGCCAGATCACATAGCTAGTTTCTGAGGTGGGACAATAAGGGAGTGACAAATGTACAGACAATACATTCTCTAAGAATCTGAGGAGGGAGAAATCATTAGTGCCTTGCACATCACGACTCAATATTTCTGGAATGAATGAACAAACAAATGAATATCTAAACTGAGTAGTAAAGTTTTTATGAAAAAGAAAGGATTTGGTCTGAGTTTTGAAGATAGGCAAGATTCCAAAAGGTGAAGGGAGAAAGAGATGACCTATGCAAAAGGTGTAGACAAAGGAAACTGCAAGGAATTCTCAAGGATCTTGTCAATAGTCCAGTTGGTTGGAATGGAAATGTTGCATAGAATATTGAATGAATTAATTAAAAGCACTTATTGAGCACTAACTATATGCCAAGTACTGTGCTAAATTCTGGGGACCTAAATATAAAGCAAGAGAGACCCTGTTCTCAAGGACTCTAGGTTCTAGTACGGGGAGACCATAAAGAAAAGGGAGTGGTGGAAGGATATTTTGGTTCGGTCAGCCACAGGGATGCTAAATGAAATCATAGGGCAGTCAGCTGACATCCCTTTTATAGAATCAACGATAATAATAATCAGTTATTGTTCCCAAAGTAAGAGGTGTGGGACTGGAGTAGGGTGGGGGCGCAGGGAGGGAGGAAGAGGAAAGGCAGCTCTGAAAACAGGATGGAAATAAGAATGTGAAGACCACACACGCCTGTGGTCTGGAGCTGACTAGCTGATTCACCAATTAGGATAGCATGGCCCTAGGGCAATTTTAAGTTTGACTCCCAGTGTTTGACCCTGGAGGACTGGAAGAATAGCCACTCTATTCATTACCAAAAATAGAGAAGTCAGAAGGAAATGCTAGGTAGGAAAGTTGACAGTATTTCAACTTTAATGTCTTGAGGTTCAGTCACCACCAGAGCATCCATGTGGAAATGTCTAATTGAAAACTAGAGGTATAGGGTTGTATCTTTTTTTAAATTTTAATAAACATTTTTTTAAAGTTTTGAGTTCCAAATTCTATCCCTCTTTCCCTCCTCTCTCCCCTGTAGTAAGCATTCAGCTATAGGTTATACATGTGCAATTATGTAAAACATTGCCATATTAGTCATCTTGTATAAGAAAATTCAAATAAAAGGAAAAAACTGAAAGAAATAAAGTGAAAAATAGCATGCTTCAGTCTGTGTTCAATCAATATTCTTTGGAGGTGGATAGTATTAGTCCTTTGGGATTGTCTTGGATCATTGTATTGCTGAGAATAGTTAAGTCATTCCCAGTTCTTCATGAACAATGTTGCTGTCACTGTGTACAACCCTGGTTCTGCTCACTTCACCATATATCAGTTCATATAAGTCTTTGCAGATCTTTCTGAAATCATCCTGCTTGTTATTTCTTATAACACAATAATATTCCATTACAAGCATATACCACAGCTTGTTTAGCTATTCCCCAATTGAGGGTCATTCCTGTGCTTTCCAATTCTTCCTTGCTCTCTTAATTTGCTTATGGTATCATCCTTAATGTTTAAATCATATACATATTTTGACCTTATTTTATTATACATTGTGAGATGTTGGTACATAGGGTTGTATCTTGGGAAATAAATGTGGCTTTAGTAATAAAGATTCCAAGAATCATCAACATCAAAAGATTAGGACAAGAGAAGATTACTCACTTCTGACCTAGCCCATAATGTACTATGTCTAATATGAAACAAAATGGTAGTTTTAGGCTATTCCTTTTGGAATTATTTGGATTCTGAAAACAATTGTCACTAATATCACTTTCTTGAGCCTCCCAAAGGACAAGGCTGTGAGTAGAATAAATCTTAATGTCTCATCTAGCCCAAAAGAATTTGTTCCACTAGGATGGAAGGAGTCAGGTACTAAGGGCAAGCTGATGTTGGCATTACTTGAATTTTCATGGATATTATTTCATGTCTATTGGAATTATTTTGGAACTACATGTTTCTATATATAAAGTAGAAAGAACACTGGATTTGGGGGTCACAGAATCACAGAATTTTTAGTTGGAAGGAACATAAGTGAACATCTAGTCCAACCCACTGCAATCTCTCTGACACAGTCATGTAACCCTTACTTGGAGACTTCAGTGGGGGGAGGAACCCACTTCCTCCCCATGCGGACATTCCCACTTATGGATAGCTCTAATTGTTAGGAAGTTGATTTTTTTTGGTGGTTTTTTTGTTTTGTTTTGTTTTCTGCCTTCAATCCTCAATTTACTTCTTTGAAATTTTGAGCTGCTATTTCTGTCTGGGGCCAAAGAGAACAAGTCTAATTCCTTTTCATATGACAACCCTTATAATTCTTGAACATAGCTCTTATTTCTCCTTGAGTCTTCTTCTGGGTTAAACATACCTTAGTGCCTTAGTTTATTCTCACATGAAATGGACTCGAGACTCTTTAACATGCTGATTGTCCTCTTCTAGAAACTCTTAAGTTTAGTAGTAGTATTTCTGGATCACAGGGTTTTATAGGTCTTTGTCCATTGTTCCAAATTGTTTTCTATGGTGGTTGGATCAGTTCACTACTCTACCCCAGCTTCTACAGGGAGAGATTGTCAGGAAAAACTAAGCCGACTTCCCCACCATACAGAGAAGACGGCCCTTCAGACCTTGGGGGTCATAGCCTCTTACAGCAAGTGGCTGGGTGGGCCCCAAGAAGAAAGACTGTTTAAGGGAGGTCACCCACCTGCAGCCTCAGGGTTGGGGTCTTCTCCTCTCCCTGTGCTGCATCCCAGAGAAGCTTCGCTAAACATGGTGGGGGGGGGGGAGGGAGAGCTGGAGTGGGTGGGCCACCCCATGCCCACCAAGCCTTGGTGTATACCTTCCTACTGTGGCACCCAAATTTGATGAGGTCACATGGGCTATTTATGATCACTGCTTCCTTTTCTAGATCTTCATTAGCCATCTCTTTGATAATCCATTCTAGAATTCTCAGAGGAATCAAAGTCAATGAGGACAAAGACAATGAGTCTCCTATTCTTGCTGATGTCACAAAACATCATTGATAATTGTTTATCAGTCATATCTGCCAGTTCTTTCAGTGTAGTTCATCTGGCCAAATGACTTGAATTTATTTAGGCCAGCTACATGTTTATATCCCAAATCCTTAGCTGTATTGTTTGTCAGTTCTCTATTAACCATTTTGATTTGTTTTTTTCCCTAGTCTAAAGGTTATTCTCTATGGCAGAGAAAATAGAAACAAACTAAGAATTGAATGACCTTCAGTAAGGTCATATAACATTTTGGGGCCTAAATTTTTTCCTCTGGAAAATGAAGACTTTGGACTAAATGAACTCTAAGTTCTGTGTTCTTTTAAGAAAGCTGTCTTATGAATGCTGTCCTACAAAATAATTCTGTTACTGCTATGTTTTGGGAAACAGATCACCACCAGACTATTAAGATCTTTAGATATACGTGTTGTAAATATTTCCTCCCCCTTATATATTAATATATTTCGCAGTTCATTTTTCCCATGAATCAAATCACTGACTGCTAATGATTCCCAAGTCAAATTAGTTCTATTTAATTAGCGCTAACTAATTATTTAGTTTAGCTGATGTATTTTAAAATTACTGTGGTAATGATGTTCAAGTCATGTGAACACATTTTTCTACTATTATGATAATATTGTTTGGGGACAGAAGTGAAACTGCACTCTCCTGCTGAATGCTAAATAGTGAAGACAGGTATATGCTCTTACCTGGAAATGTGTCCCCAGAATTGATGGGTGCTGCCTATGTGAGCTTACTAGAGTGAGGAAATCTTGCTTTACATTCTGGTTTTATTCTTCTAGAGCAAGTGAGTTTGGAATTATTTTGTCAAACTCATAAAAGCTAATGATAGAGGGGGAGAAGAGTGGTGCGTGACTGCCCTCTGTTTTGACAGATTAATTTACCAGCTTTGATTCCTGACACATTATCTGGTGACATTCTTGGTCTCCTTTATTTCTTTGGGGCTTTCTTCAGACTGCATTGCCATGACTATTATCTGTTTTATGACAAGACTTGAAACTTTTCCTATAGCAATGCTGAACAACGGAAGTGTGTAATTAAGTGTTCTGATTAATAGATTACTGAAGGTTATAAAAAAAAATGTGAAATACCATAGAAAAAAAAGAGGCACAGTTCTCTAGAATGATTGGAAGCAAATTATCTGCCACACATTAAGAATGGTTTTCTATCATGTACAGTCTTTATTAATATCTGAATTTGGCTATATGTACTTTTTAGTAGAAAGGGAAGATGATGGCATGAAGATGCAGAACTGCTGTGTTTAGCACATCTCATTCTACTGGTAATATTCTTTTTCTTTCTGCACAGCTATGGGTAAAACTGTTCTGTCTTCCAACATTATCCCTCTTTTTTCATCTCTCCTCCCACATATGCTCTCTAAAAGAGGAGATAATGCCATGTAACATCATCTCACCCTCCTTATATAAGGGGTCTTAACATAGTCATTGACATTCAATCACCAAATCTCAGAATTGAAAGGGACCTCATAGGCCATGTAATACATTTCTGTTTTGTACCTGAACAGAAATTTCCTTTGCAGTATCCCCCCAAAAGTAGCTTTGAGCCATTGATTACAGATACTTAGTGACTTACTGGAGACCATGCCAGGAAGAAATAATCTATTCAGCTTTGGCATGCCTGCCCTGGGGCTAAACTCTCTGATTTGTGAGCCAGTGAATGAAAGCTCACTTAGCTCAGTATATCTAGCCAGCATCAGAGCACACTATGCTTTACATCCCATTCAGACATCTACCCTGGATCATCTTGTACACATATATATCCAACCACCTTTACCATGTTTTGTTCTGGACACAATAATCAAGTCAATATTTACCACTGCTTTTGGACAGGGCATGTCAGTTGCCTTCCCTGTGGATCAACTTACCCTCCAGTTCAAAACTCTCTCCTACACCCTATTAAAATGGAAGGTCCTTGAGGGCAAGGACTGCAACACTAGCCTGGCATATAATAATAAGTACTTATTAAGTGCTTCTTCTCATGCATGCCTGAGGCAGCCAATCTGTAAAACTTCCAATTATTTCCCTGACAGCAAGCCTAAAATATGACTCTTTGTACCGTGAATGCATCTCAGAATCACAGGATCCATTTTATTTATGTCAAAGTAAAAGAATCTTGAGAGATAAAAGACTAAGGGAAAGGAAAATTTTACTTTTTTTTTTTTTTGACTGGGATGGGGAATAGACTTGTTATTTTTGTTACTAGAAGGACCAAGCAGTATAGAAACTCCCTCTAGTGATTTGCAACAGGACACAGAGGTTTTGTGTCTTGTTTAGGGTTATACAGAGAGCATGTGTTTGTCTGAGGTAAGACTGAAAACTCAGGTCTTCCTGACTTGTAGGCCAAGTTGCTACCCTCTACATCATGTTGACTCTGAAAGTCATAATTAAATTAAAATGCTATTGGCATAAACCCAGAGAACTTTTGGCTTTGAAAGTTCATATGAAAACTTTTCTCAGCACTTTAATTTTGAGCAATTTGAATTACTTTTAAAATAGCTTACTATAAATCCTTATAATGTTGAAGGATTTGCATTTTAGGGGTAAATCATCACCTCATTATTAAAAATAGAATATGTTCCCATTGTAGGGGTCAGTATAAAACTCGGTGTCATAAGAGGAACAGGAAAAGCATTCATTAAAAACCTAGTTGCTATGCACCAGATACTGGACTAAGTAAGCACTTTACAAATGTTATCTCATTTGATCCTTCCCATCAGCCCGGAAGCTGTGTGCGATTATATCATTAGCCCTGTTTTACAGTTGAAGAAACTAAGGCATGTAGAGATGTCGTGCCTAGAGCCAGGTCTTCCTGATTCCAGGCTACCTAGCTGTATTTGAAATCATCTAGTCAAATCTCTTCACATTTTACATGTGAAAAAACTGAGCGACATCTTTTTTCTTAGAATACTTTCTTTTTAATTGTAAGTTTAGTAAATAGTAAAAGATAGGTTGCCATAAATCTATTTCAGGAAAGAAAATATGGAAACATATATAGTTGTGTATTGAAGAATCTGAAGTCAACCTTTGCTTCCATTCAGTTTATAATGTAAGTATAATGTATAATGCCACGATGCTTCAGTTTACATGATATTTATATGTAAATAAAATTCTTATTAGTCAAGTGATATTTTCAGTGCATTAAAACTCACTATTTAAAAGAACTCTAGTAAATAAAATAATAGGTGAATAGCTTTTTTTAACAAGAAACTAGCTTAAAGAAGTATAAAATGGGGGCAGCTAGGTAGCCCAGTGGATAAAGCACCAGCTCTAGATTCAGGAGGACCTGAGTTCAAATCTTGCCTCAGACACTTGACACTAGCTGTGTGACCCTGGGCAAGTCACTTAACCCTCATTGCCTGGCCAAAAAAAAATAGTATAAAATGAGAAGACTGGTCTAGATCTTTATATTCCCTTGCCTTCATTTTACATATGAGGAAACTGAGGCCCCAAAAGGTTAACTGATTTGTCTAATGTCACAGTTAACTAAACCACTATTAAAATCCAGGGCCCTACAGAATTTGAAAAGGTTTGGGGGGGAGGGGGAGAGAGCACAGAAATTGGAGCCTGGACTTATGATTTAATCAGTGTAAGGAATTCCCTAGTGTGAAAATTCCTTTCACAGATTCAGATCAACAAATTTATCGCTAAATTGCAGTCTTAGGGAGTAACCTGAGGCACTGAGACTTTAAGTAATTTTTCCATAATCCCTCAGTTAGTATATGTGGAAGCAGGACTTGAACCCAGGTTTTCTTAATTCCAAATCCAGCCTTCAATTCATTATATCACATTATCTTTCAAATCTTAATCTTTTAGAAAAAAAAATCATTTTGTAAAGCTGATCATCTCTACGTACTTTATCTTATTAACATAAATTTTTCAACTTTAGATTTGTGCTTGCTTCAACTCTGTCTCTCTCTCTCTCTCTCTCTCTCTCTCTCTCTCTCTCTCTCTCTCTCTCTCTCTCTGCCCCACCCTCTCGGGTTCACCTAAGATCTATATGCAAATGATTCTCAGATCTGTATGTCCTACCCTGCAGTCTCTCTGAGGCAATCATTTCTAGGTGGACGTTCTGTAGTCATCTCAAATTCAGTGTGTCCAAAACAGAATTCAGTAACTTTTCCCCAAATTCACATCTTTTGCTCTCTTCTTTGTTTCTCTGAAGGGCACCACAATCATTGTCATCCAAGTTCACAACTTCTAAGTGATCCTTGGCTCTTCCTTGTCTCTCACCACCCCCTATACTCCTGCCATATATAATTAGTTTCCAGGTCTTACACTTGCATTCCCTTACCTCCATTTATACAGCTTCTATTCTACTTCAAACCATCATTAACCACATCATTTAACTTTTATAACTTCCTACTTGGTCTTCTTGACTCCAATCTCTCCCCTCTCCAATCTACCCTACACATAGTTGGCAAATTGATACTCCTAGAATACACATCTAACCATGTTATTCCCCCTACTCAAGAAGCTATAGTAGCTCCCTATCACCTCTAGGAGCAAAACTAAACTCTTTTGCTTGTCATTTAAAGCCCTTCACAATATGGCATCAGTCTACTTCTCCAACCTTATTACTCATCACTCTTTCATGCACTCTCTTGTCCCAGCCAAACCAGTCTACTCATTGCCCCTTATACTTGACATTCTCTCATCTGCAGACTTGTTCACCATTGTTAGACTGTACTCTGATCTCACCTCTACCTCATAGACTCCCTAGCTTCCTTCTAAGCTTAGCTCAAGTGCTCTCTTCTATGTGAAGCCTATCATGACTCCCCCAGTTGCTAATATCCTTACTCTGGAAATTACTATGTATGTGTTTTGTTTTTGTATTTATTTTTCTATGCTCATGGTGTCCTCCCTCCACACTGTCTCTCTACCCTTACCCCCAACCTGAAGTCATCTCCTTCAAGTTAGGGACCGTTTTATTTTCATCTTTTTATCTGAAAGAGCCTAGTATATATTACATGCTTAATAAATGATAATTGGTTAAATGAATGAATGAATCCTGCTTAAAATACAGTACATCTATAATGAAAAACCTTGGAATACCCAGAAGCTCAGACTTTGAAGGGACTTTAATGGAAATTCATTCAACAACATTTATTAAACACCCCGACTATGTGCCCAGCATTTTGCTGGGCACTTCAGATACAAAGATGAACTAAAATAAATTCCTGAACTTCAAGGAGCTTCTTGTTCGTAATGAGTAGAGGACACATACACAAATAGATATTTCCAAGAATATGTAACATGTATAGTCAAATACTTGGAGAAAATTGTACTGGATTCTTATATTTTCTGATTTAGCTCTCTCAATAAAACTCTAACATGTTCAACTAAAGGAAGATCCAACATAATGTACTTGTAAATTTTGCCATAGAATTGTGTATTTATCATGAATATCTTATTCTCACTTAGGTCTCAAAGTATTCTTTGAAGTCTGAAGATGTAACTTTTAGGTAAAAAAAAATAGCTCATTATTTCTGACAGTGAGAACTTTAGGTTGACTGTGTTCCTGTACCAATAATTTTGTGGGTTTGTTTTTTTTTTTAATACCAGATAAAAAATCCAGGACACAAAGTCTACAGGTAAAATGCCAAACCATTGGTTTGAAAGGGAGAAAAATGGATCAAATTGATTTGTCATCTTGACAGTCAAAACACTTTTTATTTCTTTTCTGCTTCTAATCAGATTGTAAGGTCCATGAAGGCTAGAACTATTTCTTATTCATCTAAGGTTAAAGAAAAGATTGTAACTGAGGGAAATGGAAAACTTCATGAAGAAGAGGGGGGAATAGTGAAAAATGATTTTGCTTTTCAACAAGCAAAAATGAGGAAGGTCTTTTGGGGTGAAGGTAGGAAGTAAAAATAATAATTAGATTCTAAAACTGGAAGATAATTAGACATTATCTAGTTCAATCCAACCCCCTCGTCCCCCAAAACATGAACCCTATTTACAACATCCCCTACAAACTAGAAGGCAAAAAATATAAAATGGAGAGATTAAAGTTAATCTGAACAAAGCATATGTAATGTGGAGTACAATTAAATCTCTTTGGAAAGGGAAGGACACAAATTGTGAATCCTAAACTAGAATTTAAATTTTACAAATAGGCAATAGAAGAGCACTGAAGAGTTCTGAACAGCATAGTGACATGATCAAATCTGTATATGAGAAAAAAGCTTACAGCAATATGGATGGCAAAAGAGAAGTGGCAAGCCTGGAAATAGAGTGACCAATTGAGTTGGAAATGTCAGTCCAAGGTCCAAGTAGAGATGTTAAGCAGGCAGTTATAAATGTGGGTTGAAAGCTCCGGAGAGTCAGGGCTGGAGATTTGAAACTAGAATCCAGTCAAATAATGGTGATAATTGAAGCCTCAAAAGTATCTTAAGACCAACAAAGTAAGAAAAAAAGGGGTAGACAGCAGACCCTTGGGAAATATCTATGTTAAGAGATGAAGAAAATGGAGAAAAACTATTGAAGAAAACAAAAACAGGAACGGCTAGAAAGATAGGAAGAGGATGAGGAAAGTGTGGTTTTGCATGAGGTAAGAATGATTGGCTGTTTCAAATGCTAAAGAAAAGTCAAAGAGAATTAGAAATAAGACAATACTATTAGATTTTTTCAATAAAGGGGTGATTGGTGATGATTGAGATGTCAACTTCAGTGACATGGTAGAGATAGAAGTCAGATTACATGACTTAATGGAGTGAGTAGATAGTATAAAGTCAACACGGTAAATACAGACTATCTTTTCTATATGCATCAAGAATTGAAAAACAACATGGAATTGGAATGGTAGCTGGATAGGGTCAAAGGTTTGTTTCTTTTTTATTTTTAAAACTAGTTATGCTTGAACATGTTTGTAGGCAGATGGGAAGGTAGCAGGAGAGGAAAATACTAAGAATGCATGATGGGGGCATCTAGATAGCGCAGTGGATAAAGCACCGGCTCTGGATTCAGGAGTACCTGAGTTCAAATATGGCTTCAGACACTTGACACTAGCTGTGTGACCCTGGGCAAGTTACTTAACCCCCATTGCCCTGCAAAACAAAACAAAACAAAAAGAATGCATGACATAGAAGAGATGAATAGTCATGGAATCACAGGGCACAAAAGGAAGAGGTAGTAGAAACATGCTTCCAGTCATCCCAGCTCACAACCCACCTGGGTGTGTCATCCTTGATTCCTCATCTTCTCACTCCACCTTCATATACAACCTGGCTTCCAAAGAGCATGATGAAATAGCCCAGACACAGTTTCAAATGGGAGTAAAGGCAGATTGGGGGGAGAATATGGGGTGATCTGGTTAGGAATTAAAATTGGGGAGGAGGCATTTAGTCAAGTAGTAGGTCTCTACATCAGTAATAGTGAATCCAGGGGATTCGGAAATCAGAAAGCTATGAGATAAACTGATAGGAACTTTGGAAGTTGAAGGAAGAGATTAAATAAGAATTTAGTCAGTGGAGGAGCTTAGAGAATCATTTGACTACAAAGTTCTCTTTAGAAGGTCTATGAGCTCATCATCTTACTCCTTAACTGTTTTCCTCAGCTTTCCCCTTAAGTACTCATGGTTGGTTGGTTAGTTGGCTGGCTGGTTGTTTTTTTCCTCCCCTATTACAGAATTCCTTTGAAGTTCAGGATTCCTCAATAAGCAAGTCAACCAATCACAGGCCTTCTCTGAGTTTTGATGAATTTTGTACTTTAAATCTTCTTGATAGCCTGACTCTCTTAACTTCCTTGCTCAGAAAATAAAGTATCCATTTCTTGAGAGTTGCAGTTGGTTTCCAGTTTTCACTGTATCTCTATATTTTTTCCTCCACTCTAGACTTTTGATAATGGCCCTTTAAGACAACAAGGATAAATTCCACAGGTTTCTCTTCCCCCACTCTCCCTCCCAGTATACTCTTGGCTGCCTAATTGACTTGCCACTAGTTGGTGACCTTGTATTTTTTCCCTTGAAGTTGACTTGATTTTCTTTGTTTTTGTCTTCTTTTGTTTCCGAAGCAGAGATTAATCTCTTTTAGAATTGTGGGTTATCTCTTCTAAAGTAACCAAGTTTTTCTGCTTTTGTTTGTTTTGGAAGTTGAACCTCCAGAGAGAATAACTACTGATTTCTGGAAGCAGTTGTGATTTTGTTTTTCTTTCTTAAATCAGTCTACTTATTAGCCTCTCAGTTCTCTTGAGAATGATGGTGTAATTTAAATAGCCTAAAACAATACGTTGTGTTTGCAATCATACTTATTCACTAGCTGATTTTGAGTGTCTTTGCCTTCTTCCAGTAATTTGGGGGCAAGTGGTTTGTATATATTTCAGTCCCTGAGAATTCTTTCAGGAAGAGAAAAAGAGTAAGCATTTATGTAATATCTACTATGAGCCCACTATGGTAATCACTTTCTTAGAAATATTATGTCATTTATTCCTCACAACCACTTTGGGTGGCAGGTGCTATTATCATTTTCTTCTTTTGACAGTTGAGGAAACTGATGCAAAGAAAGGGTTAAGTGACTTGCTCAGGGTCACAAAGCAAGCCTTTTTGACTTCAGGCCTAGTGGTCCATCTCTGTGCTACCAGCTACCGCTTTCAGAGACAAAACTAATTACATGATTCGACACCTTAGATTTTTCTATATCTAGAAAATTATTAACTAGCTTTTGATCCTGGACAAATCACTAAATTTCACTGAGCTACAGTTTCTTTATCTGTCCCAGGAGGGTCAAATTAGGCCATTAGATGAAGTTCCTTCCAGCTCTACCTTTTAAAAAATTACATATCAACCAAATCTTATCACAATCATTGTTATAAAGTTTATAATATTGAAAAGTATTATAGTGACATATTTGAGAGTCATAGCCAGTTATGTAATCATAAAATATCAGATGATTTGGAATAAACTTCAGAGCTCATCTCAGTCTATCTCTCCCATCTAAGTTATCCAATTCTAAAATTTTAGATATGAAGAAATTGAGGCATAGAGGGCATGATTTGATTGAGGTCACACAGTTAAAAATTGGTGACAAGTCCAGACTAATACTTTAAGTTCTTCGGGATCCAGTCCAATGCTGTTTTTATTGCCTCAGTCTGAGTGTTGTTTCTAAATTCTGAATCATACAGTTCTGTGTCAAGCTCTTTTTTAAATTTTTTTGTTTTTTAAATATCAGACTTCCTAAAACATCTGCCAGAAGTCATTGCATTGTTGCATAGTCTTCATATAGTCTGGTTGTCCCCACACCAGACATTCAATTTGTTGAAAAGTTTGAAAATGTAAAGTCGCCAAGTTTTTCACCCATGGGGTTGAACATATTGCCTACCTTTTACATTCACCTCTGACTGATGCACAGTCAGTTGACTCTATAACTAGTGGCTACATTGTCATAATGGACTTTTCATTGTCATGACTTATAAGTCTTTAAGGTAAACCAAGATGCTGTTCTGGGCATTTGCACATCCCCTAGTTTTGTTAGTATTCAAGGAATGAATAGCCACTCCCACAAGAAAATGGGGGCTACTAACTGGTGATGATGCCTGGGATTGTGGATGGTGATTATTTTTACCTGGGTTTTTGAAGGTGGGCTTGAAGTAGGGAATAGGAATCTAGGCCTTTAAGAGAACATGTATCTGTCTAATTAGCTTATGTGACTGAGCCTAAAATTCAAAGGGAAAATGCTTAATATTAAAACAAAGGAAAATAATTCTATCATGCCAATTCAGCTCTTGTTTATTATTATAAATTATATGAATTGGGGGCAGCTAGGTGGCGCAGGGGATAGAGCACTGGCCCTGGATTTAGAAGGACCTGAGCTCAAATCTGGCCTCAGACACTTAACACTTACTAGCTGTGTGAGCCTGGACAAGTCACTTAACCCCAATTGCCTCACGAAAAAAAATCAATGAAAAATAAATTATATGAGTCCCCTGACCTGTTGTTTGATTAATTGAGCTCCTCATAGTTAAATGTATATTCCTACAAATGCTTATATCAACCATTACTAGTTTGTGTAGTTTCTAAGTGCTGAAGAGCCCATCACTGACATGGTCAGTGTTATTGTTCAGTGATTTTCAGTCATGCCTAACTCTTTGTGAGCTCACTTGGGTTTTTCTTGGTAAAGATACTGCAGTGGTTTGCTGCTTCCTTCTCCGGCTCATTTTATAGGTAGGGAAACTGAGGCAAACAGGGTTAAGTGACTGGCTCAGGATTACATAGCTAGTAAATGTCTGAAGCCAGATTTGGACTCAGGAAGAGTAGTCTTCCTGATTCCAGGCCCAGAACTCTATTTACTTTGCCAACTAGCTGCCCAGTGGTCAATGTAACATTCAGCTATTGGAACAGCATAGTTAGGGTAGCATTTTATAGTTCCAAAGCACTTATTCCATCCCCACAACAACTCTGTCAAGTAGTTGGTATAAATATTGTTTTTTCTATTTTGTAACTGAGTAAACCAACATTTGGCAAAGTTAAAAATGACAAGATCAAGTGATAAAAGGTCTATAGTCATGACAAAAACCAGGCCTGTTTGACTAAAAGTCAATATAGTAGCATATTTCAAAAGTATCGGTGATTCCAATAACTTGTCTCAGTGACAAATTTGTTAGATTGATAGCTAGGAAATAAGCAGAGGTTTTAAAGAATCATTTCACTGGACAGTATAAAAAGAGCTAACTATTAAATGAAAGGAGAATGAACAGTTTTGTGAAGTTCTGTGGTTTAAAACACTAACAAACTGATAGGTTTGGTATATATCAGAATACTAAGACATAGAAGATAAAAACCACAGTTTTGTATTTAGAATTGTGTATAATAGATGAATTGCAATATCAAATCAGTTTATAATAGACTCTGTATCCGGATGGCTAAATTGACTGAAGCTTCAGTGTTGTAGTTCTATCTTCATCATTTCATCCAAAGAAGAAAGAATAATAAAGAGATGTTTGTTTATGTGTTTGACCTTTTATTGGGTAAACAATTGGTACTTTCACAAAGAGTAAGGCAAGATATCTATCCTTGCCACAAATGACAGCATTCTTAGATGTTTTTGATATACATCATTTTCAAAAGGTCTTTTCATTTCTAACATCTCTAAATATACTATTCCAGAACTATTTCAGTATTATTATAATTAATTATATAGATCACCTTAAATTTCCATTTTTGTACCTAAATGGAAAGAATTCTTTATATTTTCTCTGCCACTAAGTGTCTAAAATCGAGTCTACATTATGTTAGAAAAATTTTATTTGTAAATATTTAATGGAAGAACTCAGACCATGCTAATATTTAATATCATTTATTTATTTAACAGTTTATAGTACTTTTTCACAGTGTGGTTTCGGACAAATAAACCTGGAGTCAGACTCAAGAGACATGAGTTCAAGTCCCAGCTTTGTTGCTTCCTAACTTTATGACCAGACAAAACATCTAAATTCTTTTAGCCCCATTTCCTTCATCTGTGAAATGGTACTATTATGTACTTTCCCCACAACTTATTTCACAGGTTTTCTATGAGGAAAGTGCTTTGTAAAATACGTCAGCCCATCAATCAGCAAGCTTTATTTAATTTCTAAGTGCCAGAAACTGTGTTAAATTTTGGAGATATAAAGAATAGCGAAACAAAACAAACAAACAAAAACCCAGTACCTACCCTCAAAGAGCTTACATTTTAACGGGGGAGAAAACATGTAAATAGCTAGGTAAATTTAAGCTATATAAAGAGTAGACAAAAGGTAATCTGAAAGGGAAAGGAAATAACATCTGGGGGGAACCTGGGAAGGCCTGTAAGAGAAGATAGAATTTGAGCAGAAACTTAAAGGAAACTAAAGTGAGAGGACCAAGTATGATAGGCAGAGAGGACAGCCAAGAAAAAAAAAATATGGAAATGGGAGGTTGAGTGTCATGTTGAGGAACAGCTGTTAGGCTGGTCTAGTAGCTGGATGGAAGAGAGTAGCATGTAAGAAAGAAAGAATTATAATTGTTGGAGAAGCTGTGGGAATATAGACACAGTAATGTCCTTATCGTGTAGTTATGTATTGGTAATAGGCATTCTGGAAAGCAATTCGGAACTGTGACCAAAAAGTCACCAAATTGTGCTTATCCCCTGACCACTCTGTTGAATTTATTATATACTTTTTGAAAGAGCAAGTTGTATAAAATAGATTTCATATGTAATATTCCTTTTCTGTTCTACTTTGAAAATGTTCTCTCTTTTGGTATTCACTAAATTCAAAATAAAAAGTGACATCTAATTTTTAAAAAGATTTTTGCAATAGTCAAATTGAGAGAAATTATTTCCAATAATAATTTCAATTATTATTTCTCTTGTTAATAATAAATATCCTAATATAATACTAAAAAATTAACAGCAGTTAACATTATAAATAGTAACATAAGTATAGCAGAAAAAAATGAGAACAGAGTATGGTGTAATAAGAATGTTTTACTTTTCTATAACACTTTTATCCATTTTAATCACTTCAGCATTTGTGATCTTATTTGATGCTCACACATGCAAAAAAAAATCCTAAATGAATATTAATGACATCATTAACTTTATTTGGCTGATAAGAATACTAAGACACAAGGCTTATCCACAGCCAGTTAAAAAAATAAGACTAAAACTGGGACTTCTAATCCTTTGCAGCTCCTGCTACTATCTCTGTAGAAAAGACAGAAATACAAATTCAACTGTGAATTGAATAGGTAAACACATTTTCAAACATTGGAAGGTCCTGTAGTCAGCATTTTATTAACATTTGTTCAGAATATAGGCATGTTAGAAAGCTAAGTGGTATAATGGATAGAGCACTGAACTTCTAGTTAAGAAAACCGAACTTCAAATTCTGCCCCAACTGCTCACTAGCTATGTGACCCTATGCAAGATGCTTAACCTCTCACCCTCTGTTCCTCATCTATAAAATGGGAGTAAATACCATATAGGTTTGTAGTAAGGATTAATTGAGGTAGCTACATAGCACCGTGGATAGAGTGCCGGGCCTGTAATCAGGAAGACCTGAGTTCAAATCCACCCTCAGATACTTTGTGACCCTGGCAAGTCACTTGACCCTGTTTTCCTCAGTTTAATCATCTGTAAAATGAGCTGGAGAAGGAAAAGGTGAACTGCTCTCGTATCTCTTTTGAGAAAACTCCAAAAGAGGTCACAAAGAGACAGATATGAATGAAACAATTGAACAACAACAACAAAATGTGTAAAACAATTTGTAAAACTTGTAGCTTTATATAATTGTAAGCTATTATTATTACTATGCCCTCTAGTTAAGACATAGGGTTGGGTAGATCTTGCTTTACCTTACCACAGCTCCAATCTGAACCATTACCAGTAAATCAGGCTGATCTCTAGTTTCTGATTCACTCTCTGAGTGTCCCTATATCAACCTTCATATTCACTCCAATGTTGGCTGATCCTCCCAGGATTCCTTCAGCCTCTGATTAGATAGAACTATGAAATACCTTAGCCTTGGTCCTTTACCTTCCTCTCTGACAATTTGATTAGATAGCAGATGTCTTCCATTGGAGCTCAGTGTGTTATAGTGGAAGGAGGCATATGGCCCCCAAATTGCCATCTTCTTCAATTTGTAACCAATAAGACTAATTAAAAGACATTTGAAAATTTCTTTGGATTAAATTTAAAAATAAGAAATTATTAAAAGAAAGTTTGATATTATCAAACAGGACTCAAGTTAATGACCACTAAGTTATTCTTTTATGTATGTCCCTGAATTGACTTTTATTTTGAAAAGGCAAACTTTTGCCGATGCTAAATTGGAGTTGTCACAGAAGTAGTTTTTTTTTTCTTGCAACAGGGAGAATCAAGAAGTGGAGATGATCCCAACTATGTGGGTTCTCCATTTTTCCTCATGTATAAAAATATAAGGATTCTCTATGCCTCATTTCTCCCAATTTATCCCTAACCTGGTTAGAGTCATGGTGGAGTGGCTCCAACAGAGCTGGTTCAAAAGAGCAATATAAAGATTTGATTCTTTACAACATTTGGAAGGTGAAAAGTCAACTTCAAAGAAGCCTGGGATTCTCCATTGACTCATATTAATAGTATGATCCTTTGGGGGGCTCTATTACAGTGAAAAAAGAAATTAAGTTTCTGTAACCAAAGAGAATATTTTAATAGCTTATCTCCAGAGGAATTAATTCTTGATATTTCTAGCCCAATAGAACAGCCTCTGGAGGATTAAGAGTCTTCTGTTTGATTACTGTATTTCCCCCTGATATCAGAATATCACACACACAAAAAAGTTTTCAGGATCTTTAAAATTTGATTATGAACTCAGAACACAGTTTTTTTCTCCCCATTCCCACTAATCCTTCTTTTCCCTACCCCATGACTTAAATCAAAGGTGTCAAGAATGTTACCTATGGACTACATGTAGCCCACAACACTCCTGAATGAAGCCTGCACCAGATTAAAATATAATTGGGTAATATTTAACAAAACAAATAAAAATACAATAAAATATAGATAATACTACATTTCAAAACTAAATCAATATTTGGCCTACAGCCATCTTTGTGTATGACTTAATGTCCTCTGTTTCTATTTGAGTTTGATACCATTGTCTTAAATGATTCATAGGTAATTGAATAATCCTCTCTTTATCATACTTAGGCTAATTGTTCTGATTTTCAAGGTTATATTCTGGATGACAAATTTCCTGTTGTTTCTAGTGGCTGTTAAACTAAACATATTTAGACATCAGAAAGTGCCTCAGGCATATATATATGTATATATATATGATGTATTTATATATGTATATAACAATCAAACTAAAATGAAATCTCTGTCTCTCCCTGTCTCTGTCTGTTTCTGTCTCTCTGTCTCCCTGTCTTTCTCTGTCTCTGTCTCTCTGTTCCCGTCTTTCTCTTTTTCTGTCTCTTTGTCTTTCTCTGATTCTCTCTGTCTCTGTCTCTCTCCCTGTCTCTATGTCTCTCTGTCTTTCTCTGTCTTTCTCTGTGTCTCTGTCTGTCTCTGTCTCTCTGTCTCTCTGTCTGTGTGTGTGTGTGTGTGTGTGTGTGTGTGTGTGTGTGTGTGTGTTTCTGTCTCTCTCTGTGTGTCTCATACAGGGTCGAATCTGTAGAAAAGCCGGCAAATCAAAAAAGTCCTTCAGTCGCAAGGAAGCGGAAGCAACGTTTAAGAGTTTGGTGAAGACTCACGAAAAGTATGGTTGGGTCACCCCTCCGGTCTCTGATGGCTGATATTCGAAACCTTGCATTAGACGATTAAAACAAAACAAAACAAAACACACAAATACTATGACATCTCCTCCTCAGTGCTGTACATCCACTCATCCTTTTCTACGTCAGCTTCTGTTAGATACTGTACCATGAATGTCAAAGAGACATTTAAGTTATTTATGAACAGATTGTTTACAGAAAGAGAAAGAGGGAGGGAGAGAGTTGGGTAGAAAAGATACTGTTTAGGATTATGTTTCAATAATAAATGGTCATCTTGAAGTCACTTTAGAGTGAATGTTGAGACGCTTTCATTTCCTTTCATCCACCCTCCCCCCCATACAGTCCACATTGTCTTCACCTTCTTGCCATGACAGCTGCACCAAAGAGCAGAGATGGAAAATCTGTCCATCTCTGCTCAGTCCATTTCAATGTAAATGAAGCTGTTCATCTTTAATAGGGAAGCAGTGCATTGCAGATACATGTTTGCTGTGCTATTTATCTTCATTTTGTTTTCTAGCAAATCAACGTAACTTGAAGATTTGTCTTTATGTGGAGCTATGGTCTGCTGTGACTAAATTTAGACCTCATTTGTGATCTCTCTGACCTTTTGCCTCATAGGAAAAAAAAATTCTGACATTGCCAGTTCTTCATGGTACAAGATCATCTATAGGATGAACTTGCCCATTTGGTCAAAATGTGCTCTCTATGCTAATTTTGTGGTATGCTGTTGTTCACAGACAAACCGAAAAAAGACTGGTGAGATTTCCAATAAAAAGTGCAACCCCTACTCCAGGATGGGATTCAAATTAATTAATTGATGGTAGAATAATAGGTTTGTTTTTTTCCTTTTACTGGTGTAATGCAGTATTGCTATGATAGCACATTTGTTTGTTTGCCTGTCAGTTTTCAACTGGCAAACCATACACAAAAAAGTATGACAATTTACATTCACAAAAGTTAATATGACATTTTAAAATATGTGCCAGTGGATGTGAAAGTCAGAGCTTCAAAAAAGTAAAAATAAGTGAATTGTAAGATGATTTGCATGGCTGGATTTTTTTTTAACCAAATAGTCATTGTATGTATTTTGATCCCAATATGTGAGAGAACCCACTGCTGTATATAAATGTCCTGTTATTTAATCTTTGGGATTTCATTTTTCTCTTCTGTTAAATTACTTAGAACTTTCTTTAAAAAAAAATTCAAAGAAAGCAAAAAATAATGTTTATATCGATCTGTGAAAAGAGGTTTAAAATGGTGATTCCAAATGGAAAATATCATTGGACACATTTTAAATAAAATCACCCATACCTGTTCCACTGTTTCAAGAATTCAATCATTTGGGGATACTCTTCCATTTAAAATATTTACCCTGTTAGCATTTTTATTCCTGATACCAGAAATACTGATTGATTATAACAGGCAGTCCTGTCAAAAACACATTGCTATAATGATCCTAGCCTATGTGTTTAAGCCAGCGCTTTTGATCAAATTCTCTAAACAGTTGCCCATTGCATTTTTATCATGCGTTGGAAGGTTGGGGGGAGGGAATCCTTTTTAGTAATTATTTATGATGCTTCAGGCATTTTTGGCTGCTGAGGAGCTCATTTATTTGGTCTGAGGATTTTAAAGTTCATCGAGACAGTGCTGCAAAGAACAGATGGTTATGAGCTACCCAGTGTGGCTTGGTGACTAACAAAATTCAGTCTTTGCTTTCAGGTAGTCACATGTTTCCTACTGCTGTTTTTGCTTTTTGAAAGCTCAAATTTTTCTCATTAAAAAAAATCTACCATCTTGTTTTATCAGACCAAAAGTGACTATCTTGAGTGTTGTCAAAAGTCCTGATTATTCTGTTTGAAGAAAATGAGAGAAAATTTTCCCTGTTCAGTTTTCTGCTCAAAGGCACTTGCTTCTTATAAGATAGGTATGAAAGTATATTATAATGAACTTAAAGGAAGTCACATTTGAGCCTCTCCAGTAAAATCCTCTATATGGAAAGTACAATTTAGGGGGTGGCATTTGAGTTGTTAGGTAATGAAGATGACTTTATTGTAATGCAATTACTATATGTTAGATTTTTGTTTTAAAGAATCTATAAGATATATGTTTGCCAAGGATTTTTAAAAATATGGATCTGTTTCATCAGTATAAAAAGTTCCCAAAGAGGAAACTCCCTCTACCAATCCTGATCAACAATTGTCTTGTAACCTATAGTTTGAAAGGATTGCCAGGGGTCCTAAGAAGTTGTTACTTGACCAGGATCACATAGCCGGTATGTATCAGAGTCAAGACTTGAACCCAGGTCTTTCTGACTTAGAGGTCTGCTCTCTATCCACTGCACCATGCTGCCTCTCTCGCTTAGGGATTATCCCCTACAAAACAATGATGAACTTTTTTTGTTGTTGTTTCTTCCCCTTGGTTTCCTCTCAGTGTTGCAATTTTTTAAGATTAAAAGAAACCATTACTCCTGAAAGCTGTGACCTAATGCAAAATTCCAAGACTTGATTCAAGGAAACAACAATTGAACACAAGAATTCTGCGATGCTTGTCAATTACTTTGTTTAAAAATCTTAGCAGTTCTTCAAATTGATTACTTGAGGTACAAAGCTTCCAACTGAATGCTGTACAAAATGATGAAGCAAGACGAGTTGTAACCCAGAATCTTGATCATTATCTTCAACATCGTTTGTCCAATAATTGTGTACATTAAAGGGGAAGTAGGCTTGATTTCTAGCCTCTTTCTGCATATTATTTTCATTATGATTTGTAAAAAAGGAGGCAGCATTGTACAAACCATCAAGCTCATTACATAGTTGAAAGTCCTAAATCTGGACTCCATTTCTGCCTCCATCATTGCCTTCAGGTATGATGCCATGCGCTGGTCATGTATATGATCAGTGCCTCAAATTTCCTTCCAAGTGAATCAGAGGTGTGTAGGAGAAAGATCTATGTGTACTGAACTTACTATGCCCTCTATGAGGAGAGCATCATTTGTGGCATTCTTACTATAAGCAGATGTATGCCAAATGAGAACCAAGGAATGAAAAGCGGGGAACAGAATGACGTATCTATTTTATTATTTTTGAAATTTGGAAAATAGCTGCTCCCCTAAACATTGGAAACTTTTATGTTATTTTTTTTTCTTAATGGTAAACAAAAATGCTTTGGAATCAGGAGTTTTATTATTGGATAGCCTAACTCCAGACTTGGAAAGAATTTTAATTAAGACGAATCCCTGTTTTGTAGTTTATTAGAATTTTTCTGCTATTTCCTTAAATAAAGGAATAGCATTAGAATAGAAGACAAGTAGTTTTCTTTGTTCTGCAGTAGATTTTATTTTTTGTTTGAACAAGAAAACTTAGGAGTCAGTATGGTACAATGGGAATAGGATTCACTCTGGAGTCCAAGACACTGAGTATGAATCCTGGCTTTGCTTTTTATTAGCAGTACCCAAAGTCGGGCAGGACACTTAACTGCTTTGGGCCTCAGTTTTCTGTTCTGTAAGTTTTAGAGATTGGATTGGATGATCTCTAAGGCCTCTTCTAGCTCTAAAAATAGAATACACTTATGAATTTTCTCTATTTTGTCCTTCCTTTCCCAGGATCTGGATATGTGTACTTAGTTGTGAGTAGAGTGTGGTTTTCTGGCCTATAGGCAAATGTGGTTAGTGTTAGTCAAAAAGAGCTGAGCCTGGCTATTGACAACATTTTTATGACTACCATGGGTCATGTTCTGGTTGTCTGGTCCAACCAGAGTTTTTCAAACATTGACATTAAACTTTGTACCATCCTATGAAAGAGATGACTTCTTACTCTACCCACTGATAAAGACCCCTAGGAAAGCAGGATGGGGTGTTCCCACAAATAACAGGAATAATGCAGTACTTGGGAAAGTTATTCCTGCTTCAAATAGGTCATAAAAGAAAGCCTAGTATAGTGGGTTCAAATTTTCATTAGGTAAAAAGTCCCCATACATTCACTTATGTGGTGTAGCTGTCAGTAAGCCCCACAGATTCCAAACTGGGAGAATGAGGGGGGAACCCTCTCACACAGACACAAATATGACTATACTTGTACATCTGAACACCAAGTTCCCTCCCACTGCAATAATTTGTCTCTGTGTGATCTCCATTTTTCTGATCTTCAGGATGCTCTCACCAGTGCCAGCCAAATGCTGTGTACAGATAGTCCCCAACTTAAAAACAGATTGCACTGAGAAAGCTAATTTCTAAATCAATTTGAAACTTGGAAGAATTTTCTGAAAGAAACAAAAGTTGAATGATGATTAGGTTTCTATACCAGCCCATTCTGTACCTGAGCTAAAGTTCTAATAGCATTAGGCTAAGTTTTGAGTCCTGGGACTGGGATGGGGTAGAGGGTAAGGTTAGAAGAGAGGAGAGGAAATACATCATTTGGGAAGGAGAAGGTAGAGTGCAGACCTAGGTGAAAATCCTGCTACCTCCCTTTCAGCATTTAACTCCCATTTTTTTGTTCTGGTCCCCCAAAACTTCTGGCAGTTGTCTCATATAGCTCTAAGTCCCTTCGGATGACACTTCACCTAAATATGTCCCTTCTCTCTCCCTTCCCCACCTCCCACCACATTGAAACTCATATTCCTCCTTTGCAGCCAATAGTAAAAGCCATAGAAGTGAAGATAAGGATGGTGTCCCTAGAGGATCATGGAAATTTGATGTGACTAGAAGAAGGTAAAGGTTGGTGAAGAGGGAAATAAAGTCAGATGTGGTAGTGTAGAGCTATTATTATTTATCCAAACAACATTCCCATGAAGCAAGTAAAAGCAGCTGTTATTCTTCTTATTACACATGTGAAAGCCAAGGCACAGCAAGACTAAATTACAGTTGGCCAAGGTTGTCAAAATCCCAACCTAGACCTTTTGTTTGTTTGTTTGTTTTCACCTTAGACTACACTACCTCTGAAAGTAATCCTGGACCCTGTAGCACACTTAGGGGTATTTTAGTAATGAATTCAATTCTCTGTCCCATTGACTAGAAAATAGGTTCAAGTAAATCTGCTCTAGATGTATAAAGCCTCCCAGAAGAGGGATTGGGGAAGGGTACAGACCAGCACTCTCTTCTCTTTCATTTCTTCAGCCACACGTTGCATTTGATTGTTTCACTCCCATGTTCCTTGGATGGGGTGAGAGTGAGGTAGTTTGATCATGCCACCATATTCTAAAATGGGAAGTAATAGTCCCTCATGGCATGGTTGAATGATCTTCCACAGAAAACAACATGACAAGGGTAAAGATTCTTTTGACATCCATGTTCAAACAATATGCTCTCCAGGCTAGAGCAGGGAAGAAGCAAAGGGATTTGTGTAACCTTTGGGAAGTAGCATTTTATGATGGAAATAACATTGGATTTCAAGTCAGAAGCCGAGTTCAAATTATAATTCTGCCACCAACTATCTCTGTGACTTCAAGAAATCACTTCTAGGCCTCAGTTTCCTCATCTAGAAAATGAAGGAGTTGGACTAGATGGCTTCTAGTCCTTCTGGCCCTAAATTTATGGCCCTATGACCTTGATAACTAATACGCAGAAAAATACTGCCGCCATTTCTAGAAAATGACACAGTGGAATCCCATTGTAATGCTTGTGACAGGGCACAGTAATAAATCCTGCTTTCTAAGCTACACTTGATTGTTGTCAAAAAATAAAAAATAAATAAAAAGCTAAGAAGGAACCTTATAGGCTAACTATGGAATATTGGGTTTTTACCAAATGTTGTTCTCTTGAAATGTAATAGCTGGAAGAGAATTTAAAAACCATCTCGTTTAATACCTCCATTTTACAAATAAAGAAACTAAAACCCAGAAAGGAGAAGTGATTTTCCAAAGGCCACACCGTGGCAAAACTGGGATGCTCAAAGACAAGTCTCTCTCCTGATTTCAGGTTTAATGTTTTTCACTATACTATGTTTATTGTTACATTGCATTAGATAAGCATTACATTATGCTTCTTAAACATGTGATTTCATTGGGATAGGGAGCTATCCATGCAGAATTTCATCTACCAGCGCAGATGGGCACCTTCTCTGCAACTTAGAGTCTTGGGGAATCATCTAGGGCACTGAAAAATTAGGTGACCTGCCCAATCTCACAGCCAGGATGTGTCAGGGGTAGGACTTTAATCCAAGTCTTCCTGACTGTGAGGCCAATTCCTTATCCATTAGGCCATACTGCCTCCCATATTATACCACACCTGATACAAATTCTTACCTGAACAGAACTTATGATGGGGTCCTGTCATTTTTTTAACCATGCAGAAACAAAGTTTCTGAGGGAAAGAGCCCTATGATTGTAATGAAAATATAGATCGAGTCCATTCAGCCTTTCAAACCTGAATCACACTGAAAAACTTATTTCTTGGTATCATTAGAAAGGCAGCGTCCTTCAACATTTGTGAGTTATTCAAAATTACTTCACACTTGTCAAAAGTGAATTAGAGGGGGCAGCTAGGTGGCACAGCGGATAAAGTACTGGCCTTGGATTCAGGAGAACCTGAGTTCAAATCCAGCCTCAGACACTTGACACTATTAGCTGTGTGACCCTGGGCAAGTCACTTAACCCTCATTGCCCCGCAAAAAAAAAAAAAGTGAATTAGAAAAGACAGGGTATAAGAGATGGCATGCCCTACTCAGTGTGTGATGGAGTTAGACAGTGTTAGAACCCTGAGTAGATGATCTTAAACAGAAATTTGTATTTTGGTTTTATTTCTTCTGAAAGACAGTGAAATACTGTAACAATTTAGTTCTGTGATCAGATGTGAGATAGCCCCTAAACTTTACAAATTATCTTTTGGTTAAAAGGAAAAGGTTACTGATTTATTCTGTAATCATTTTTAATACAACTTCAGAAACTACCTTAGTAGCAGAGGGATTACTGCCTTGAGCAGATAGGCTGGATAATGTCAATACTAAAGAAAGCAGCAAATGGTGACCAAGTTTATGGCATCTCTTTTAGTCAATGTTCTATAAAACATGAGCAAAGTTTTCTTAATATATAAATGTTTTTTAATTATAAGTAAAACTCAAAAGAGATATAGAATTTTTTGCAGCTCATAACAGAGCCATACAAATTAATTAAGTTGTTGGACCCCGAGTACCCAAACCTCTTTTGAGGTCAACATAACAATATATACTAAAGGAGTAAACAGATTTACTATTTCCCACTGCTAAATAGCAGATTACTTAACTTTGGATATTGAAATCCATTTTCCCATTCCTTCAATTAACAAATAATTAAATAAGTGGCATATTGTTCTATTCAAATCCTAAGGAAGAAATAAGCTGAAAATCAAAACTGATTTGTGAAGGCACTGAGACCATCATCTCATTCTCATTTCAAATCTGTATAGAAGTGGACTTTGATCTATATTGATTTTACATGCAGAAAAATCTCTAGTCCAAGAATTCACAAAGGTTTTTAGAGCAACTAGATGTAAGTCACTCAGAGACTAATACAAAATTGCCCCACTTTGGGCAGTCATTGAAGTGATCATAGTTTGTACAAACAGACATATAACTAAGGAATAAAGTTTCCTACATCTTATTATTCAGAGAACAAAGTCAAAGGAAATTACCAGGTGTTTAAAGATGTACTTGTAATTTAAAGACTGACAATACAATGATTGTGGCTTTTGTAAATAAGTCACTAGCTACTTGTGTTATGCTTTGAAATTTACAGCATGGGTATGATATTACTGTACTTTGAATTTTAGTCTTGTTTCTAAGCATTTGGGTATGTAATGTCAATTTACAACTTAAAATTGTGTTTTCTCCTACGGCACTTATGTATGAGTTCAACTGTCATATTTTGTGGACACCAACACTTTTCATCTCTAAATCTTGGGCAAATCATTGGTGATACCATTAACCATGCTAAAATAGAAATGATGATATAACTCAGATGTGCTTGTCTTATTTCTGCTTGCCTGGTCTTTTGATGGACTTTTGATTTTGCAAATGTTTCACCATAATTACAGTAGTAGAATGTTGATATAGCTTAGTGGGATTGTTGTAAAGACTGGGAATCTCAACTATAATTTCCGTTGGCAATTTTGGAGTATGCTATTTCCAAAGTTATTAATCTGCATCCCCCAGTGAAGGGGAAAAAAGAATATGGCATTAAGTAGGAAGTTTGGAAAAAACAGTAGCAAGTAATATAGGAAGAGTGTGCATATATAAATATGAGTGTATGTATGAGGAAAGACAAATAGACCAAGGGTCAGTTTCCTAAAGTGAAAAATGATAATTTGGGAAAGCATTTAAAATTTTAGATTATAAATCCAGTAAATGACTTGATGCTGAATACTTGTTACATACTTGCATGGTTTAAATTCGGTTGTTTTTGCCTGTTTTCCTGACATTCGTTATCTTTTGTGGTCCATTGTTGCTGTGTTTTTTGTCATGTGATACTCTATGATCTTTTGTGCTTTAATTTATTTGTGGTTTGCCAAATGGAGGCTTTGAAGCATGTCACGGGTATTCTCTATAAAAATCAATGAAATGTAACTGAACCAAATCTAATTAAGTGTCTGCGTGATTTAGAAGACCTTTCCTTCAGCTGCCATTTGCGTTAAAAAGATTTGTAGACTTGTTTGCCAAAGATTCCCATTAAAGTTTCTCAACAAAACTGAAACTGTGCACTCAGCACAAAACTGTAGTGTAATGTATTACTGAATTAGCACAATACTTCTTTGGGAAAACAAATATATAGCAGCGACACTAAAAAGTAGCTAAATTTCCATACACGTACTTTAAACTCAAATGGTGAAAAAGGAACTGAGGATAATTACCTTCACACTAATACTACAGATTCTACTCTTTATGTCTTATAGCATTTGCTGAATGACTTTCTCAAGCTTTGTCAATGTTACCAAACTGAGCCAACCACTTCCTAATTTGCCATCATAATGCAAGATGGACTGTGCAGTCAGAATGATGACTTTTCTTACAGTAGGAGGAAAACTGCATCAGCCATAGGATAGTTGATTAGATGTTAGCTGGATAAATACCCTTATATAAGAATATGGCAATATTGACCCATCTGCCCACCATTAGTAAGGCATGCTCTGTCGGTTATTTGACCAAGCCTGGTGATGGATCAGTGCTAAATCATCCACATTCTTTTCCCTTCTTCTAAACACTAGCACACATTTGTGTGGTAGTTGACTGTGTTTAATCTATGGCAATGGACGAGTTTTTCTCTCAATCAATTAGCTCCACAAGGATAAAAACTATGGTCTTTGCTTTCCAAGCACTATGCTTTAACAAACTAGTCCAGTTTGCTTCATTTAGAGACCATGAATATAAAATTTTACGAATTGGAAAGTTTTCCCTTTTTCAATAGAGTAAAGGCCTCTCAGCAATGGAGCCTTGAAATAGCTTAGAGTTCTGTCCCCATGCTAAGGGGAATGTCATACTTTACTTAAAATTTCATTTTGCCTTGTCCCTGAGTGGGAAAAAATTATAAGGTGAAAATGTCTGACTCCTTTGTTGCTATTAATATAAAAAATCCCCATGGTTCCTCAGCCTGTGCCAGTCTTATCTCTGCCAGCTAATGGGAATCTTGGCAGAAGAAGACAATAGGCTTTAATGATATTTGGAACCTATGACATGTTTTCTGTTCATCTCACAGCATTTCTCAAGAATTATCTCAGTCACAATAAGTTTATGTGTGTACTGTATGTGTATATGTGTGTGTTTCCTCCCACTTAGTCTCTGGACATTCAGTGAAATAATTTTTTAAAACGTAGAAAGTACATTCTGTGTAATAGCCTTTAGAGGAGAAGGGTTTCCTTTCCCTATATTTTCATAGCACTTTAAAATTTCCAAAGTGTTTTCATTTATTCCACAAAGCTTTGCTATGTAACTACTTCAGGATGTACAATGATGTACAATGATGTACACAGACATCATCCCTTTTTCACAGATGATGACTGTATCTGATTCCAAAAGTTTAAGTGACTCACTTAGGCACTTTATAATTATATACAGCCCAATACCCTCCCATTTTATTAATAAACATTCATCAATTTTTAAAATGTTGTTAATCCCAAGCAACCAAGACTTTGTGATAGCTGAATATAGTCTAATTCCACCTAAATGGTTACAATACCTTACTATCTTGCATTTAGACAGAAATATTAATGTTTTCAAAGCCTTTTCATATACTCTCATTTTATTTTCACTTATTTCCCCAGTTTTCTTCCAATTTAACTTAACAAAAAATCCAATCTCTAATCTCTTCTATCGTTATTATTCTGCGATTAACCTCTGTTATTTTGTTTTCATAATGTTCTTTTTTCCATCGAGTCCTTCAATTCCTGTTATTGTTATCATGATGTATTACTGAAATGCCACTCGTCCTTTCCAATTTTTTTTCTTTTTTAGGCAGGCCATAGATTCCTCCTCTATGTACTTAACTTCCAAATTTCAACAATCCCTTCCTACAAATCTAATTGCTCCCAGAACTCTTTGATTATGTGGCATATTAGATAGAACTACATCTCTATCATCCCACATTCCTTTGATGGTGATAGGAAATACCTTTCCCTTATTTTGTGAATGGACATATTGGTGCAGGAGGAGCTAGGAGCTGCTGAGAAAAGGACCTCAGCAAGACCCTAATAGATATAGAACCAAGTATTTTTGACTTCTAAATTTGTAACAGGGAGGGGGGCAGCTAGGTGGCACAATGGATAAAGCACTGGCCCTGGATTCAGGAGGGCCTAAGTTCAAATGCGGCCTCAGACACTTGGCATGTGATAGCTGTGTGACCTTGGACAAGTCACTTAACCCTCATTGCCCCACAAAATAAATAAATAAATAAATTTGTGCCTGAACTATGGACAATCTATTAATTCAAATCATCAAGATAAATTTCCATAAATTAAGACTATGATGAAGCAACAACTTTAACATATACCTGTTTAAATCACAGTTTTCATTCATATATAACTGTGGGCCTGATCTAATGAATGCTAATGGAGAAAGCATTTTTATATCAATATATATAGATATCTAGGATATATACACATTTAGTTTTTTATATATATATACACATATATAACACTATAAATACAGATGTATGTACACACACATACCTCCTAAATCAATGCAGCCTTAGAAGGAAGTACAAATTATTCTATGGTTCATAAATACATTGTGCAGAGATAAATACTTCACTGAACCCTTTACCTCACTGAAAATATGCAAAAAGAGGGGGGAAAAAGGAGAAGTTTCTTTTCTCACTTGGATAATATGCACTCACTACCTTTCATGCTAGATTTAAAAAATCTAGCTGTGATAAAATAGTGCTAAAGGATGGGGATGTAGGGCATAAAATTGGTTGTGGTCTGATTTTATTAATTGGGCCCCCAAATTGGGACCATTAGTAGCTCTCTTGGTGAATGAAACAAGGATACAATTAATGATTATAAGTAGGCCAAGAGCATGAAATATTCAAATATATTGACCTCTTTTCCTCAAGAAAAAGAAAGAAACTCATTTAACCACCAAAATCTTAAAATTTTAGGGTATATTTAGAGTGTTTAATTCAGGTTTCATATTGTCTTAATTGCTATTCACTTTTGGCCTACAAATCAAAAAAAGGAAGGAAGAAAAAGAAATAATTAGAACATTTCTTTATGTGTATATTTGTTCACATTTTCCATTCATTCTGTGTCTTTTAGTAACTTGGCTGTTAGTAGTAGGATAGATAGATTTCAAAAATGTCTTTTTCCCATTAGATTTTTTTAAATAATCTAAAATAATGTTTCCACTTTAAAATGTAGCTAACAAGCAGAGTAGGAAAAAAATTATATCTCAAGTAATTTCTTTCCCATTCCCTTAAAATCTAGTCCTAAAGATCATGAGTTAAATACTTCTTTTAAAAATTAATATTATACAAATTATTTGCTCAAAACAAGTAATGAAGGAGTCCAAACTGCTGCTGTTCAGAAATAAGAATCACAGAATTTCAGAGTTGGAGGGAACATTAACATCCACATAGCCCAAACCAACAAGAATCACCTCTATAGAAATCTGGCCTTTGCTTGAACATCCCTAATAAGGAGGGCTCACTACCTCCAGAGGTAGCACATTTCTTTTGTGTTGATCTAATCATTATAGTTTTTCCTTACATCAAGCCTAAATTTGCTTTTTTGTAATAACTATCCATTGCTCCTCACTCTACCATCTGGGGCCAAACCAAACAAATTGTTTTCTGCAAGCCAGCCATTCAAATGCTGGGAAGATAGCTATCTTGTCTCCCATAATAGTCTCCTTTCCAGACTAGACTTATCTAGTTCCTTCATCCAAATTTCATATGATATTCTCTCTAGGTCCTTACTCTCCTCCACATATTCCCTAGCTTATTAATGTCCTTCCTAAAATATGAGCTTTTATCTTGAAACATTCAGCAAAGAAATGAGTAGATGAAATGCATTGGAAATCTCAGTGGATTTGTACTTAAAAGGTTTGAAATCTGTCACTACAATTTACTATCTAGTTCTTGGACAATGTAATCTCTCTTGGTCTCAGTTAATTCATCTGTAAAATAATTGGGATGGACTAGATCACACGTGTCCAACTCAAATAGAAATGAATCCCTGTCACTCACATTTAGAAAACAACAAATTACCATTATCTATGATGTATTATATTTTTATTTATTTTGTTAAACATTTCTCAATTACATTTTAATCAGCTTCAGGCTTCACTCAGGAGTTTTGTATGTCAAGTATGGCCTGCAGGCCTCAAATTTTATATCTCTAGACCAGATGACCTCTAAGGTCCCTTTCAGCTATAAATAAATTATCTGATGAGTAGAAAGTTTCCTACAGGTTCTAATTTGAACCCACTGAGATAACTCCTTTCCCCTCCCCTTTCCCTTATTATTTCCACCACTGGCTTACCTGTCTTAAATTCCACCAGGAAAGTTTCATTCTTTAATGTGCATTTATCCAAAGTTTTTCAGAGGTACAAATACCTCTTGAAAGAATAAAATTAAATTAATGTACTGTTAGTTACTTTAGACCTGTTTTCCTTCTGGCAAGCAGAACCCAATAGTATAAAAATCACTGAAAAGATACAAGAAGATACACTGAAAAGAAAGAAGAAAAAAACTTCCTCTCACTTGGATAATATGCACTCACTACCTTTTGTGCTAGATTTTAAGGAAACTCTCAGCTGTGATAAAAATAGTGCTAAAGGATGGGGATGTAGGACACATAATTGGTTATGGTCTGATTTTATTAACTGGGCCCTAATTAATAACCACATTACTGGTCACCAAGGTATGGGAGAGAAGACAATAGACAGGAGGGAAATTATTTAAGAAAGAGAAGTTATAGAAGTAGAGTAGACAAGAAACTAAAGGAAAACAGCCGATTTCACAACATTATCTAACCATGACCTTACATTCACAGAAATCAACAGAAAATATCCTTTGAAAACACAACAAGCCTTGTGCTTGATCATCTGCTTAACCCTTGATGCTGCTATGTCTTTGGCATTGTCACTGTGGATCTTTGGACCTAAGTATTCCTTGGATCCCAATCCTGTCATCAGTGGATCTTCAAGTAATTGTCTAAAAGCACCTTATGAACTCTGTGGCTCACAGGTAACTGGGATGTGACTGGAACCTTGCCTTGGAGTGTGCTTACTGTAATTATACTTTATCCTCTGATAGCTCCTGCCATGCAGGAAGTCCAAAGCATTCAATATACATGCCCTCATTAATCTCCACAATATCCCCTAGGGGAAGGCAGATGGTAGGTTTTTATGCATCAGCTTTCATCTCCAGACTTCATAGTGTTTTACAGATGTTAGTGTGTTACTGCTTCCAAAGGTCCTGTGATAAAGACAGTGGCATCTCCATTCTATGAGAGAAATACCAAGAGACAGATAGGGGACTTGGCCTAGGTCAAGTAAACTGGTTGGAGGAACACTTGACCTGATGTCATCAGTCTGCTTAACAAAAAACAAAGATTTACATATATATGTGTGTGTGTATATATATGTGTGTGTGTGTGTGTGTGTGTGTGTGTGTGTGTGTGTGTGTGTATGTAAATAAAAGTATATGTATATAAAAGTCCACCAAGTGGAAAGGCCAAATTCTACATTACCAAAAGAGTAATTTTAGGAAATCCTGCCTTATATCATCTAGCCAAGTGAATAATCATCCCTCAAAATGTATGTTTTATTGAGGGATTTTCAGATACTCACTTTAAAGCAAGGCATCCCTTCCAATTAAAGAGAAATAATCCAAACACTTGCTTGCAACAATACCTACCTTTCTGGTGATGACTTTTCAGTTAACTAAATCTCATTCCTCTCTTGCCTATTAACAATCACACAGTGTACTTGCCAAATACTAAACGGGAGAACTGAAGATAAAAAGAACTAGTAATATGAAAATATTTTGGCTTCCAGGGGAAATAAACAGCTAACAGAATGAATTCATCACCATCAGTCCTCAGACAGAAATGCTTCCTTCTTAGAAACAGCCTTGCTTCCACTGGCCTTCTTGATCCTGTTGTAATCTCATATGGTCATGTTACACCCACCTTTCTTCAAAAAGAACAATGCAGAAAGCTACAGACACCTCTCAATCCCTCTTCTCCACTTCCTTAGTAACTCCTATTTTCTTTCAATTCATTGTTCCCTCCTCCAGACAAAGATCGTATGCCCTTTGCTATAGTTATAAATACTTTCCTTAGCTCTCAATTTTTCATGTTCATTCTTATCACAGCAAATCACTAGTCACATTTTGCCCAGCAGAATTTAGCTACCTTATAGCATTCCTATTACTGTCTTTCCACATAGAGAATTTTGTAGTCATCCTGAATGGTTAAATAGAGATAGAGATACATTCAATTAAGGAGAAAACTGGAATAGGAACAATTAAAAAAGAAACTAGACATCATCTCAGCTTAAATGGTTGGCAGTCTCTGAACTACATTTGAAAAAAGAATGTAGGTGGTTCTAGTGATGTTAATTACTTTCCTTCTCAAAGCTTAGCCAGTACAGGCCTAAAATGCCACACCAACTAATTTCTGAAACAATCAAAATGTGTCGCCAGCTTTTATACTCAAGATGAGGAGAAATTTGACTGTCTCTAACGTTGCTGACAAACTTGTGTTTGTCTTTTTTTTTTTTTTTTTAGTGAGGCAATTGGGGTTAAGTGACTTGCCCAGGGTCACACAGCTAGTAAGTGTTAAGTGTCTGAGGCCGGATTTGAACTCAGGTACTCCTGACTCCAGGGCCGGTGCTCTATCCACTGCGCCACCTAGCTGCCCCCTGTGTTTGTCTTTAAAATATGCATCCTTGAGAATGATCTGTCATCAGAATATTATTAATATGGTTATCATTAATAATACATTTGTGGAGAGCTTAACCACTTAAAAAGGACTTCCATCTACAATATTTTATTTGTTTCTCACATTAATCCTGTGATAGACAGACAGGACAAGTATAGAAACAGACCGAGAGTTACATGACTTGCCCATGGCTACCTAGCTAAGTGATAAAGCCATCATTAGAGACCAGATCTTTTGACTGCTTGTCTAGAATGCCTTCCATCATATCATGTAGCCTTTCATACATTATTCATTCAGGAGTTATGAAGGTAGGTACACCATTCAAAGTGCACATTGGGAATAGTACCATCAGGAGACAAGAAGCTAATGGTGGCTGGATTCAGTAATAATACATGCAAAGAGATTCTGGCCTAAGTTTGCCTGACAGAATTAAAATAGAAAGCAGACATTTCTCCCTCACAAATAGATCATGAACCAGCCCTATAAGCCAGACTTTAAAAATGTCTCTGTCTGTATCTATCCTCTATAATTTACTTTTTCTCTGCAGTGGAGAGATTAACATAAGGAAGTGTTTTTTTTTTCTCCTCCCCAATCACCACCCCCACTCCCTAGTGCCCTGTATGGAAAAGATGCCTCCATGAAAGGTTCATCTACAGCTTGCTGTTGCCTGGCCTTGATCTGCAATGCACATGGGGCCCAGCAGGCACTGTCATAACAAAGAGACCTTGGCAGGGAAAGGAGGTTGTGTGGGTGGTAAGATGATAGGATTTTCACAGAATAAGCCCAAATTGCCCACTTGAGCTTCCTAACATTCTATTTCTGTTTTTTTTTTCCCCTATCTTAGAAAAAAAATATCAAGCACACATTTCCTATAATTTTCCTCCTTAAAAAATAAAATGTGAGAAGACTAATGGAAAGAAAAATGATTAGAAAACCAAAAAGGAGATGTATGTGTGTTGGAGAGAGGATGCCAGTATATATTTGGGAGTTACATATAGTGTGAGGCACGTGTATATGGTATGTGTGTGGAGAGAGGCAGGGAGAGAGAAAAAAAGAAAGAAGAAGAAAGAGGTAAGAAAATGAAAAATGATACACAGAGATATCTGGCAAAGTGAAAGATGGCTGAAGGAAGTAAAAATATATATAGACACAATGTTAGAGGCCATCTAGTTTGATTCCCTCCTTTTATAGAAAAGGAAACTGAGACTCAGAAAGATGGAGAAATATGTCCAAGATTACATACATAGTAAATAACAGAGCCCTCTGATCTACTACAACATATCATAGTATTCACCCTAGGATTTAAAATGTTTGGAGTGAATAAAGAACACATCAGAAGGGAGATACAGGAGAAGTAATATTATTCTTCTAAGGAGCACAAAATGATTCATAAGATATTGGGCCTACAGTGGCCCAGGGATTATACATTTAATACTTTGGTTTCTGTATTAATTAACTCATTTAGACTTCCTAAAGATACTTAACTAATGGCTTGGAATATATGTTAATGGGTTGGTGTGGGACCAAATACTGCTTTTTCGCCCTGGCCAAGTCACTTAACTTCTCTGGATTTCAGTTTTCTAATATGTACATGAAGAGTTGGACCAGATGACCTGTAGAGTCCCTTCCAGCTCTACAAACTTTGATGAATGCAAGTCAGTATTTTTAAGAACAGAAAAATTTACCAAAAACTCAGTGGAAGGATCCAATTAAGCATTAGATCAAAGGGGGAAAAAGTTTTAAAGGTCATAGGTGAATAAAGTAGTATTTTTGTGGAAAATCCTAGGATGATTCTGGGATATATTAAAATAAATCAAATATGCAAAGTTTGAGGAGTAATGAATTTTCTATTCTCAGCATCAGTCAGAATTTTATTGGAGTACTGTATTTATATTTTTGGTCACTGGACTTTGAGAAGAATGTGAAGGAACTAGAAAAGATTCAAAGAAGAGAAGATGATTAAAGGAATAGAAAAAACAATTCCTTTAACGTAAGTTAAAGGAACTAAGGTTGCTTAATATAGAGAAGAGAAAGCTATGGGTTATCTTCAAGATACTGATTACTATTACAAAGATATAACAGATAGTTTCTCCAAGATGATATGTAGTTCTTTTTTTAATCATAAAAGTATTTTATTATTTTCTAGTTAACATGTAGAGATAGTTTTCAACATTTGTTTTTATATGATGATGATATATAGTTCTTAACAAGATTAGCAAAGTACTTTACATACACTATCTCACTTGATCCTCTCAATAATCCTAGGAGATATGGATAGTCTATATTATTATTTCACTTCTGTACAATGAGGAAGTTAAGGCTATGAGGTGTTAGTGATTTGCCTAGAGTTCTGTAGCTAGTCTGTGTCCTAAGCTAAATTTGAACCCATATCTTCTTGACTTCAAGTTCCCTACTCTATCCCATAGTGTCTATGCTCCTAAAGGAGAGGCCTTAGAGATGATCAATTTTATTGCACAAATGAAGAGACTGAGACCCAGGTAAGTTAACACAAAAATATAGTAAGTACTAAAAATATCTATCGAATGTGTATTCACTGAGTCCAAAGTGTTGATCCACCATTGATAACAAGTACCAGGAATACCATCTTGCTGTTGTAATCAGTGTGTTCTATAATTTTCTACTTTATTGTAATTAAAATGATCAATGACTCAAGTCTATGGTAGATATAAGCAGATTGCAGTATTATAACACTGGACAACTTGCCAGAAAGGAGTAAAAGTAATCATCAAATAAACATACAATTAAAGGGGGATGGGCGGCTGGATGGCGCAGTGGATTCAAGAGTACCTGAGTTCAAATCTGGCCTCAGACACTTGACACTTAACTAGCTGTGTGACTCTGGGCAAGTCACTTAACCCTCATTGCCCTGCAAAAAACAAAACAAAACAAAACAAAACAAAAAACAATTAAAAGGGGAGGCTGCATGGTGCAGCGAAGAGAGCACTGACTTTGGAGTTTAAGGACCTGGTTTCAAATCTTAGTTCTACCTGGGTAACCTTGGGAGAGTCACTTAACTCTGACCCTGTTTCCTCATTTGTAAAGAGAGAGGGTTGGACTAGATGACCTCTAAGGTACTTTTAAGTTCATTGTCTATGACCCTATGTATTAAGAAGGAAAGGTAAACAAAAGGACAGCTGTTGTTCATGAGAACAAACCCCAAAATCTGAAATAGTTTTAGAAATGTATTAGGTCATTTTGTAGAGGAGAGCTAAGCAGAAAGGACATATGGCAACCTCTCCTTAGGCTCTAAGAAGTTTACATCATATGGGATTTAGGCAAAGATGCCCACATATAAACCAAACAGATGAAATTAAATAATTTTGCTGAGAGGGCAACTTGAAAGCAAGGTAGATTGAGATGTACATCAATAAATGTAAACATTCACTAAAATTTGGATAAAGTCAAAACACAAGAGAACCTCAAACAAAAGCTTGGATGGACCCAAAACAAGACAATGTTATGAGGACCCAAACGAGAATATTTTTGGTCAATACAGTACCTGGGGGAACCCAAATTTTCTTGTAGCCATCTCTGGCATTCCTGGAGAGTTACTAAGGTCAGAGTGACATTTTGAGTTCAAACACTCTCTAGTCACATAACATTAGGTTCAAATAAGAGAATAAGTTTACTGAATTATATAATAAATGATAAATAATAATTTATACCACCTTATGGTACATTGGTATCTAAAGATAGAAATGAAAAATATTTAGGTTTTCAATATATTGGGTAGGTTTTCTATGGAAGATTTATAATAAAGCATTAAAATGGACTACTGAAGTTATGGATCTTCCATTCCAGGAAATCTTTAAGAAAAGAATAAAGAGGGGGCAGCTAGGTGGCTCAGTGGATAAAGCACCTGCCCTGGATTCAGGAGGACCTGAGTTCAAATCTGGCCTCAGACACTTGACACTAGTCGTGTGGCCTTGGGCAAGTCACTTAACTCTCATTGCCCCACATTTAGCCTCTACTTAAACATATTCAATAATAGAGAACCCACTACCTTTCAAGGGAAACCTATTGGATTTTAGAATATTAGCAAGTTTTTTCCTTACACAGTGTTTAAATCTACCTTTCTGCAATGTCCACTCAGTTGTTCCTAGTTCTGCCCTCTGATGATGACCAGGGGGGAAAAAAAACCTTAACCTTCTTCCATGATGCTTACCCTTCAAATACTTGAAGGCAGCTATCATGATTGGTATCTAGGACTAATTATCACTTTGGAATCAGCTATTATAACTATATCCCCTCTCTTCACCTCCCCCAAGATTCTTCTACAGTATTAACATTATTAGTTCATTATGCATATTATATTTCTTTTAACAAAGTATATACTTCAACTCCCATGGTCATAGCCTTGTCATGAGCTCCATCTTGCCAACTGTCAGTAATATCTCTGAGGCCAAATTATATCCTCATGTTAAAAATCTCTATTTCGTGTTTCGTGTAAGTTTTTATTAAGAGCTTATTGGCCTCAAGGGGGACAATGGACTTTCAATTGCTCTCTGTAAATAAAGAGACAAAGACTAGAAGACTCTGCTCTCTCATCTCCATGAAGCTTCAATGGTATCCTTCTCTTTTTTCCCTGAGTAACAATTAGTATTCCATCTATGATTCCCTACTATTAGTTGAAAGAAGTCTCATGTTCTAGTAGAAGTGAACAGGATCATAAATTGACACATTGACTGAAAAATACCCACAGATCTGGGGCCAGAGTCTTTGGAACATAATCACAGGTCACCATGTTGCTTAGGAAGGAACCCAGAAAAGCTTGATGGGTGTTCCAGCTGTGGCTTCTTTCTTCATTGTATTTTGTGTTGGTAGAAAGTAACTAAATGCAAATAATGACTGTGTAGTTCTGACACTGATCACAAAAGTACAAAGGATGCCAGAGACTCAGAGAAAGGCACAGTTAAAAGCTAACGAGAACACAAACACCCTTCAGGGAGCCAGGCTTTGAAGCCAGAGCAAAAGCTAGCTAAGGAAGAAACAAAGCCTAAGAATTCAAGCCTCAGTGACAGCTGAAGAGGTAGGGGAAGGGGGAGAGGAGGAGCTTGGCTGGCATGATGACTAAACAAGCTGAGCAAACCACAATCAATGAAGCTGAAAAACGAGTAGTGCTAGAACATGTTGTTTATATGTCACCAGCAGGTAAAAGGATATGCACAGGGGAAACATCTCCAAAGAGCCACTTGAGAAATAACCAAACAAGAACCTTAGAGAAAACAGTTCCTCGGGGTGTAGAAGTGGAGGATGATTATGAGAAAGATCCAGGGGATGATTTCAATGGGCTACCATCTCCACAATCCTTTCTCAAATAATAATTATGCATTGGAAGGGGTAGGAAGTGGGCAGGATAAACACGATAAGACCAATATGACACATAGACATCTGTGGAGAGGTAGCTCAGTTGGCTAAAGTTAACTTAGATCCAGGGAAGAGGGTTTAATACAGATCACTTATCTTTGCTCTATTCTATAAGCAAAAACTACAACCCTATCCCCAAACACCTTAGTTATCACAGAACCACAGAATCTCATAGAGAGGAGGGATCTTAAGAGTTCACAAAGTGTAATCCATACCTAAACAGAAATCCCTTCTACAAAATCCCCAAGAAGAGGTCCCGCATCCACTCAAGAACATTAGGGATGGGATATTCATTATGCTGGAAGGAGGCCCATTCAACTTCTGGGTAACCCTAATTCAAGGCTTCTTAACCTTTTTTTGTGTCGTGGAGTCCTTTGGTAGTCTGGGGAAGCCTATGGATCCCTTCTCAGAATATTTTTAATACATAAAGTAAAACAGATTGGATTACATAGGAAACCAATTATACTGAAATACATTTATCAAAATATGTGTGTTACACAAGAGCTTGCAGCCATAGTGGAACAGGACTCTGTTTAAACTTCCAGGGCAGAAAAGCAGGCCTGTGGTTGCTTGCAGACCAGAGCACAGGCCAGGAGAGTAGTAAACATGCATCTCCTTAAATCATACAACCTTGAAATTGAGGAGTTGCCCATCAATCGGGGAATGGCTGAACAAGTTGTGGTATATGAATCTAATGGAATTCTATTGTGCTGTAAGAAACTATAAGCAGGAGGAGTTCAGAGAAACCTGGACGGACTTGCATGAACTGATGATGAGTGAGATGAGCAGAACCAAAAGAACATTATACACAGTATCATCAACATTATGTTTTGATCAACTGTGATAGACTAGATTCTTCTCACCAATGCATGGTACAAGAAAGTTCCAAAGGACTCATGATGGAAAAGCCTCTCCAAATCTAGGAAAAAAAAGAACTGTGTAATATGGATGCTGATTGAACCATACTATTTCTTTTGGTTTTGGTGCTGTTGTTTTTCTTTTTTGAGGTTTTTCCTTTTGTGCTCTGATTCTTCTCTTCTAACGTGACTAAGGCTGAAATATGTTTAATTATATATATATATATATATATATATATATATATATATATATATATATATATATATATAACCTATATCAGATTACCTGCTGTCTAGGGGAAGGGGGGAAGGAGGGGAGGGAGGAAAATTGGAAATTGGAAATCTTATATAAACAAATGTTGAAAACCATCTCTACATGTAACTGGAAAATAAAATACTTTCATCAGAGAAAAAAATCATACCACCTTGGAAGAACTATGGACTTACAAATTCCTAGAAATATCTCAGAGAACAGCTGCTCAAACCCCCTAAAGCTTGGGACAGTGTGCTCTCCACCCTGGAAACAGTGTCCCACTTTAACAGTGAGTTAAAAGTCAAGAAGTAGGCTGGGAAAATGAGCAAACAGAAAAAGAATGCTACCCCAAAAAGTTTCTATGGTAAACAAGGAAGATCAAAATACACACTCAGAAGAACATAACAAAGTGAAAGCTCCTACAACCAAAGCTTCCAAGAAAAATATGAATTGGTCTCAGGCCATAGAAGCACTCAAAAAGGACTTTGAAAATAAAGTAAGAGAAGTAGAGGAAAAAATGGAAAGAGAAAAGAAAGAGATGCAAGAAAATCATGAAAGAAAAGTCAACCGCTTGGTAAAGGAGACACAAAAATATACTGAAGAAAATAATGCCTTAAAAAACAGACTGGACGAAATGGTAAAAGAGGTACAAAAAGCCAATGAGGATGACCCTTTCAAGTCACTTAACCCCAACTGCCTCACCAAAAAAACAAAAAAAAATGCCAAGAAGGAAAAGAATTTCTTGAAAAGCCAAATTGGCCAAATGGAAAAGGAGGTACAAAAGCTCTCTGAAGAAAGTAATTCTTTAAAAATTAGGATTGAGCAAGTGGAAGCTAATGACTTTATGAGAAATCAAGAAAAAATAAAGCAAAACCAAAAGAATAAAAAATAGAAGGCAATGTGAACTATCTCGTTGGAAAAATAGATCCAGGAGAGATAATTTGAAAATTATTGGACTACCCAAAAGCCATGATCAAAAAAAGAGCCAAGACATCATCTTTCAAGAAATTATCAGGGAAATCTTCCCTGATATTCTAGACCCATAAGGTAAAATAGAAATTGAAAGAATCCACCAATCACATCCTGAGAAAGATCCCAAAATGAAAACTTCCAGGAATATTATAGCCAAATTCCACAGCTCTCAGGTCAAGGAGAAAATATTGCACACAGTCAGAGGGAAGCAATTCAAATATTGTGGTACCACAGTCAAGATAACATAAGATCTAGTAGCTTCTACATTAAAGGATTGGAGGGCTTGGAACATGCTATTTCAGAGAGCAAAGGAACTGAGATTACCTACTCGGCAAAACTGTGTATAATCCTTTAGGGGGGAAAATGGGAATTCAATAAAAGAGATGACTTTTAGGCATTCTTGATGAAAAGACCTGAGCTGAATAGAAAATTTGACTTTCAAATACAAGACCCCAGAGAAGCATAAAAAAGTAAACAGGAAAAAAAGAAATCATAAGGGATATTAAAAGGTTAACATTTCTACATTGGAAGATGATACTTGTAATTCATAAGAACTTTCTCATTATTAGGGCAGCTGAATGGAGTATATTTAGACAGAAGGCACAATTGTGAGTTGAATAGGAAGGGGTATCTTTAAAACAATAAAATTTAGGGGTTAGAGGAATGCACTGGGAGAAAGGGAAAAGGAGAGGTGGAATGGAGTAAAGTATCCCACATAAAAGAAACAAGAAAAAGCTTATACAGTAGAGGGAAAGATGGTGGAGGTGGTGGGGTGTAAGTTAACCTTACTCATCAGAAGTGGCTCAAAGAGGGAATAACATACACATTCAATTTGGTATGGTAATATATCTTACCCTGCAGAAAAGTATATGGGGAAGGTGATGGGGGGGGGTGATAAAAGGGAGGGCAGATTGGGAGAGGGGACAGTTAGAAGCAAAATACTTTTGAGGAGAAACAGGGTGAAAGAAGATAAAAAAGAGTGTCATGGGTAGGGAAATACAGTTAGCAATAGCAACTAGGAAAAAAATTGAAGCAAGTTTGTCTGACAGGCCTCATTTCTCAAACACATAAAGAACTGAGCCAAATTTGTTAAAATAAGAGCATTCCCCAATTGATAGGTGATCAAAAGATGAAATTTTCAAATGAAATAATTAAAGCAATTGTGATGTTTAAAATCTATATTGTGTGATCGCCTTAAATTAGAAGCTTCAGCACCAGTCTTTGGGTATTAAACATTTATTAAAGCATACAGGTATTAACATGGAGTTCAGAAAGTTAAGAAAAGGTCAATCTAGCCTAGAGTTCCAGCCTGGTTGGGTTCTTCCTCAAGTCTTCCTCCAAGAGCCTGCTTTAATCAGGAACTCTCCAGCAAGCTGATTGTGGAAGCTTTTTATAGGTCTGGAACAGAGGTGGTCCTTACACACTGCTTCAAGCTGATTGGTTGGTGTCATCCAAATCCATTGGTTTTGAAGGAGTTCTCAAGTTGAGTTCACAGTCTAGCTTCTGAGAACAATACCTTCTTAAGGGATAGCCAGGTGTGATTACAATCCAATTAACTTGAAGTAGGCTAATCAGCAGTTAATCACTCTCATTTGATTCAATCAGTCTAGATTAATCTTCAGGTGGGTCTTTGAGTATCTGTGAAATCCCATTATTTCATCACACTACTTATAGCCATATGGGAAAAAATACTCTAACTCACTATTGATAGGAGAGATGCCAGTCAAAATATTTCAGGGGTACCACCTTATACCTACTGAATTGGATAATAAGACAGAAGAGGAAAATGACAAATGTTATAGAGGATATGAGGAAAATGAGACATTAATGCACTCTTGGTGAAGTTGTAAACTGATTCATTCTGTGTGGCAATTTGGAACTATGGCCAAAGGATTATAAAACCATGCATACACTTTGACCTAGTAATACCACTACTAGGTATGTATCGAAAAAGAGATAAAAAACCAAAAAGTTGAATTTGAAATTGAGGAGATGCCCATCAATTGGGGAACAGCTGAACAAATTTTGGGATGAGATTATGATGGAACACTATTGTGCTATACGAAATGATGAGCAGGATGCTATCAGAAAAACCTGGAAACACTTACATGAGCTGATGCAAAGTGAAATGTACTGTATACAAAGTAACAGCAATATTGTAAGATGATCAGTTGTGAATGAGTTAGCAATTTTCAGCAATACAATGATCCAAGGCAACAATGAAAGACATGACAAATGCAATCCATCTCCAGAGAAAGAACTGATGGTGTCTGAATACAGATTGAAGCATAATTTTTAGTTCCTTTTTCTTAAGGTTTTTGTCTGTTTTCTTTCACAACCTGAGTAATGTGAAAATGTTTTGCATGACTACACATGTATAACTTATATTGAATTGTTTGCATTCTTAAGGGGGAATGGGGGGAGGAAGAGAATTTGGAACACAAAGTTTTAAAAATTTACATTAAAAAAATTTTACATGTAATTTAGGGAAAAAATTAAATTCAAAATAAATGGAAAAAATGTGTTTGAGTTTACAGATCCCCAGTTGAGTCACTATTCCAACTGCTTTTTAAAAATCTTTTTAAATTTAAAAAATTTTGGTGGGGCAGGGCAATGGGGGTTAAGTGACTTAAGGCTCACACAGCTAGTAAGTGTCAAGTGTCTGAGGCCAGATTTGAACTCAGGTACTCCTGAATTCATGGCCAGTGCTTTATCCACTTTGCCACCTAGCTGCCCCTATGCCACCTAGCTGCCCCCAATTTATTTTTTAACATTCTTTTCTTTTTAAATTTTGAGTTCCAAATTCTCTACCTACCAACCCTCACCCACACTGAGAAGGTAAGCAATAGGATATCATTTATATATGTGAAAGCATGCAAAACATATTTCTATATTAGCCATATTGCAAAAAAAGCAAGAAAAATAAAGAAAGTAAGAACATTATACTTCAATTTGTACTCAGAGTTCATCATTTCTCTCTCTGGAGGTAACATTTTTTTCATCTATTGAAGGAGCCAAGTCTTTCACAACTGATCATCTTTACAACATTGCTGTTACTGTCTATGATGATCTTTGATCATGGCTTTCAGGTAATCCAATAATTCTTTTTTTTAAAATGGGGCAATGGGGGTTAAGTGACTTGCACAGGGTCACACAGCTAGTAAGTGTCAAGTGTCTGAGGCTGGATTTGAACTCTGGTCCTCCTGAATCCTCCTGAATCCAGTGCCTGTGCTTTATCCACTGTGCAGCTACTCTCCAATAATTCTTAAATTATTTCTCCTCAATCTATTTTCTAGGTCAGTTGTTTTTCTGATGAGATATTACACTTTCTTCTTTTTTTCCCTTCTTTTGACTTTGTTTTATTTTTTCTTGATGTCTTGTGGAATCATCAGCTTCCATCTGCCCAATTCTCATTGTATGGAATTATTTTCTTCAGTGAACTTTTGTACCTCTTTTTCCATTTGGCCTATTCTGCTTTTTAAGGAGTTCTTTACTTCAGTGATTTTTGTGCCCCTTTTACCATTTGGCCAATTCTGGTTTTGAAGGTGTTATTTTCTTCCGTATTTTTGTGCCTTTCTTATCAAGTTGTTAATTCTCTTTTCATAATTTTCTTGCATCATGCTAATTTTTTCCTTACCACTTTTTTTCTTCTATCACTCATCTCTTTCTTAAACACTTTCAGGAATCCTTGTTGAGCTTGTGTCCAATTAACATTTCTCTCTGAGGCTTTCTTGTACTGTGTTTACATTATTGTTTGCTTTTGAGTTTATGTCTTGATCTTCCAGGCCATGGTAGTAGCTTTTTATGTTCAAGTTCTTATTTTTGTTGTTGTTTGCTCCTTTTTCTTGACTTTGAACCTTATGTTAAAGTTGGGCTCTGCTAACCTGGGGATAGGGAATCTCTGTTCCAATCTTCAAGCTTTTTTGTGCTGCTGCTTTTGGAACTAGTTCTAGAAGTCTGATAATTTACATTGCTTCCAAGATGGTGTGATCCAGGAAGAACTGTGGCTACCATTTTCCTGGTCTGTGTTCTGGTCTTTATCCAGAAAGGGCTCCTGCTCCCCTACAGCCACAAGCACTAGTGCTTCTCTCCACCCTGGAATTGTGACCAGGTCCTCTGCTTCCTTGTAACTGACCACAAACACTCCTCTCTGCCCTATAACTGTGACCCAAAACTGCTTATGGTCAATAGAGTTACCAATCAGTGCCACCTGCACCTAGTGCCAGAAAAGGGCTCCCTACAATCACTTTCTGACCATTTGTCCAACCCCCTCAAAACCTCTATCCTGAGAGTTTCTGAAGCTGCTGCCACTGTCCCAATCATAGCTGGCTCCAAGGCCTACAGCTAGTGTTGCCACTGGGTCCATGTGCTCAGGTCAGCCATTACCTTGGTGTCACAGCCCTCTCCTATGGATCTCCTAAGTTATCTTAGGCTGGAAAAAATGTCTCACCCTGACTTTTTGTTGGGCATGCCACTCCAAAATTTGATGAGACTTTATCTTAAAGCTGTTTGGAGAAAATTCCAGGAGAGCTCAGCTGGGTTTCTGCCTCTAATTAGCCATCTTGGTTCCACCTCCTCTAATTGCTTCTTAAGAATCATTTTTCTATGCATATGAAATTTACCTCTCTGCAACTTTCACTCTTTGCTTCTGAGTTATCTGTTCTCTGGATCCAAAAAGAGTTTACCTTCTCCCTCTGCCATCTGACAGCCTTTCACATCTTTTAGGGCAGTTATAATGCCTTCTATCTCCACTCCAAATCTTTTTTCCAGGCTGAACATGTCTGAATCCTTCATATGAACCTTGTCTTGAAGCCTGGTCTCCAGGCTTCTTGATACTCTGATCACCCTTGTCAAGATATATTTCAGCTTGTCAATGCCCCCCCTCAAAAAAATATGCTGCCCAACCCTTAATATCATATAGTATAGATGATCCAGCCAGCATATACTAGGACTATCACCAGAAAAGCAGAGAGGAAAGATTCAGAATTCAAATTTAACCCAATTCTTACTAGCCATGTGACCATGAGCAATCTTTTAACCCCTCTGAGCTCCAGGTATCTGTAAAGTAGAGGTTAATAAATTTAGCCCTAACTTCACAGGACTTTTAGGGGAAAGGTAAAATATTGTATGTAAATCATTTTTTTAACCTTAAAGTTGTTTGTAAACATCAATTATCACCTTCCTCAGTATACCTCATGTCTTATTGCTAATTGATGTGATGTCAGTCTTGTTGCCTCACATGTTTGCTATTTACTCATATTGAGTATTGATGTGGCAAGGAATCACTTTTGGTGTAAAGAGCTGCATGATGGGGAGAGGGTGAGAAAGCCCTCTACCAATGCAACTCATTGTCTTATAGAGTTGCCTGGGTCACCAAAAGGTTAATTGACATATGTCAGAAGCAAGATTCAAACTCAAGGGGCAACTAGGTGGTGCAGTGGATAAAGCACTGGCCTTGGATTCAGGAGGACCTGAGTTCAAATCCAGCTTCAGACACTTGACACTTACTAGCTGTGTGACCCTGGGCAAGTCACTTAATCCTCATTGCCCCACAAAAAAAAAAACCAAAAAAAACCCCAAGATTCAAACTCAAGTTTTTCTGCTGAAGCCAGTCCTCTATCCACTAAGGTTGTCTCTAAATTTTCACTCTACTAAAAAACACTGACTTTATCTTAGCCAGGCTCTTTCTTTCTGTGCCTGTATCTGAATATCTCTAAGTATGTTCAAGGCAAAAAAAGATGAATGACTCAATGCAAATTCAACACCACTGGCAAAAGCAAAACAAAACAAATTGAACAAAAACAATAACAACAACCATAAAAAAGCCACACTCAAAGCCCATATCCTAATGATGCTGGGTCATTTGGGACATTTTCATGAGCGAAGAACAGTCTATTTACTCATGATAAGTCGATGAATTAGTTGTAGTGAAGCAATTTTAAAATAAAAAGCTTCTAACTCCACCACTTACAGCCAAACCTGCTATGTTGTACTATCTTTTGTCTACTTTGATTTCATAATTTGCTAACTAGCAAGGAGATTTAGGGTTTCCATTGGCTCTGACTCAACTCTGGTCTTATTTTTGATATTGAGGAAAGAGAAATGAATCCTTGGAGTTAACCATCTTCCTGGAAAGGCCCATAGTACCTTCCACCCCAATCACTGCTTGATGAGGCAAAGATGCATTGTTGTTTATAAAAAACATTTAGAAAAGTTTGAATGCTATTAAAGGGCCAATCAGATGATGCATCTTAAAAAGAACGAGATAGCAGGTTTTGAAAAGATTGGAAACCTTTAATGTCTTGATCAATCAATCAACAAGTTAACATGTGCCAGGCACATGGATGCAAAGACAAAAATTAAACCATCTTTACCCTCAAGCAACTTACTTTAGCATTTGCTGCATAACCATGGAAACATGTGTTTCTAGTGCTAGATTAATCCCTTTTCCATTGGACAGCAAAGAAAAACAATGTTTAGTCCAGATGAACACTGGCAGTCTAGCCAGGCTTAAGAGGGATGCTTTGCAGATGTTTGCATCTGTATCACCTAATTCAGCTTCCCTTCTTTGGTTTGAGTCAGTTGGGGGTTTGCTGCCTCAAGAACCTACTGTTAAATTTTCAGTGAAGGAATTTACATCTTGGAAATGGGTGAATGCTATAAATCAGGCCGTGATTTATTATTTGTTGATTACATTTAAGAAAGTAATGGAAAATGTTAATAATGCAGATTAAACTGAATAGTGTTGAAGGTACAATTTTTCTGCACAGCCAGTTGTTAAACATTTATCAGAACACCCTGGTCAAGCTCTATTTTGTCTCTAGCTCTATTCCTCTTGTCTACACTTAATTTCATCCTTCCCCAACTTTTAACCCTACTAATGAACAGCTGAATCAATGAAGGTGAGGGGTAAGGATTATAGGATCATAGATTTAGAGATGGAAGGAACTTTGGAGATTATTAAATCAAACTCCTCCATTTAATAGATAAGGAAACTGAGGCACAGAGAGGTTAAAGTGACGTACCCATGGTCATATTGCTAGTATCTCAAACACAGTCTCAAACAGTATCTAAGATGGGATTTGAACTCAGGCCTTCCTGATTCCAAGTCCAGCACTCTGCTTTGCCAGCTACAAAGGGAAAAACCCAAAAGGGTAATTTTGCGTGGGTTCCACAGACACAAGATTTCACAGTGCCCCCTCTCCCCAATACCATCCACCACAGCCCTCAGGACCTGCATTTAAGAATCTGATATCTGGTTACTTCAAAAATCAGTTAATCATTCTTGTTAATGAATGGGTAGATAGATGGTCTGATAAAAGGTTAAATGGAGGAAAGAAATACCTTCTCCATGTTTATCACAGAAAGTTCACAAGTATGTTAGAAGTAGGATTAAAAGGGAATTCTTTCAATTCCCTAACTCTACACCAATTGTTAAGTTGTTTGCCAGAAATACCAAATTCTCTGGATTGGGACCCTGTCAATCCATCTTCTTGTTCCTGAATATGAGTATGACATCAAATACCCAGCACAGCACTTCTTTTCTGATAAACCTATCATTATTCAGGATGGGGGGGGCAAGGAGGAAGAAACTGCTTAAAATCCTGCAGGTTTTGTGCTTCCCCAGGTGGGTGGTAAGGGGCTATTGATATTAGGAGAGAGCCTCAGAAAAGTGACATAGTAGCAATTTTCAACACATCATTAGATACTGAGAGAAAATGACTTGGCTGATCTTATACTTCATCCTATATTAGATTCTAAAGAAGATGGGGACCCCCACAGCTTGAATCCCTTAAGGTCACAGACTTCCAACTTTTTTCTAAAACCCTAAAGTAAAAATCCATAGACTTTGCAAACTATATTAACGCCTCTGATAATTAATATAATGCTAATTATATTTTGTTACTAAAGCTAATTGAGTGCTAGTAGTCCATCCCCAAAGGTAGAACCTCCTCAAAGGGACATTAGGAAATCATCAGATCCAATCACCCCATGAGAGTATGTGTTATATGCTCCAAAATCTTACTGTATTTTGAGCTGCTAGCACACAACTGAGTACATGATTCCTAGAATCACAGACTCTTGGAACTGGCAGAGAATTTAGTTAGGGGGGTCATCTTATCCAGTCCCTTTATTTTACAAATATGGTGTCTGAGGCTCAGAACAGTAAAGTGAGTTTGTCCAAGATCATACAGCCAAAAAATGAATAAGATCACAGGTTTCTTGAGTCCTGACACAACACTCTTTCCACTACCTTAACCCTGTTGTTTTATATGTATTATTTCATCTCTCCACCCAGGCTATAAGACAGTAGTTTAACCATTATCTTGGGGGGGGGGGGGGTCTGTATCACTTTCAAAGTTTTGCACATGCTAACTCCTTAATAGTTGTGTGTAGATTAGATTTGAAAGGGGAAGGGGCAAGGAAAAGAGTCACTCTGTGCCACATCATAAATATCAACCTTTGAAATTTCAAAACCATGGCTTAGAGTTGGAGTTAACTTATATACCAACCATATCGTGGTAGAATCTCTCCATTCTGACCTTCAGCAGCTGTGGCCAACTGTTGGCAGAACTTTCTCCAGTTCACTGACTGAAAAGCTATTAAAGAGTTGAAGAACAGTGAGAGTTAGAGTTTTATATACCAGAACTGGTGAGATGACTAATAAATCAAGCAGCTGCCTAGCAGCAGATTGAGGAAAAATTCATATGTGTGTGTGTGTGATTGATTGATTTTCTTTATAAATTTTTTTCTTTATAAAAATTCATGTCAACCTCTAGCCTCTGTTAATAAATCCTTTCCTTAGGCAAGAAAGGACAGTGAATTATTTCTATGACTTCTTGTCCTTCCTAATTGAAGGGCATTAGTATCCATGCCTCTGACAGGTGGGGTGCAGAGAGTAGTTAAGATGAAAGGAAAGAGGGATTTCTTTCCATGGCAACCATAAACATCCTTTGATTGTAGGCTACAGTTGTTTCTGACCCAGTAGTCTCCACCAAGCTGAGCTCCCATCACCCTTAGGGAAAACTGGATGGTCTGTCTCCTTTTCCAAGGCAATTCCTTGACAACAGAGTGGCTCTCTCTTTCTCAGGGAGCATCTTCTTCCTCTTAGGCTGCAACAATAAATCAGTGTTTCCTGCCTACATGGGGTCACAGCCTTCAGGTACTTCCCCCCTCACCCCTAGTCTTTCTGCCAATTCCTCAAAGACACTTTTTTTTTATTTCAAATGTGAGCCAGCACTTCCTGATGAGAGAGATGGGGGAGGAATCTGATTGGGTTAGACCCAGAACAGGTGGACACATGTCATACCATTGGCATTTTGTTTCTCTGTTCTAATGTGCAAATTCCTGGGAAATGATCCTTGTCAGAGCTCCAGTTTATTAGTCTGTCAGAGTAGAAGAAACATCCAAGAGACATCATGTGCTCTGGCCAGAGAACTTCTTCACATATCGTGGTACACAGGGTGCAGTCAGTCTCTTTTCTGCCCACACACAGCTCATTCAAAAGCATTTCTGGGCAGACACAACAATTGTGACCATTCTTGCCTGGGCATCTTACACTCTTTCATCTGTCCTCTCTCACCTCAGGTCTCTTCTCTATAGGAAAAGTGGTCCTACACAGAGCAAAAACAAGACTGTCCCCTAGCTCACCTCCATAAAGCTTTTTGCAAGCCAACTAATTCCCCAGCGAAATCAAATACTAAAGAGAATAATCAACTTGTTCCTAAGGAGGGCAAACAGGTCTTGGGAAAGTCCCTGAGACTTTTCTAAAAGCAAAGAATTATAAACAAAACTTTATTATCCAGGAAGGGTTCCCAGCTTCATTGGAATGTTTTCTGTTCTTTAGACACAATACCTCATCTACAGACTCTGTGCTTTTGCACTGGAATGCTAGAATTTTCATCTTCCTCACTATCTCTTAGCCTCCTTGGCTTCCTTCAAGGTTTAGTTTAAATTCCACCTTCTGCACGAGGTCTTTTCCAGTCCCCATGGTTGCCAATGCTTTCCCTCTAAGATTACCTTACATCTACTCTGTCTATAGCTTATGTGTGCTTATTTATATGTTGTCTTCCCCATTATATTGTGAGTTCCTTGAGGAGAGGATCAGTGTTCTTGCCTTTCTTTATATAACTAGGGCTTAACACAGTGACTGGGACACAGTGACTGAATTGACACTTCCCCTAAAGGCTCATGCCTCCAAATACTGTCCTTTCTTCATTATGTTGATAGAGTGGAGATAATCAAGAGAGCAAAACTGATTAATTTACAGAATAATGAGTCTTTTTGTAGGACTTTGAGAAGATATTTTTCTTTTCTTTTTTTTTTTTTTTGCAGGGCAATGAGGGTTAAGTGACTTGCTCAGGGTCACACAGCTAGTAAGTGTCAAGTGTCCGAGGCTGGATTTGAACTCAGGTCCTCCTGAATCCAGGGCCAGTGCTTTATTCACTGTACCACCTAGCTACCCCGAGAGAATATTTCTATAGAGAATAGGGACATGACAATTTCCAGGTCATTGACAGAACTAGACATCCTCTGATTTTCATTGACTGGGAATGAATAGGTAGGCTTAGATTCTTGTGGGATGGGAATCTTCATTGGGTGGACCTGCCAATCAATAAATATCACTCCAGTGGCATCTCAATAAGGCGCCAATCAATGGACATATTCACAGAAGAGATGACCTCAAAGTCCCAGAGGCTCACCACTATAAAAACTCATAGAGTAGGGGTAGCTAAGTTGTGCAGTGGATAAAGCACTGGCCCTGGATTCAGGAGGACCTGAGCTCAAATCCGGCCTCAGACACTTGACACTTACTAGCTGTGTGACCCTGGACAAGTCACTTAACCCTCATTGCCCTACAAAAAAAAAAGACAATAGTCTGCAAGGGGCAACTAGGTGGTGTAGTGGATAGAGCACCAGTCCTGGATTCAAGAAGACCCGAGTTCAAATCCAGCTTCAGACACTTGACACTTACTAGCTGTGTGACCCTGGGCAAGTCACTTAACCCCAATTGCCTCACCAAAAGCAAAAAAAAAAAAAACCCTCATAGAGTAGAACCTAGAATTCCTTTAATTAACCTCCTTCACACACTTATCTTTTCTATCAATTTCTACCTAGCTCCAGTCCAGAAAGTGGACAAAGAAAATATAGAAAGAGTTCTCATCTTTCTCTCCTCTCTTCTATATAACTTTTCCTCAGATCATCACTGACTTGCTCAACAGCAAGGGATTAAACCCAACTGAAGTTTTCTAGGTCTTTGACATTAAAACAAACACTTTAGTATTTGTTATTCTGATACTCAAAAAGAACTTGGATTTCAAGAAAACAGATATTTCTAGTGCATCTTTCTTTTTTACATTTAATTTTTTTCAATTACATGTAAACAAAAAATTTTAACATTTAAAAAAAATGTTGTTACAAATTCTCTCCCTACTTCCTCCATTCCCCTTCCTACTCCTTGAGAAGTCAAGCAATTTGATATAGATTATATGTGTGCAGTCATGCAAAACATTTCCACATTAGTCATGTTTCAAAAGAGACCAGAAAAACAAAAATAACTTTAAAAAATTTAAATATGCTTCAAACTGCATTTAGACTCCATTAGTTCTTCCTCTGGAGGTAGATAGCATTTTTCATTATAAGTCCTTTGAAATTTTTTTGGATTGTTGGATTGCTGAGAAGAGCTAAATCAATTCACAGTAGATCATCATACAATATTGCTGTTATTGTGTATGTTTCCCTGATCCCTGCTCATTTCACTTTGTATCAGTTCATGTAAGTATTTCCAGGTTTTTCTGAGAGCATTCTGGTCATCATTTCTTATTTTACAATAGTATCCCATCACAATCATATACTACAACTTTTTCAGCTATTCCCCAATTGATTGACATCCTTTCAATTTCCAATTTTTTGCCACCACAAATAAAAGATCTGCTATAAATATTTTTGTACAGATAGTTCCTTTTCCTTTTTTTTTTTTTTATCTCTTTGGCATACAGACCTAGTAGTGGTATTGCTGGGTCAAGGGATAAGTAGTTTTATAGCCCTTTGGGCATAGTTCAAAATTTCTCTCCAAAATGGTTGGATTAATGTCTCTTTCTAGTTTCTCAAGAGAGTTACTTTCTTCCATAATCTTTTCAAGTGTTCTTTTTCATTTAGGATCCCCCAAAACACACATCCACACATTGAATGTATTAATAATGTTAATGCTAAAATTCTAGCTAATCTTTCTAGAATATCTAATGAGTGGTCACCAATAAATTATAAGCTTTAGCAAGAGTTAGACTTTTAAGCATTTATTAAGGAGAATAAGAATTTGGTAAAGAGAAAAAGGCCTACATTCATCTATCTATTAAAGGGAGAGAGCATTCCTAGCTCTGCTCTCCACCAGAGTCCACAGGAAAAAAAGAGAGAGTGCCAGGCTCCCCCTTCTTCCTCCCATAAGCAAACGTTACTTCCTGATGCCAAAGAAAAGACGCATGGTCTTGCCCTCAGAGACTTTCACCTCATGGCAGAGCTTTTCTACAGTAAGTCTCCAGCAGATGGCGTCATTCCAATTGTTACAGTAAGCATTAACTAAGAACAGAACCATGCTGGATATCCAGAAGATAAAACCACCCTGAAGCCCTTTCAAAAATTCTCCTGGGGAATCATTCCCCCTGGTATAATATAGAATAAATGAGAGATGAGAATAAAATTTTCCCAAGAAGGTTCTCCACATTAACAAGAGCACTCCCATTATCCTGAAGAAGATACAACTGATTGTAGGCTAGAGATTCCCTATAACCTCTGCCAATTCTGACTGCAACCTACCACAAGTTACTTTTCCTTAGGGCTTTGCATAAGATTCCAAATGGCCTCAGGACAATCTTGTACCCCTGGTTTGGAGGTAAAGGTATTTGATGTTACTCTAAAATAACTTGTATATTTAACCTCAGAGTAATTCTCACTAGTCCTTGAGAAATCTGGAGAATGAAGAGGTGTCAGAAGACAAGGCATGGGTGTCACCATTGTGCCAGTATCCCTCTTGACACAAAGAGCTAACTCAGATACACTCAGGGGGAATTTTCCCCCCACTTTTCTGGCTCATTGCCCCATTCCAGGTGATCTTGGATCTTCGGGATGCAACATTACCAAAATGTGTTTGATACTTCCCTTTATAGCTTAGCCCAAAATTTCATTTATCTCTTAATGGAAACACAAGGGAGTCACCTATGAGCCCATCGAAGTAATGATAGGTACCAATGTGTAACCCCTTTCCAGAAACCTGTGGAGTATCAATAACTTATGATACTAACTTGAGAAGGGCTCTATCAGGGGATAGTTAGAGTTTGCTCTTCCATATTGGTGCTTCCTTCCATAGCTACTCCACCTGTGTAGCATTTTTTTTTTGGTCTGTTTCCAAAAGCTTATCCTGGTCCCTTATCTCTATCAGTATTCTCTGAAACTTTCTTGAACAGATTTTCCTCCTCCTGTTCTCAGCTCCCAGCGAGGTGGTGTCCATTATATTGGCAGCCTCATTTAATCTCCTTTCCAGCCCCCACATCTCACCATTTGCCTTCCCTCCAGTTCTAACTTCTAGCAGAAATTGTGGTTTCCTCATTGTATCTATTTGCACCCCTCCATTCTGTCATTCCCTACAGACTCTAACAAGTAGTTACTCACTGTCTTTTCCAGGAAACTTCCTTTTTAGCAGCTGGCTCTCATGAGAAGAGAACTTTAGGCAAGTTTTACAGCTCAAAAATATTACCTCAGTCACTAAGGCTTCTTTGCATGTCAGTTCCCATGGATTCAGACTTCACATGTATGACATCTTGAGTTTATATGAAGAAAGCTCTTGTACCTCACAAATGGATTTCTGTCTTCAACACTCTCTTGTTTATAATGCTTTATTTCCTTTCTCTGCTAGCACCAGAGAGCACATGTCCCACTCACATTAATGTATCCTACTGGGGCTAAAGCAGGAGTTCTTAACCTGGGGTTTGTGAACATTTTAAGAACTGAATTTCAAAATAGCTGATTTCCTTTATGGTCCTATCTTTTTCATTTTGTGCTCTTAAAAACATTCCACAAAGTAGTCTATGGGCTTTACTAGACTGCCCAAAGAGTCCATGATAATAAAAATGGTGAAGAACCCCTAGCCCCAGGGCTCATGGGAAGCACCTCACTGTCTCTCCAGTTATTTTTCTGTCTCCCACCTTTACCTGGAATCATGGGCCCCAGTTTCTAGAATATCCCAGTGGTTCTTTTGGAAACCTTTGGAAAAGAGAAGGGGACTCAGACCTGTAGCTGACTCCTCTCGTTGCTATATTAGATTTAGAAAACTAAAGACCATTGAGCTTAACACTTATTTGTAGTACAATTCTGGAAAGAAGGTCATTAAACATGTAGTTTGTGAACATTTAGAAAAGAATGAAGTGATCCCTAGGAGAAACATAGGCTCCAAAAGAACCCATCATGCCAAATTAATATTTCCTATTGAGACAGTTACTATACTCTTTCCCATGGATCTCAGCCACATCTGTGTCTTCAATGGTCATCTGTATATAGAAAAGTTTCAAATTTATATATCCATCATCATGCTTCTCACTCTCTGGTGGACATCTCTATCAGCATATCTTGCCAGCATCAAAGACTCAAGATGGCCCCCGTGGAACTCAAGATTTTCACAAACACAGAAACAAAATCCCTTCCTTTCCTTAGAGAGAGGTTCCTATGAGAGAGATTGATCAAAGAATTCCCAAATCATTTTGAGGCAATTATAGGGCATGGCCCTTTGTTTGGAATCATTTGAGTAGTCTCTTTTCATGGAAGGTAAGTATATACCCTAGTACCTTGAGAGAACACAGGAAGTCTCTCTGGTTCCCAGGGATTGGAGCTTTCTCCAAAGTGGTTAATGAATAAGAATGAGAGGGATGGACCCTTGTTAGAAGAGTCTGTGGTCTTCAAAAGCAAGATGGACAAGCTTTGCTTTCACTTTCTCCCATGGATTTACAGGCAAGGGCATAGAAGAGGGGATGTTTCTTTGGGGGAAGTGAGAAGTGGGGAGATTTTCTTCCTATGTCCAGGAGAAATTAATAATGACTTGCAAGAAAAGCACAGAAAAAAATAAATGGGGGGGGGGGGCGCGCAGCTAGGTGTCCCAGTGGATAGAGCACCAGCCCTGGATTCAGGAGGATCTGAGTTCAAATCCGGCCTCAGACACTTAACACTTACTAGCTGTGTGACCCTGGGCAAGTCACTTAACCCCAACTGCCTCACCAAAACAAAAAAAATGGGGATAGTTCATTATAGGTTAAAAAAGGCATCTTATCCTCACTCCCACTCTAATTGAGTTGTGTTCTTAGAGCTAGATTGGCTATATCTTCCCTCCCAAGGTTCTAGTAGTACTTTTGAAAAGTTGAGCTGACTTCCTTTAATACCTTTGGCTCAAGACCTGACTTCTGTGCTTCCCTCCAAGTTTTTCAGTTGAGATCATTTAGTCAGTCAGATGTAAGTAGCTTTATAAAGGTTTATTTATTAGGTGACACAATAGGAGCAGTTGGCATAAAACTGACCCCTGATATGTGGCATCTAAGTGGCACAATGAATAAAGCACAAGTTTAAATCCTGCCTCAGTCACTTATTAGCTATGTGACCCTGGACATGTCACTTCACCTCTGTCTTCCTCAGTTTTCTCAATTGTAAAATAGAAATAATAGCACCTTCTTCCCCATGTTGTTACAAATGAGAAAATATTCGTAAAGTATTTGCCACATGTTATCATTCAGTCATTTTCAGTCACGTCTGACTCTTTGTGACACCATTTGGGGATTTCTTGGCAAAAATACTGGAGTAGTTTGCCATTTCCTTTTTCAGCTTATTTTACTGATGAGGAAACTGAGGCAAACAGTTAAGTGACTTGCCCAGGGTCTCACAGATAATAAGAATCTGAGGTCATATACCACAATAAATTCTAAATGAGCTGAAGCTCCTGTGACTTTATTTACAACTGTCTACTAGGTATCTTCATCAGGGTGTCCCAACAATACCTAGCCCACATCTAAGGAAGGAAGAATCAGTTACAATCCATGCCTCTTTTGAGTTTGCCCTTTCACCACATGCTTGGAAACAACAAGTAGCATGTGAAACAATGAATTACTGAGTAACAGAGCAGTTGCCTTCTTAGCCATTTTGTTTGGTAACATGCTGAAACCTCTCTATAGTACACAGGAGCACTTTTGACTACAGAACAAAAGTTGGAATGATGCTGAGAGACACCATCTAAAGGGTTATGAAAGACACCAAACACCCTCATCTTAAGGCAGTCCAACATAAAAAAGAAAAAAAGAAAGAGGGAAATACCAAAGCTCTAATTTTTAAAAAAATAAAAATTTTTTTAAAATAAAGGAGATCAAAATTTGACCTCAAGCCTACATGAGGTGGAAAACATCAAACTGGGCCTGGAACATTAACTGTCATCACTGGCTGTTGCTAAATTGGGACCTTTTCCCTGAGAGATGATTGTTAATATGGGAGTTTTGTTCATGTGACTCTTGTTTAGTTTCATTTGGCTGCATGGAGCAGATGGAAGAGTTTGATTTGCTTGATACGTGTTTTATCTCTAGGTGTTTTGTCATAGATAAAGATAGTTCTTCTGGCTAGAGTTTAGTTCCAATGAGACAAAGTTCTAATAATGGATCTAATCAAATCTAACTAGAATCTAATCCCCACCCAAAGCAGTTAAGTTTGCAAAGAGAAAAATTCGGATTCAAGTCCATTTGCTACCTGTGGACTCAGTCAACTGTCTTGCAAATGTATGTCTTTGGCCTAAAGATGAAGAGAGTGAAAAAGAACTGAAAGGCCCTTACAGGTTTTTCTAGTCTAGATTCCTTATTTAACAGATAAGGAAACAGAGGAACAAGATTTGAACTTGAATCTTTTGATTCCAAATCCAGCACTTTTCCAAACAACACAAATGTATTCCCATTTCTGGAGAGGAAACAAAAACAAAAATTAAAAATGTAATCCTAGCTTCTTTATAGATCAAGCACCTCAATATACATACATACATATATGCATACATACATATGTACATAAATACTATTTCCCAGAAAGAACTAATAAGCTTCAAAAATATATTAAGTGCTACTCTAGAAATTAATCTGGTCATTTTAACATTTTAATTAAATTTTTATTTTATAATTTTTATTAATTTTTAATTTGGTGGTTGACATTCAATTTGGATTAGCACACCTGATGCAATGGAAAGAAAGGGTGAGCAACTTGGAGGAATGTGACCTAAGTTCAATTCTGCACTTCACCTTTGTACCTCACTTTTAACATCTGCAAAATGATGAGGTTAGACTATATCTTAGATCTAGAGGTAAGACTAGATCCTAGAACTGTGGGTAGAGACCCCATATGGGGTCACATAACTGAATGTGGGGGTCATGAAAAATTTGGCAACAGTAAAAGGTTATGTATGCATATTTTATATACCTATGTACCCAGAGTTGTGCAAAAATTTCTTGGTCAAAAAGGTGTAGAGAGTGGAAAAAGTTTAAGAAGCCCTGGACTAGATCACCTCCAAGGACCCTTACATCTATGTTTCCATGATCAGGTTTGCTTCCCTCTTTCTTTCTTTCTTGGGGATTCACAGAAGCTAATTGAATATATGATTTCTCCCCCCCCCCTCCATTTTATTTGCCTAATAAATAAAGTCCTACTCCAGTGCCTCATTTCCATATGGACACAACCCTGGGTTCTTGATGGATATACCAGGAAGCTATGGATGATTTTTAACAAGCTGGAATGACTTTAAGTACAGACCTTGTAATGATCTCCATGTTCAAGAACCACCCTAGTTAAGTTCAAAGAGACTCATTGCTAGGACATTATCCAGAAAATATTGTGTTTTATGAATATTGTCTGGCAAAAATTTCATTTCAGACAGCAAAGTGGTGACTGCACTTGTGGTCAAGACCTGACTTCAGACACAATAGCTAGCTGTGTGACTCTGGGCAAGTCATTTACCCTCTATCAGCCTCAGTTTCTTTATTTGTAAAAGGGGAGTAATATTAATGGCACATTGCAGGGCTGTTTTCCAGAGCAAATGAGAATATATACAAAGTGTTTTGCAAACCTTAAAGCAATCTGAAATGCTATCTATTACTAATAATTTTCATTGACAAAGGGAGTGCTACCCACTGATGAAATCATGGATCCTTTAAAGTTCTGGAATATTGACCAAGGGAGTACATTGCAGCTTCAAATTCAGGATATTTTGGTGGGGACTGGTCTGTGGTTCTCTTTGTACTGGGTACAGAATGAAGTCCTACTTACTTTAGTTTCAAATAATAAAAAGAATTTTTTTCCCTCTAGATAGTAAGTCTAGTTTCTCTGTTGTTCTAGAAATGTATCTGAGACACGAGATATTAAGTGGTGATAAAAAAAAAATCCCATCATTGCTTCACTCTAATTGAGGGTTCTATGAAGAGAAACATGTTAGGATAATCATGTGGTGTTATATATACAGGGAGAGCCTGTTATCCACAACTCCACTTAGAATGCTAAAGTGAAAGCTGCTTAACTCAGTCTCTAAGCCAATTGAGAAAGGTGACTCCTTGATCCATGCTGAATGAATAAATGAATGGAAAACCACTTAAGTGCTTACTATGGGACAAGCACTGGGCTAAGCTCTGGAGATACACATGAAATTACAGAGGCCAAACCCACATAATGTCAAATCAACAATTCAGTCGGGGAAACTTAGAAAACCAGTTTTTACATTTATTTGATGACACAAAGGCAAAACAATACTGGTAATTTTATTGTTTTTTTTTCTCCCTTCACTTTTCAACAAATAGTTTTGGCATTGTAAAGACACGGCCTTTTTGGATTGAACCTTTTATTTCATCAGTTATAGGGCACTCCATAAATGGAAATTCCATCTACCAATGCAGATGGGCACTGCCTTCATCCCCCTGTTATTCTGTGATCCAGTGACACTGGCCACTGCTGTTCAGTACACAAAACCCCCCACCTCTAACTCCGAGTGTTTTCACTTACTGTCCCCTCCATGTCTGGAAATCTCCCCCTTTTCTCTCCCTCCTGCCTCCTACCTTCTCTAGCTCACAGTAGTCACCTGAATGCTTGCTTATTTGACTTGGGGGGAAAAAGACCAGTGGCCATAAACATTCAAATAATTTAAGTAAAAGTACTTGGGGTTTGAGCCATCTGGTTAATTGTCTTAAGTTTCTACTTCATGTTATTTATGTAGACACAGTGGTAACATGTGGACATGGTAACGTCCAAGAACCTAGGTTCCTGGAGCCATCAGCTCACCTGGGTGTGGCAATGACAACATGTGTAACTTCGGAGATTCCCCAGGCTTCGGGGCATCAGCTATTCTGTGGTCTATTGAATCCCCTAGGATTTTTTTTTTATTTACTCATAGGCAATAAGCTGTAATAGGGTAATTGAGCTCTTAGGTGCCCCACCCATTCTATAATTGTAAACAGAACTTCAAAGGATCTAATTATGATCCTCCTCTGGATTGTATGAAAGTGAAAAAAAAAAACTAGTACACTCACTTTGTTTCTGTCAGTCTGTCTGTGTCTCTATTTCCATCTTTGTCTCTCTGTGAATGTATCTCTTGTCTCTTTCACTCTCTTTCGAATACATTAGCATATTTTTCACCTTCGAATTGATCCCCCTAGGGAATAGGTAAGTAATCGAATCCCCACACACCTATACACACACCAATACCACCTATTTACATGTTGGTGTAAGGAACACAGGATGCAGAGGCACCAGAGATTGGGAAAGTACATCCAGGTTCTTCAGAATAACCCTGAACTGGTGAATTTCTAAGTTGTTCTGATGGCTTCTAGCCACTCTACCAACTAGATAGGCTGAAGGAGTTCTAATACAAAGTATCTGCTTTTAAACCAGTAAGTGGATTTACTCATACTCTGATCCTTGAACTTCATATTCAGCCTTCACACACTGTAAAAAACATTCAAACTGGCCTTCCTGTTGTTCTTCACACAGGACATTACATGCAATCCAGGTCCAGCGTAGGGATCTGAGGTCTGTCCAAGAATCTTCACTGTTCAGCTAAAAAAATGATTGTGCCTAAATGAATGTGCCTAGACAGTTAGGTAGGTGGTGCCTAGGTAGAGAGCTGAACTTAGACACAGGGATTCCTGAGTACAAATCCCACCACTTAACCTCTATCTGCATCAGTTTCTTCATCTGCAAAATGTAGATAATAAAAGTACCTACCCCACGGGGTTGTTGTGAGGATAAAATTAAATATTTCTAAATTGCTTTGTAGACAAAGAGATAAATACAGGCTATGAATGTTTATCAGGCCTTCAAATACACCTCCCACCCAAATACAGCAGAGAATGGAGTAGGGGATTGGTGAAAAGGAAGACCTTTTTGCAGACAAATCCTAATGGCAAAGCTGGGATGAAGCCTTTTTGTATCCTAGGCAAAGTTTAGAAATTGTGCCTACTATGGGCATGTTATATTTCTCTTCAATACATTAAGGGTCTATGATTTCATCTATGTGGGCACTGTCTTCTCTGATGGAGATAAAAACCCTTCTATGACTTGGTCAATCAATCAATAAGCATTTTTTAAAATGGTTTTTTATTTATATATTTTCTTTTTACTTTACCTACATTTCCCATCATATACCTTTTCCCACCTCTCCCAGAAAACCATTCCTTATGATCAATTTTTTAGAAGAAAAAAAAGTTAAGCAAAACTAAGCAAATTTTCAAAAAAGTCCATAGTTATATGCAGTGTTTTTACCTCTGCAAAGATTCTGGGGAGGTTCAACAAACCCTTACTCTGTGCCAGGAACTGCACTAAGTTCTGAGGATACAAGGACAAAAATGAAATCATGCCTGCCCTGGAGTAGCTCACATTCAATTGGGAAAACAGCATGTACACATTTAAGTATAAATAAAATACACACAAGATAAACACAAGATGGTTTTTGAGGAGAGGTACTGGTATTTGGGGAGATCAGGAAAGGTCTCCTGTAGGAAATGTCATCTGAGCTGAGTTATGGAGGAAACTAGAAATTCTAAGAGACAGAGGTGAGGTATGGGGGACATTCTATGCAAAAACCAAAATATGGGAGATGTCCTGTCCTGTTGGATGGGCTTCATGATGTGTTAAGAAGAGTAATGTGTAATAAGACCTGGAACCGGGGCAGCTAGGTGGCATAGTGGATAGAGCACCAGCCCTGGAGTCAGGAGCACCTGAGTTCAAATACAGCCTCAGACACTTAACACTTATTAACTGTGTGACCCTGGGCAAGTCACTTAACCCCAATTGCCTCACCAAAAAAAACCCCCAAAAAACAAACAAAAAAAACAAACAAACAAAATTTAGACCTGGAATCAGTTTGTAAAAGGCTTTACAAGACAAACAGATAAATTTGTATTTTGATAGGGATAGGAACTGGACTTGTAATTTAATTAATATAGAAAATTACCAGTTTTCTTTCACAATCTGGCTAATGTGGAAATGTTTTGCATGACTACTCATGTATAGCTTATAGTGAATTGCGTGAGTTCTTGGGTGGGTGGGGGAGGGAGGGAGGAAGAGAATTTGAAGCACAAAGTTTTTTTAAAAAAATTGATGTCAAAACTTGTATTTTACATGTAATTTGGTTTTTGTTTTTGGTGAGGCAATTGGGGGTTAAGTGACTTGCCCAGGGTCACACAGCTAGTAAGTGTCGAGTGTCTAAGGTCAAATTTGAACTCAGGTCCTCCTGACTCCAGGGCCAGTGCTCTATCCACTGTGCCACCTACCTGCCCCTTTTACATGTAATTTGGGAAAAAGGTTTTGCTTACCTATAGACTTGTTAAACAATTGTATGTTTTCAAAAAAAATTACCAGTATTACCAGCTGGGGAAACCCAAACTGGTAGAAATACCAGTGCAAGTTGGAACCTTCTCTGCAACTTCTAGTCTTAAGATGCCTAGAGCTCTGAGAGGTTAAGGGACTTATTCATTTCACAGACAGTATGTCAGAGGTTTTCCTGGCTTGAAGGACAGCTTTCCATCCACTATCTTATGCTGCCTGGGAGTCAAAGGAATTTATTGAGTCAGAGGAAGTGCATGGTCAGATCTACAATTTAGGAATACCACTTTGAAGTTTGGTGAAAGATGGATTGGGGAAAAGCTAGACTTAAGGCTGAGAGACTAATTAGGAGCTTATTGTAATTATCTAGGAAGGAGGTAATGAAAGCCTGAGCTGAAATCAAGTGCTTTGTAGAGTTGCTATGATTGGAAAATATATCCCCCTTACCTTGTGATAAGTCTCTTCAACTTAAACTGGGTCTTTAGGACAACAAATGTGGTCTGTCACTGGACCCGTTCTTTTTTTTTTTTTTTAGTGAGGTAATTGGGGTTAAGTGACTTGCCCAGGGTCACACAGCTAGTAAGCGTTAAGTGTCTGAGGCCGGATTTGAACTCAGGTACTCCTGACTCCAGGGCCGGTGTTCTATCCACTGTGCCATCTAGCTGCCCCCTGGGCCCATTCTAAGAATTAAGAATCATTCAATCTCAAAGTTGGAAGATACCTCAGAGGTCATCTAAGTCAATCTGCACCTGAAAAAAAAAAATCCCCTTTATGATATACTTGATAAATTGGTCATTGGGCTTTTGCATGAAATCCCCAAGTGAGAAGAACCTCCTGCCTCTGGGGAAAACCCATTTTGTTCCATACAACTCTAATTATTATGATGTTTTTCCTAACATCAGTGTCTCTGTCATTTCCACACAATACTCCAAGATATGCCCCATGGGGCCAATTCAATTAATTTTTAACAAACATTTATTGGCTTGTTTGTCCAAAGAAAACAAGTTTAATCCCTCTTGAATGTAAAAACCCTTTAAATTCTTGAAGCTAGCTATTATATTCCCCTAAATATTCCCAGATCCTGCCACTAATCCATGTTTGGTAGATTTTGAGGCCCTTGATGGTACTAGTCACTATCCTCTGGATACATTCCAGCTTCCTATAATATAGTCCCCAGACAAGAATCTTCTTAAACTTCTTAAACTTTTCCCACTCTGGACCCCTTTTTGACTGAGAAATTTTTATGCGACCCTGGGTATATAGGTTTATAAAATAAGTATACATAACTTTTTACTATTGCCAAATTTTTGTGATCCCCACATTCAGTTACACAACCCCATATGGTCGCAAACTACAGCTTAAGAAGCTTTGCTTCTAGACGTGCATTAACAAGAAAGAATACAAATATGGCTTCCCTTGTTCTGGATTTGAGGACTCAAGATTCAGTTACTATAATAGCACACTGTTCTCTATTGGGCTCTCTACTCCTTGAAATCGCCAACTAGATGCTCCACAGATTAACTACCAAACAGCCATGCCTCCCCAGTTTAGAACTTATAAAGTTGGTTTTTTTGAACCTAAGTATGACTTTACATTTATTAAATTTCTTATTATCCAATTCAGACCAATGTTCTATCCTTTTAAGAAAATTCTGGACTCTGCAATATAACAGATAAGCCTTCCCCAACTCCTTTGGTTCATCTGCAAATCTGAGAAAGAAGTCATCTGGTCCTTCACCCAAATCACTGATAAAAATATTAAACAACCCAGAACCAAGCACAAATCCCTAGAAATATCATTAGAAACCTTCCATAATGACACTGACTCATTCAATTCAAATCAAATGAGAATTTAGTAAGCATTTGTGTTAGGCATTTGTAACAAAGAAAAGGAAATAATTCCTTCCTTTAAGGAGCGTATATTCTATTGAGGGAGGGAGGAGTAAAACAAATATACAAATAAGAAAAAAAATGTAAAGTAATTTCTGTGGGAATGCCCATCAATTGGGGAATGGCTAAACAAATTGTAGTATATGATGTTGATGAAATATTATTGTGCTATAAGAAATGACAAGCAGGATGACTTCAGAAAGGCCTGGAAAGACATGTATGAAATGATACATTGTGAAGTGAGCAGAACCAAGAGAACATTGTACACAGAGATAGCAATATTGTTTGATGGGAAACTATAAATGACTTGACTATTCTCAACAATACAATGATCCCAGACAATCCCAAAGGACTATTGATGAAACATACTCTCCACCTCCAAAGAAAGAACTGATATTGATGGAACAGACTGAAGCATGCTATTTTTCACTTTAATTTTTTTTCTTTTAATCAAGTTTTCTTGCACAAAATGACAAATATAATGTTTTACATAATCATATATATATAACCCATATCTGAATGTTTGCTGCCTCAGGTATGGGGGAGGGGAGAGAGGGAAAGAGGGATAAAAATTGGAACCCAAAACTATAAATAAAAAGTTTATTATTTAAAAAAAGTAATTTCTGTGGGCAGTATATCAGTCTGATATGAAAGATAATTTATTAACAATAGAACAAGAACAAGGGCACAATGAAATTGTGGAGGAGAGCATAATAGAGACCCTGAAAGGATGGAGCTGACTTGGAAAGTGTGCTTTTAAAATTATTATTGGGGGCTAGGCTGGGTTTTCTAAAATATTGCTACTTATATATTAATGACTATATAATAATGGCTATTGCACCTGTTTTGGCAGTAATCATTTATTATTAACTAATATTAAATGTTGGAAGACTATTGACTGCTTTGCATTGAATACAAGCAGAAAAAAAACCCAGGACCATCTTGTCTCTAAGATAGCACATGGTCTACCAGCCTACCCTGTCCTAAGAGAAGAGCACTCACCAACCAACAGCCTTTCCCAGCCAAGAGTGTATTCCAAGATCGCAACTTCCAGGAGCTTTGAATGGCCTAGACTTTTATCCTCTTTTGATAGAGGCTGGTTATGCTATACACTGATCAAAGCTAATTGGCTAGCATCATTCAATTCCATTGGTTGACATGACTTGAGGGTGGTCCATATTAAAATGAGCTCTACATATGACATCAGGGCCTAACGGGAGAGATCCCTTGAGGGGCAAAGGCAAAGTCCTATCTAGGTATGGTATAATCCAATCAGTTCACTGAACTGGACAAAGGAGATGAAAGAGTCTATCTCCATTTCTATTGTACCTTTGGGCTCTCCCTGTGATTAGAACTTTCTCAAGAACTGACCTTTCTGAAGTGAGGGGGAATGAAATCCAACTAAAACTGGGTCCTTGGATTCCCAAGAAATTCGTTATTAATAATTATTTTCTCACAAAAGGCATGTGAGAACAGGGAGTGGTGGTCAGAGTGTTAGCCCAGATTCAGGAAGACCTGAGTTCATATCTAGCCTCAGACACTTTACGCTTACTAGCTGTGTGACCTTGGACAAGTCACTTAACCCTCATTGCTCTGCAAAAAAATAAAACAAAAGAGAGAGCCCAAGAAGCCTACAAATTAGGGTCAAAATGAGAAATTATGAGTAGAGTCACAGGCCAATAAATTGCCATACCTTTCATAGTATCAAAGATAATGGGAAACATGTACAGCAGGTTATATGTCTAGTAGCTGGTCCAGCCTGATGATCAGAGAAAAGGTTAATGGAGACTGATTGTAAATGAGTGTCAGCTCTGTTCCATTACTTACTCTATAGCAATTTCTCTTTCCCAGACATGAGGAGGAAGAGCTGGAGTAGAGGAAAGTGTTCAGAAAGGCGTTTGATTTTGGACTGGTGACTCATGGGAACAGCAGGGCCCATATACTAGTACTTGGTCCCACCATTAATCCCTACTCTTTGGGTTTGGACATTCAACCAAGAACCCTATCTGTGTTATTGACTACCACACATTTCTCCATCGTCTCTAGGAGGATAGCATGACAGTCTTTTCTTAATGCTTCGATAAAACCTAGGTAAACTGTAGCTATAACATCCCCTGACCTATCCAGTAACACTGTCAACAAAGGAAATTGTGTTAGTCTTGCTTGACTTATTCTTGATAAAGCCTTATGGACTCTACAAGACCACTGCCTCCTTTTCTGATTACTTAGCAATCATTTCTTTAATAATTTTATAGAATTTTTCCAGGAATTACAGAGAAACTCATTGGCCTAAAGTTTGTATATATCTCCTCTCTCTCTCTCTCTCTCTCTCTCTCTCTCTCTCTGTATCTCTCTCTCACACACAATCCTTCAAATCTCATTGATAGTGACTCATCATTCACATCAGTAAAGGTTTTTTTGAGTGTCTTAGAATGTGATTCAGCAGGACCTAGTGAATTAAAACCCATTAAGGGGAGGTAGTTGGTCTCTTTTCATCTTCCTACTTTTCTTGCATTTCAAGTCTCCGTTAGTCATTCTGAGTCCAGAGATCATTCTCCTTGCCTGAAGAGGAATAACTTGCCCCAGCCATGTATGTTTCCTTGCCACACTGTAATCACAATGCCATAGTCACCCCTATATCTCCTGTGATGTCATCAAGCTATTCTTGGCAGCTTATCGCTGCTGCTGCTACTTTTTGCTGACACCTGCTGGTCATCAGCTGAATTTTCCCCCCACTGAGTTGTTGCTGCTCTTTGGGCCACCAGTCCATCTTCTGCTGCCATCTACCTTCTTCCCCAGAGGAGAGCTTTACCAATTTTTTAGCTCAGTGGTTCTCAAACTTTTATTTTGCTCACAGAGTCATAACCTTTGCTGTGAGGAATCATGGCACACTGAACATTGAAGCTGTTAACAAAACAGTGTCCAGGAAGCTGGGCTCCAGACCCCATAACTCAGGCCTTATGATTCTTGCACTTCTACTTCCCCTCTCCCAAAGCCTCACTCTCTCTCCTTTCTTTCTGTCCCCAGGACTCTCAGCAAAGGAGGATAGAACTTATATTATAAGTCAAACTGTAAAGAGTAGGCAGAAAATTGCAGGCTGAGGGCAGGAGCTCTGGAGTGTGACAGTGTTAGATTATGTGGAGATATATATAACATATAGGGGAGGGATGTGAGACCTCAAAATATATGAAAGTTCATAACCTCTTACTATTCAGAAGAGCATATTGTTTTGTTTAAGCTCTGATAGTTCATAGTATTAATTGCATATTCAAAAGGAACTGAACTTATGGTGGAGTACAAAGCAGATAGTTTATAATTCATGAAATTGTAAATGAATATGAAGAAAGCAAAATTAATTGGTGCACCACTATTCCACACCCTTTGAGAACTATTGATTTCACCTGATAGCTACCTGACTGGCCTTGGCTGGCCTGAGATGACATCATTCTTTAAAGAACACACTGGCTCTTTGCTCTTTGCTCCTTTCCCTCTCCTCTACTGTATACAAGTGTGGGTAGGATAAAGCCATTGCAATACCACTATTTCCTACCTTAAATTCTTACCTAGAAGTTTCTGTTTTTATGATTTTGGAAATCAAGTTGGTGCCCCGGTGTTGGACAGAATGATTTATAGAGTGGAAGAATCAACATTTCACACATTAGGCAAATGGTATCAGCCTGTGACTGTCAGTAAAAGGTTTTCATAACCAAGATTTAACTAGCATAGTCCCTGGCACATAGTAGGTGCTTAATAAATATTCATTGAATGACCATCATAATGAAATGTCAACTCAGCATGTAACACTGTGAATAATGTTTGTAATGTAGTTTTTCCTCTCACTTTTTCTTTTTCCCATAGTTGTCTTGTTAATAGTTCCATTTTTACCATTTGTAGGGAATTGAAAAGTTGTATGATTTAGAACTAGAAGGGACCTTAGAGATAATGGAGTATACCCCCCTCCTATTTTATTGGTAAAGAAACTAAGGCCAGAAAGGTCAAGTGCCTTGCTCAAGGTCACAGGTAGTAAATGAGTATCAATTTAAAATCCAGGTAACAGGAACAGCATGATAGAGAAGCATCCAATGGGATCTTCTGATCTAAAGAGAGTATAAGGGAAGAGAGAGAGTAAGCAGATGACATCTGGAGCAGCTAGGTACACAGGGGATTAGAGCCCTGGGCCTAAAGTCAGGAAGACTCATCTTCATGAGTTCAAATCTGTCCTCAGACACTTACTAGCTGTGTGACCCTGGGCAAGTCACTTAACCCTCTTTGTCTCAGTTCCTCATCCATAAAATGAGCTGGAGAAGGAAGTGGAGAAAGATGGTACTTCTTTTTTAATTGGCAATTCTCTCTCAATGAAATATTTCTTCTTTTGATTTATAGTTTCCGAGTTATTTGTGAATAGATTAAGCCCTGGATGGGGATTTGAACTGAATGTGTTTTCTTGAGCATACCTCAGGAACATGGGGTTGCAAAGCTGAGGAGACATGCATCCAAAAGGCATTAATAAAAATGGAAGTTAGCAGATAACTGAGAATGAGTATAAAAGTGTACTCCTAAGCACCATCCCTGGATTCAGGAGGACCTGAGTTCCAATCCAGCCTCAAACACTTGACACTTACTAGCTGTGTGACCCTGGGAAAGTAACTTAACCCTCATTGCCCCACAAAGAAAAAAAAAGTGTACTCCTGACTATAAGAATAGTGTCAAGGAAGGAATGTTCAGAATGCACTAAGACAGTCAAGAAAGATTAAAAACAACAAAAATAGGGCTTTGAAATCTATTTTAGTCTATTTAAAATTAGGGTTTTAAAATATATTTATAGCAGCTCTCTTTGTGGTGGCAAAGAATTGGAAATCAAGGAAATGTCCATCAATTGGGGAATAGCTGAACAAGTTGTGGTATATGAATGAAATGGAATACTATTGTGCTATAAGCAATGATGAGCAGGCAAATTTCAGAAAAACCTGGAAAGACTTAAGTGGACTGATGCTGAGTGAAGTGAGAAGAACCAAGAGAAGATTATACACAGTAACAGCAACACTGTGTGATGATCAACTGTGTTAGACTTAGCTCTTTTCAGCAATGCAATGATCCAAGACAATCCAAAGAACCCATTATGGAAAATGTTCTCCACATTCAGAAAAAAGAATTGTGTATTCTGAATGTCAATTGAACTATACTGTTTCTACTTTTGTTTTTGTTTTAACTTTTTTGAGGATTTTCCCTTTTGTTCTGATTCTTCTTTCACAACATGACTAATGCAGAAATATGTTTAATGTGATTGTACAAATATAACCTATATCAGATTGCTTTCTGCCTTGGGGAGGGGGGGAGGGAAAAGAGGGAGGAATAAAAATTTGGCACTAAAAATATTATGAAAACAAATGTTGAAAACTATCTTTATGTAACTGGAAAATAATAAAATACTTTTATGATTAAAAAAACCCACAATGCCTCTACTCCAAATAAAGCAAGGTTAAAAAAATTAATAAAGCTCAAGATGACATCAGAAAAAAATAAAATTAGGGTTTAAAAAATCTATTTGTTTAGGGAGGGGAGAAGAGGAGGTTAAAAGGAGTGATCATTTTAGTGCTTGATAGAAAATAGACTGATGATGAGAGACTCTCATTTCGCTTCTGCTTTTCCAGTTTCTTACATGTATGCCCCTTTCCCCAGTTGCCCATTAATTCCATGAATCTGGGACCCCTTTGGGAGCATTCCAGAGCAGTTTGATTTCATGTGAGCTTCAGAAGACTCCCCAGAGAGGCTATAAAAGACCTTGGAGCTGCCCTCAGCCCTTCCATTTCCCTTGACATCATCTAGCCCACTCTTTCATAACCAGTGCCCTATAGTACACCATAAAGGCATCCTTTGGGTGTTGTCATAGCCTGGGTTTTTTCATTCACTCCTGTGAGAAGGGCGGTAAATGGAGGAAATTAAAGTGAAGAAAGAAAGGTAGCTCCCCCATCTCACAAGGGAAGCACACTATGAGTCAACTGCACATATCAATAAATGGTAGACTCAAGCAGAATGTATTCTATACCCCCTTTGCTATTTCTCTAGGGACAGGGTAATTTGTTTGCTCAGTCAATCATGTTGTTTCCTTTAATTCAGTCAGAAAAAGTTGTCACGGAGGGATCAGCAGGGGTTAACACCTTGTTAACACTTCATTACCTCTCTTATCTACTTTGCTTTCTTTGACTACTTCACTTGGAGGGGACTGAATGCCTCCTTTAGATAGTCATTTACCAGCCTCTAATTGTCTACTTCTCATGTTAAAAAAGAGAACCTGAACTTTCCTTTCAAAGGGAGAAAACTCATTGCTAGTCCAGGAGCTCATCTTTCATATTGGAATCACAATAATGCAGGCTTCCCAAATGCCCAATAATAATTATTTTAAACTTTTTCTGGTTGAGCAGGGATTCTTGACTGTGTGAGTGTGTGTGTGTGTGTGTGTGTGTGTGTGTGTGTGTGTGTGTGTGTGTGTAATGGGCCCTTTTAGCTGTCTGGTGAAACCTATGGACCCCTTTTTAGAATAAAGTTTTTAAATGCATAAAATAAAATACAGAGGATTACAAAAGAAACCAATTATAATTGAAATAAAAATGTATTTTTTTTCCTTTCAGAGTTCAAAGAGAGAAATCTATCTCCCCTGAGAAGACCATGGACCTCAGGTTAAATAAGAATTTCTATCCTAAAGTAATATATAGCAATTGTTGGCTATTCATGTAATATCACAAAGTTCCTTCTCTCTTTGTTATGACCTATACTGTTATATCTAGTTTATGTCAGCCTTTAAAAGCACTGGACTGTGAATCTAGTTCTGGGTTGTCGGGTTAGTTAACCTCTCCTGACCTTAGCTTCTTCACCTGTAAAATCAGGGGGTGTTGTAAGATCCATTAAACTATGACGATCTTGATTTATTTCATATTGTCTGGTTTGTGGTTTCTATGACCTTTCTTATGAAGTGTCTAAGCTTGTATTCGCTTCTTAAAATTTTTTAACTGTCAGTGCCATCCTTCTTCTGAGTAATGTAAATGAATTAATGCAGTTTGTTGTAGAACCAATACATGCATATACATCTTTATAAAGAGATATTTGAATAATTGAGGTCTTTTCTCCCATGTTAGGATCTTTGTGTTATTGGAAGCTTGTTTCCCTTTCCCTGTAGAATCTCAAGGGAATCCCAAAGGAAACAATGATAAGCACCTCCATTTTAGCCTCAAAGGCCTTAGAAAACTCATGCCTATATTAAGTGGCTACTATTCCATATATTCATGTAATTTTTCAAGGGAATTCTGCCTCCAGACAGTTTGCCCATGCAAGGAGGGCAGCTCTGACTCATTCATTGCTCAAACTGCTTTTAATTCCCAAGGGTTGGGAAGGTATCTTAAATATGAACCTCTCAACAAAAAACAAAGGATGGCTGTTGTCTGTAGATATATTGTGTGAGAAATTTTGTCATACAAATTAACTTCCTTGTTTCTCTAATTCTCATTTAAAAAGAAAGAAAGAAAGAAAGAAAGAAAGAAAGAAAGAAAGAAAGAAAGAAAGAAAGAAAGAAAGAAAGAAAGAAAGAAAGAAAGAAAGAAAGAAAGAAAGAAAATAGCACCTGTTTCCTCTACAGTGAGTAAAAGTTTAGTTCTATAAAACTCTTTCCATGGGCTGGGGGGTAGGGGTAGGGGTGGGCAGGGAAAGGGGGAGGTGGAGCATACATTCAGTGTGTCTCTCTAAATTGTTCCCTTTCCCCATTTCTGGAAGTAACTTCTGGAATGAGACATGGTAGTCATTAAAATAGCTCTAGTAATGCTAGCCAGGCAACTTGGGCTCAGGAAATGAAAAGGAAACATCTCTCCAATTAGAGTCAAAGGAGAATTTTAGGTATGCGCCAGGTCAGTAATTATTCTGTTGGAATGTATCCAAGAAGACATTGGGGTTAAGTGCTCTACCCTTGTGCAATGAGGAGTTCCACATTCCTAGTGATCAAGGCAGAAGCTCTGGATCTCATTAGAAATATCCCAATATTTAATTGTTATTATGGAAATTAATGTGAGAAAATGGGTAGTCGTCTCCTCTCAATGGGGATATAACAGTCAATCATACTCCTCCTGATCTGTTTTTTTTAGGACAAAGGTCTCAGATCCCCTCCTCCCCCTCTGGCTAACAAAATCACCTGGTTCAAGGAGCCCTGGTCTCAATAAGGTCCGCTACTAGGTTGGGTCCATATAAAGAAGAATAAGGTCCACTCCTGAGTTATGCTCATATAAGGAAGAGGGATGGGAATACTGTGTTCCAATTAACTAGTTTTTGTTCGTAGATTGTAACCCTTGAGTAATCGGACCAATGATGAAAAAGGGGAGGGTCCATTCACGTTAGGGACTCGGATTTAAAACAGGGCCTGCAAGCCCCCTTTCTTTGCATCCACTAGCTGCACACTAGGGTGCTTCCTTCTCATGAGAAGGAAATAAAAGAGCCTTTGTCACATTGCTGCTGAGTTCCTGAGAATTATTGAGAAGAGGATTGTTTTCCCTCACAATTAATAAAAAATCAATTCATTGTTATTGAGTCATTTCAGTTGTGTCTGACTCTCCATGACCTCATTCGGGGTTTTCTTGGCAAGATACTAGAGTAGTTTGTCATTTGCTTCCCCAGTCCATTTTACAGATGAGGAACTGAGGCAAACAGAGTTAAGTGACTTGCTTAGGGCCACACAGCTAGTAAATACACAATCAGCTGTTGTTGTTGTTGTTGTTGTTAGGCAGCTAGGTGGTATAGTGCCAGGTCTAGAGTCAGGAAGACTCATTTTTTTGAGTTCAAATCTAGTAGTAAAAAATCAATACATAATCATATTAGTTCACAAGACAGATTTTGACCCTTTTAAAAAAAATCTGTGTCCCTGTAAAGGAATGTGGTTGGTCACTGGTCAAATTGAATCAGCAAAGGCTTCACTGTAATGGTCATTGGAGTGAACTGAGTTAGTTTATTCAGAGACAGGGTAAATACCTATTTGTAGAATGATTTAGGTAATCATTAAACATTTCAGTGGGCCTGTCGACTTTGAAGAGATGACTGATTAGAATAACACAATAGGAACCGTATTTTTTTAAAAGAAAGGTTTCACATGTGAAACAAATTTACTCTCTCTGATTAGAATTTTAGTGAGAGAATAAAAGGGTGAGAGAGGCCAAAGATATGCAAAGTAATAATACAAGTCTCTGGATACTGAGCAGAATGGTTCTAGAGGTTTGAGAGCTAATTATTAACCAATAATAGAATCATAGAATATCAAAATTGGAAAGTGTCTGTCTAATCCAATCCCCTCATTTTACAGGTGAGACTGAGGCTCAGATAAGAAAAATGACTCAGTCAACATGAAACATCATCTAAATGTCCAAATAGGAATTTGAGCCCAACGTCTCTGACTCCAGGTCCAATGGCTAAGTTTCTCATATTATCCTTTAGAAACATGAACTAGGAGGCATATTATTTTTTGGTCCTGTGCATGGCAATTTCCTTCCAACTATGATTTGTGTATTTAAAGGGGCTACCTCAAAAAAAAATAAAAATAAAGGGGCTACCTCTATCAAATGAGTGCAAAGTATATTTCTAATTTAACAAATTGGTCTACCCAGTACAATGTGGTGGGGAAAGACTTGGACATGAAGTCTGGAGAAACTTCAAGAAACTTCAATTTGAATCCTGCTTCTAACAATTACTAGTTATACAATCATAGTTAACTCACTAACTTCTCCAAATCCTTAGATTTCTCATCTGCAAAATTATTACCACCATCACCATCTTCTTCTTCCTCTTCTTCTTCCTTCTTCCTTCTTCCTTCTTCCTTCTTCTTCTTCATCCTCATCCTCATCATCCTCATCATCTATGCTAAATGATACAATGGATAGAGTGCCAGCCCTGGGTCAGAAGGACCTGAGTTCAAATCTGGACTCAGATTCTTACTAGTTGTGTGACCCTAGGCAAATCACTTAACCCTGTTTGCCTTAGTTCCTCATCTGCAAAATAAACTGGGGAAGAAAACACCTCTAATGATTGATCTATTGACATCTATTGTGATAATCAAATGAAATAATATATATTTAAATGGCATAATATGTGTAGCACTGGTATCTCTCTCTCTCTCTCTCTCTCTCTCTCTCTCTCTCTCTCTGGGCTGGCTCATTCACCCACTCTAGGACAGGGCTTCTTAAACTTTTTCCACCTGTGACCCCTTTTCACTCGAGAAATCTTTAGATGACCCAGAGTATACAGGTATATAAAATAGGTATATATAACCTACTGTTGCCAAATTTTTCATGACCCCCACATTCAGGTACCCCATATGGGGTTGGGATCCACAGTTTAAGAAGATCTTTTAGAAGATCTGTTTTGTTGGGATTTTTTTCTTCCACCAAAGTAAGTGACAGCCATGGCTGCCACATGGCTACCACTCGTTCTGTGTTCCTTAGAGTTACCCTGTTGTAGAGGTAATATAATCCTACTACTTGCCACTGTTCGAAAGCTACTATTTCCTTAGCTCCCATCAATAGTCTCACTGTCTCCAAACCATTTTTTCATTCAGTTTCCCAGCAATAAACATCCCAAGTACTAAAAACAGGAAATTAGCTTCTAAGAAACAATGTACTACAGCTATCAGTCAGTACTTTTGCCTCAGAGGACTGCTTTCCTCTCAGATCTTCAGGACTTTGTTTCTCCCCAAGCCACTTTTCTGTTTTTCACACCAACCTTCTGCCCTTTTTTAAAAGGGGGGGGGCAGTACCTAATATAAGATAAAGTACTTTATAAACTTTAAAACACTTTTGTCAAACAATAAGCATTCATTAATCACCTACTCTGTTCAATGAAACATTAGGCAGAGTGGGGTGGGGAAGAAAACAGTTCCTGCCCTCAAAGGATTCTCATTTTTGGAAGAAAGAGAAAAAGATTAAACATGGGCATAGCTTAATTACTGGACCTCTAATAGGTCTTAGTTTATTCATCTCTAAAATGAAAGGGTTAAACTATGTCATAAGCTCCAAAATTCCTTCCAGTTCCCAATCTATGGGCCGATGTATCTAAGAAAATAGTATATACAAAGTTATATGTCTTCTGGGAGCGATTGAATACTTGGGCCTTATGTCATAGAGATCACCTGAAATGTGCTTTGAAGGTAAAGGTTAGCAGGGAGTATGTTCCAGGCACAAGGCAACACTTGTATAAAGACACAAAGGCAGAAGATGCAATTTTGTATGAAGGGAATAGTCAGTAGGCAAGTATGACTGGAATAGAGAATGTATACATGGAAGTAGGATGAAATAACACTGGAAAGGCAGATAGGAACCATATTGTATAGGACTTTAAATGCCAGACTGAGGATTTCATGTTTTATCCTAATGGCAATAGGGAGACATTAAAAATACAAGTGTGAGCTATCACTATAGGCAGAACATCAAAAATAGGTAGACACCATATTTTGCTAATTTCATACAGATCAAATCCAATTTAACTTAACATTTGCATTATTTTTGGCACTCATTCAAAGAATATTGCTACATCTGTCTTGAATGGCTCTGAATAATTCTTCTGAGGAGATAGTATTGTCCTAAAATAGAAAAAGCACAGGTTCTAGAATCAAAGGACTTGGGTTCAAATCCTCAATACATTTGTGACTTTGGCTAAGTCATTTAACCTCCTTATGTCTCAGTCTCCTCAATTTCAAATTGAGAGAATTAGACTGCCAAGGTCCCTTCCAGTTCCAAACCTATGTTTCTTGGTTCTCATTTTGGTAAAAGCCAGCAATGTATTTAGTGTTTGTCTATGCCTACAAACATAAACATTTTCCCCTTACTACCTGAAATGGTTTGTGTATGTATGCATTAAGTTCTGTGTCAGTAACTCCCTGGTTCTCATTGTAGCAGGGTTGAGGTGTTGGACAAATATAGTTTGACTCTTCTCCAGGTGTTGCTGACATTTCTTGAACTACCCTTAAATGAGCAATCAAAGACACTTAGCCAGATGATCATCACAAGAACAACAATACTTTACACCTCTATGTCACTTTCACATCTAATTTGAGACCTACAATAACCCTGTGAAGTACACATGCTGCCCAAGCAGATTCTGCAGCATCCCAAGCCCCAGGAGATGAATAGTCTATAAAACTATGTGGTGAGAGTTCATTTTTGGTGGAGCAAAGGGATCCTAGAAGGGAGCTCTTTGCAAAAACCACCTTAGAGAACAATGGAATTTACATCTTGGGCCCTAAGTAAATGTTGTGGAGTGACATTAACAGGCATTCCCACTCCCTTTGGTTTCTTTTCTGTTTGGTCAGAAACATTCTCTGTATGAACCACTGAAAAGAATTGAGTCTGAAGCTCTGTGTACACAGTGCCAAAGCAGCCAGTGTAAAAATGGCAAATGCCGTTGTGGCCACTAACTATTTTAGCAGCAAGGCAATCAGCACTCTGGTCTGATCAACACATTGGCCTGCAATATGTGAGTGTTAGAATGTGTCTCCTGCCATTTGTAGAAAGCAACCCCCAGAGCACACATTTTGGTAGAAACTATGCACTGTCCATGTGGTAAATCAGGCAATAATAGAGTATTATCAAAAACCCAATAGATTAGGTATCAGTAAGGCTGAGTCCCAATCCTGGCTCTGCCACTAACTTGCTGATTGACTATGAGAAAGACAGTTAACCTCTTCAATGCTGTTTTCTCATCTGCGAAGTAGAAAGTAAAATGTTTGTCATACCTACTTTCTAAGGGCTGCTGTGTGTATTAAATGAGAATGTGAAAGCCTTTTGAAAACATAAGCACTATATAAATGCAAAGTTTGTGATTGTGTATATAATTTATGAGTGAATGGCTGTCTTAGAAATAGGAAATGGGATCCAGGTGTGTTTCAGGCAATGTATTAGATCTTTTCTGTCTTATTCTGTGCAAAACATATGTAAACTGAATTTTGGTCAATCAAATCCATTTAAAATGCATTATGACTTTTTACTGAAGGAAACCTGTGGTTGAATCCTTTTGTAAAAATGAATAATCACTCTCAGGGTTATATATTTTATGATGTGATGGTATTGGACTTTTGAGTGGCCAATTTGTAGCTTGTAAGGGCATTAGACTTTGAGTTACTTATTTACATATGAAAGGCCTGGGAAGGCTAAGGCTTGGCAGACAGGATGAGCTTGCTTCTAGGCAAGAGAGACTAAGAGAAAAGGTTCGAGGAGACAAAGCTTGGTATCTGGAGCAGGGATGGGGCTGCTCTGCAGATGGTAGGTTTAAGACTCCAGGGATTGGTAGGGGAGGCTTCTTCCTAGACCTAGGGTAAGGGTACAGGGTTATTTTGCTTGGATGTGGTGGGGACACTGACCAATGAAGTCTCAGTACTTGAAACACAAATAGCTATTTTCTACCTGGTTTCAGGGCAGATATTTGCTAACAGCTTCCAGTCCAACCACACAGGATTTTGGGAAAGCCAGTTTCAAGTTGGTACCATGTGATAACAACAACAACAACAAGAAAAGTCTTATGATGTCTACTGAACCAGGAAAACAACAACAAACTGATGATTTAGGAAGAACTGAATCAGGATTGAGTGCACATACAAAAGGTATGGAGTTGTTCATTTCATACTTTCTTTTCTTTGGTGTTATTAATATGAATGTATGGATCACCTGGATTTGATGGAGATACCTTATTATCCATAAGTATTTTGGGTTAATAGGAGCAAAATGTCCTTCAACTGAACTCCAAACTGAACCCAGATAGCTAGCAGATAAAAGACCCTACCTAGCAACTTCTTTTCCCTCAGGATAGTAAGTCCCTATCTTATGGTAACATCTGGGTGTCCTCATCCTTGCCAAACCCTTTTTTAGAATCCTGTAGTCTTACCATGGTGCTTCAGTATTCCCTCCATACTTGTTATAACTGACATTGTTAAACTTTTTTTTTGTTTCTGGGTTGATTTCTGTATCATACTATTAAAACTGACAGTACTGGGGCAGCTAGATGGCGCAGTGGATAGAGCACCGGCCCTGGAGTCAGGAGTGCCTGAGTTCGAATCCGGCCTCAGACGCTTAACACTTATTAGCTGTGTGACCCTGGGCAAGTCACTTAACCCCAATTGCCTCCCTTAAAAAAAAAAAACCTGACAGTACCCTGTAATCAGTGGACTAAAACCATATATACCCTCAGAAATGGGGAGTCCCCTGAGCTTCTCTCTTAAAAGGGGAGTCTCCACATGATCATGTCATGTTATCTTTCTTCTTGGGACAACATATTAAATCGATATTATGTTTTTTTCTGTCTGTCTCTGATCTGTTTCATAGGAGGACAGGTATGGATATCATGTTCTTTCTATTTAGTAGGAGATGTTATAAGATATTACAATTTCTCTGATCTGTTTATTACTTTTGTAGGAGAAATTAAACATTATTTCTCTGATCTGTTTGTAGGAGACAAGCAGATACAAAAACTATATTTTAATATTCAACAGTGTCTTAATGTGAAGAGGCATACTTCAAGCTGGTCCTGAGCTGCTGGCTGGAGGAAAGGGGATGAAGGGAGAGAGGATGGAATCAGCATATATGTGTGTATATATATATATATGTATACATATATATTTGTATGTATATATATGTGTGTGTACATGCGTATATGTATATATCACTATACTACATGCCAAGCATTTTACAATTACCTCATTTAATCCTCACAACAACCTTGCCAAAGTAGGTGTTTGTTATTATCCTCATTTTACAGTTGAGGAAACTGAGGCAAAGAAGATCACACAGCTAGTAAGTGTCAAAGGTTGAATTTGAACTCAGTTCTTCCTGACTCCAGACCCAGTGCTCCGTCAATTTCACTACTTTGCTGCCCAGAAACTGTGGGAAGGATAACTGACTATATTTCCCAACTGGCCTATTCCTGAGTCCACTGCAGTCTGTTTATTTGGGGTTTATTCTTTTCTGATCTTAGGTGAATAAATATCTTGATATAAGAGTCCATGGGCAATCTACATTCAGGAACTCCAGAGGTCCCATCAGATCCTACTGGAAAATGGAGCTGAGAATAATGGCCACAGGAAATGGTAGTAGTAGCCCCCAAAGTCAGGAGGTATCTAAGCAACAACCTTGAGAGGGACATGGCCTGGAATGTCTTGTGAGACGGAAACAGACAGGCAGAGGCAGAGGCAGAGCGGGGAGAGAAGGAGGAGGAAGGGAGGGGAGAGAGAAAGACAGAAACGGAAAGACAGAGGCCTGGAGGAAAAAAAAAGAGTTGGGAAGAAGTTGGGGGAAGAAACAAACAGAGACAAACAGAGAAAGAAAGAGAAACAGCAGCTGCTTCTAGGGAACGAGTCTGTGAGTTTGAGAACCAAGTTGGGAGAGTGGCCCCAGATGGGGTACTCTATGGACAAGTTAAGAATCTTAGGATTTCAAGCAAAATTGTGCTATAACTCTTGGGGAAAAAAGCTCCTAAGCCCTTGATGCGCCAGAAAAGAAGATTCCAGAAAGTGGTTTGTGAGATTGCGGACTGTGAGAATCTAATGAAAGAATATTTGTAAAGTGTTCAGCACGGTACTTGGCACATAATAGACCCTTAATAAATGTGTATTCCCCATCCCATCCAGAGCCTGTCCAATGGCTCTCTCCTAGTGTGTCCCATCTTTCCAGGCCCAGGATTTTTTGCTGTCATGTTCTCTATTCCTTAATAAAAGTATTCCCTCTTCCTAACAAGAACAATTACATATTTAAATTCTTTATGCCTTCCAAAGTGAAAAGTAATTAATCTAATTAATTCATCCATGCATATGAAAGTCTTGCAGAAGACCTCCTAGGCAGGGTCTTCTTTTCATCTATCAAATGCATTTTAACTGTGACCCTCTAGAGACAATGCCTCTCTTGTCTTATCCAAAGGAGGGATTTTAATGATAGAATTTCAAATGGGTTAGTTAGGTCAGGAAGTTGAGGCCATTGAAGGCCAGTGGGGTAGATATTTTTAGAGCCAGCAGCAACCAAATCACTCTGTATGGGCAGCTGGATAGTCTGTCTATACATAAAGTTGCATCCCTTTGAAATCAACTGTGAAATCATATTAGACTAGAAGTCACATGACCTGGGTTCAAATCCAAACTCTAGGGCTTATCAATTTGTGCAAATGGGTTGTCCTCTCTAAGTCTCAGTTTTCTCATTTGTAAAATTGAGATTTTAACTGTGCATTGGGAGGGGGCAGCTAGATGGCGCAGTGGATAAAGCACCGGCCCTGGATTCAGGAGTACCTGAGTTCAAATCCAGTCTCAGACATTTGGCACTTACTAGTTGTGTGACCCTGGGCAAGTCACTTAACCCCCATTGCCCCACAAAACAAACAAAAAACAAAAAACTGTGCATTGGGAACTGTGAGGTTCTATATGAGAATACAAATATGTGTGCCTAATCCTCCTGTCCACTTCACTGCCTATGAATGCAAGGCCTATCACTACATTTGGGAGCCTGGTCAACATGCTTAGGTATTCAATTAGTCATTCACCACAACCCTTGCTCACCTGTTCTGAGAAATTCCTAAATGACTCCAAAAGCCACTTAGAGACTTGAATTTAGTGACAGCCCCCTGGCAATAAATAAGCTGCTTTCCTCTTGAACAATTCAAGCAGAGTAGTTTGTTTTGTAACCCTCCCCTAAGAAGGGAGGGTTATAAAACAAGTTTTGTGGAGAGGGGAAATCAGCCCTGTCCTATAGACACCTGACCACAGAGGCAGCCCTACCTCATCCTCCACATTCAATAACCATGCTTCCCTGCCCACAGGTTTTATTTAATTTGTAGAGTGGGAAAGATAAGTGTTCCTGGATAAAAGAATCTAGGGGTGGAGGGGTCTTTAAAGATCTCCCAGTCTAATCACCTCATTTCCCAGATGAGAAAACTTATGTCCTAGAGATAACAAGTGACTTGATTAAGGTCACTCAGGTACTGAGTAGCAGTGGTCACTTTCAAACTCAGATGTTTTGAGTCCTAGTCCATTGTTCTTGCCATGACAGCATGCTTTATCAAAGGCAGGTGATGAGGGAAAGGAGAGAGGAAAGAATAAGGAATTCAAGGGACAGGACAGAGGAGAGAAGGAAAAGATAGGAAGGCAGGTAAGAAAACACAGAAAGAGCAATGGAATGCTGCAAGTGCCCATAAACAGTGGAGCCTGCAAGGAACCTTGGCTGAATACTCTAGAGCCCAAGGAAATGGACATTCAAGCTCATAAATACTATCTTCCTAATGATTCAAGAAAGTGAATAAATGGACATACCACACAATTAACACACAGAATGAAGTCAGCTGCTATTTCAGCTACAAGTTTTATATTTCCTAGAGTTGGGGTTGGGGGGAGTGGAGGAGGAACACATTTCTTAGTGCTTTACATGCCTTAGTGTTTTCTTCCCCATTAATCTGCATTTTTTTTTTCCTTCCATGGCAGGGAGATGAGGAAAGAGGAATGGGTAAAAAAAATTTTAAGGTAAATTATGACTGTTAGAATATTTTCTTTACTTTGAAGAGATGTATTCTGGGTAATCAACTTAATTTTAAAAGCTTCAAAAATTATGGATTACTTGTTCATCCTACTTTAATCATTTTTTCAGATTGTTCAGATTGTTCATCCACAAAGGTATTTTGAGTTTATACTTTTTTATTATTATTTTCCCTATTAAAATGGTGCCACAAATTTAGCCTTGAAGTAAGAAAAATCCATTTACCTGGCTTTCATAAGGCAAAGATAACTGGACTAATTGAGCTCAGACTTTCTAAAATTACTCATTCCTGGGCTATGACCAACAACGGAAAGTTTCAGGCCAACGGGAGAGTATTTTGGAACGGTTTGTAATAAGTGAAAACAGAAAGTATAATGAAAGTCATCTTGTGACCTTGAATATTTGCTACCAGAAACCCTTTCATATGCAGACATGTGTTTGCAGACACACGCTTGCGCACACACACACACATATACATGAAGTCACAGTTAAATCCATATGTCTGTATGAGTGTTGTAGCAGATGTGCACAAAAGTTTTAAGGTACCACTAGTACAAAAATCAGTTCACCAGAGTTCTCTTCTCCTTTGACGGTGATGCTACTGATGCCTCTCTAGAGAGTGGTATATATCAGGAAAGTAAAAATTGAGTTCCCCCAATACCCTCCCAAATATGTGTATATATACATATATATATGTATATGTATATATATGTATATGTATATGTATGTGTATGTATGTGTATGTATATGTATATGTATATATATGGAGAGAGAGAGAGTGAGAGATTATCAGGGGCAGGAAATAGAAACAAGAAGAGTATAGATAATTTCAGACTTCGAAGTCTGAAGGCCAATTTGTACCTTGTAAAGGTGCCCCTTTCAGACTTTGGCCATTATAAATTATAAATAAATGTTTTCAGCATTTTACTCCATTATGAAGTGTTTCTCAGTAGATTTGATGGAATAGCAGGGCAGCTAGCTCCTGGATGGCTAAAAGATCAGCAACAGTCTTCCTGGGCTTAAGCAGCAAGAGCAAACTCTGAAGAGTCAGTCATCACTGGCAATTAAGAAACAAGTTTAGCTACAGAAGAACAACCCAACTCTTGAGTTTTCTTTGCCTTTTCCCTTAGCATTCTTCCATAGTGTACTTGGTCTGGGGGGAAGGTTTTCTTCTCTCTACTGAAAATAATATCTTGCCACATAGTACCTGGACTACTAGGGGATACTATTCCCAACAGAGACCAGGCCTACAGGATCTGGTTATGTAGTTGTTTTGAGCTGTGGAGAGGAGTAGGTGCAAGGGGGCCCAGTAGAGTGACTTACCCAAAGGAGACATTATGCAATATGAGGATATCATACTATGGAACCCTGAAATGCTAGGGATTTAAGTTGCCTTGGCTACCAATGTTCTCTAGTTCTTTCTTTGTCCAGCTGTGAACTGTATGTGTGCACCCAACTTTTCCCACTTTTGTTGTGTATTTGAGGGAGAGTACAACACAGGTTTAAGGAGATGGCTTTAATCTAACATTCTCACTACACCATTTTTTGCTGATCATTTTCTCTACTTGACTACTGAAGGTAAATGCATCTCTAGGGGCTTGTGAGCTATAGTTTTAGGAGTATAGATACACAGAGGACCTTCAAGCTGGGATTCCCAAAATAACCCAAATGGTGAGTGGGAGTTTGGGTGAAGTCTATATGGAGGGCAACTTCTTCAATTCCAAGTGCCCAAGAAGCTCCAGTCCTATAAAAGGACCAAGAAGACAGAGTTCAATTCAACATGAACCTTTTAAGGACCTCCTAAATGTAAGGCACTAGGTCCTGGTGGTGCTCTGTGAGCCTTAGGCTCTTTGACTTTGAAAGGGAAGACAGACTAGGAAACTTCCCTCCTAGTTCTTATGTGATTAGTGACTATGGTGTTACATCATTCCACAAATCCAGGTGCTAAGGATCTTAATTCTAATTTTTTTTTGTTCTAGATCTATGATTTCATCTGATCAGGGTGCTGCAGGTGAAAATATCCTCCTATGCCAATAGAGGACCAAACCAGCTTTGCAATTTATCATCTTAGAGGGTTGCTTGGGATATGAGGAAGTTAAGTGACTTGTCCAGGGTCACTTACACAAACAGCACATGTCAGAGGAAGGACTTGAATCTTTGCCTCCCTAACTGGAGAACATTTCTCTATCCCCTACACTATATTTCCACTCCCCAAGGTATAGTGTGCTGTGTCCCATTCCTTTGTATTTGTTTAAAAGAGGCAAATGGCATGAAATAGAAATGTAAAGAAGAAGTGGGGTATAACTAGGATTAACCTCTTAGGGAGGAAAACTAGGATAAGACTTTTCAGAAAGTAGTAGTGATGACAAAGAGCAATCAATCTATAGATTTAAAAGTATGTATTAAGGGGCGCAGCTAGGTGGTGCAGTGGATAAAACACCGGCCCTGGATTCAGGAGTACCTGAGTTCAAATCCGGCCTCAGACACTTGACACTTACTAGCTGTGTGACCCTGGGCAAGTCACTTAACCCCCATTGCCCTGAAAAAATTAAAAAAAAAGTATGTATTAAGGAGCAGCTAGGTGGTACAGTGGATAGAGCACCGGCCCTGGATTCAGGAGAACCTGAGTTCAAATCCAGCCTCAGACACTTAACAATTACTAGCTGTATGACCCTGGGCAAGTCACTTAACCCCAATTGCCTCACCAAAAAAAAAAAGGAAAAAAAAAAGTATGTATTAAGGCCTCCTCTGTGCCAGGCATTGTGTCAGGCACTGGGGATATAAGAACAAAAATAAAACCACCCCTGTTCTCAAGGAGAAAGAATAGAGTGATGAAATAAACAACAAATAAAAAGCAATGTCAAGTCTCCTGGTTGGTTAGTGACAGAGCTGGGACTAAAACTCAGATTTTGTGATGCTCACAGTCCAGGCCTCTGATCACTAGAGCTTAACACCACTCAGGATAGATGCTGAGTCAAGTATAATTGAAGACTGAGGGCAGCGAGGAGCTAGATTTGATGCTGGGGTAGCAAAGAGGCACATCAAACACTGAGCAAAGGTGGAGAAAGCAAAAGAAAAAGATTCCTTAGGAACTGGGCAGCAAAAGGGCCCACTGCCCTCAATCTCCCTCCCCTAGCCTCCAACACATGGCCATGACAAATAGTCTGCCAGAACAGCTAGCTGAGAGAGTTAGATATAAGAGCTAAGAGTCTCAATTCCAGCAAGTAGGGAAAATAAAGTTAATTTTCCAGTGACCTATGGGGAATACACATTGATTAAATTCCAGCCAAGTAATAACTTCATGTGCACAAAATGTAGGTGTTCTCCCTACAAGAAAAGATGAGATGTCTCAAAGAATGAATGATATTTTAAAAAATTTATTGATATATTTTGTTTTATACCATCTAAATTTCTGTATCTCTCTCCTTCTCCCCTCCAAGAGAATCAGTCCATATAAGAAATAATTTTTTAAAGGAAGAAAGAAAATGAAAAAGAAAAAAAGCAAGAAAGTGAGAGGAGGCAGATATACAGTGTTCCACAACTGTGGACCTCTCACTCCTACAAAGGGGTAGGGGGAGGTGTCTCCTCATATCTCTTCCTTGGGACCATGTTTGTTCTTCATAATTTTACAACATTCTCTTTTAATTGTTTTGTGGTTGTTAAAGAATAAAGTTTTATTTGAAAGAAGGAAATACTTCAAAGGAAAAACAAAAAGAGGGGATATGAAAGTATGAATCCTAAGCTATGTCAAAAGATTAAAGGGGTAGAAGAAAGGGATAGAGAAAATAAAGGGAAGTCCCAGAGAGCCTTTGGAACTACAGAATGGGGTGAAGGCTCTCTCCATAGAAGGGGGGCTGAACCCTTGGAGCAGGAGTCATTCTGTCATGCTCCAAGAAACAGTAAATGACCTATCTTCTTGGGATCAACAGGCACTATCAGGAAGACGGTCAAGGAAAAAAAAAAGAGACGAGTTGTACTGCTTGGCAGCCTCCTGCTGAGGAATACAAAGTGGTCATATGTTGTGCCAACACAAACAGTTGGAAGGTATGCTGGAATGGTATTCAGACTCTTCCTAAACCTATTAAAAAACAAACAAACCTGACAACCATTACCCATTTCTGGTGATTCATCCAGAGGAGGGATGGCCTCAGAAGGAACATGGAGATCATGATTAGAGATTGTGAATAGTAGCTAGCATTTCTATAGCAATTTAAGTTTGGCAAAGCATTTTACACATATTATCTCAATAGATTTCCACACCAAACCTGTTAAGGTACTAATATTATCCCCATTTTACAAAGGAGGAAATTGAGGTAGAGGTAAAATGACTTGCCCTGGGTTACACAGCTTGTCAGAGCCTGAGATAGGAGTCTTCCTGACTCCAAGTCCAACACTACCTACTGTGCCATGTAGCTGAGCAAGTACTAACAAAAACCTGGATACCTTAGGGTGGTGTTTTTATCATTGCTAAAAATTAGAGCTTCAGAAGAGAAAACTGGATTTGGCAAACCAATAGATGGTAAGAAGGGTGGTGTTTAAAATGGAATTTAAGAGGCAGCTAGGTGGCACAGTGGACAGAGCACCAGCCCTGGAGTCAGGAGGACATGAGTTCAAATCCGACCTGAGACACTTAACACTTACTAGCTGTGTGACCCTGGGCAAGTCATTTAACCCCAATTGCCTCACTAAAAAAATAAAAATTAAAATAAAATAAAATAAAATGGAATTTAAAGTCTTGGGAGAGAATTTAAGATATAGGAAGGATGAATTCTTGATTGAGTGAATCCAACAAGGGTCAGTAAAACTAGATTTGCAAATCTGATCAAGAGGGCTTTATATTAAAAATAAAGGACAGAAAAGAAAAGTATCCACATATTCCACCTGCTTAGATTCCACAAAGAGCTATAGACACAACACAGGATTTATGTCATGGAAGAAATCCAGAAATTCACAGGAGAAAATATCCAAGAAGAGGAACAATAATTAAATAAATCATAATTTCAGATCTCTCTATATAAATGTAAAGATTACAGATAATAAATAAGTTTAACTGGGATATCTTAATACAAAAAATAGATTCAACCTGAGGGCTATCACAGAGGCATGATGGGCCTTGTGGCCCATACAACTTGTGGTTGTAATATGATTCTGGAAAGCTTCACCTTATCCAAAAGAGAACAAAATGGATAAAGGGGGCAATGGAGCATCAGTGTAGGTAATTCTAGTCATTAGTGACAGTGATTTATATACTCAATCTCATTTGAGCTTCACAACAACCCTGGAAAGAAGGTTCTACATATTCATATCCCCATTTTTGAGATAAAGAAACTAAAATGGTGGGGCAGGAATTAAGTGATTTGTCCCTTGTTATAGAGTAAGTGTCAGAGACAACATGTGAACCTGAGTCTTTTTGCACTGTATCTACAAGGTCATGCTGCCTGTTGACACACAGACTCATGTGGGGGGAAAAAATCCATGAGCCAAAAATATAAAAGACAATATAAAGTATCTGTGTGCAGACCAAAGGAGAGAGAAATAGAAGCAATATTGTAGAAGGAGTTTACTACTAACCATCTGGCCAGAAAGAGCATGAGTTTGATAAGCAGATCGCAAACCTTACACAAAGCAGCTGATAGTCTTGACATAAAAACAACAATAATAATAGCTAGCATTCATATGTCTGCTATGTGCCACACACTGTCCTAACAGCTTTACAAACATTATTTCATTTGATCCTCACCACAACCCTGGGAGGCAGGTGTTATTATTATCCTCATTTTATAGTTGAGGAACCTGGTGCAAACAGAGACTAAGTAACTTGCTCAGGGTCACACAACTATTGAGTGTCTGAGGTTGGATTTGAACTCCAGCCTTCCCAAATCCAGCTGCAGTGCTCTACCTACTGTGCCACCTAGCTGCCATTCTGTTCTACCAAAGACTAATGGTTGGACTCAGAAAGATAGAGTTATTTATTTATTTAAAGTTTTGAGTTACAAATTCTCTCTCTCTCTCATTCCCTCCTTCCCTACCCTCCCCCCTACCCAAGGTTGCAAGCCATCAGTATAGGTTATACATGTGCAATCATGTAAAACATTACCATATTAGTCATAGAATTAACAGGAAGTTACAATTACAGAGTATGGCCTAGTTTTTCTCTCCCCTAGTAAGATCACATCTGAAGGATTATCATTGACAATATGGAGCACGACCAGAGGAGGACGTGTAGAATGGTGAGAAAACTAGAGGTGATGCTTTATGAGCACTGGTTTACAGATTGAAGGATATTTAACCTGGGGAGGAGGATAACTTTGGAGACACAGTACAGCTGCCATGAGATTTCTGAAGGGCTGTCATTTGGATAAGGGATGATGTTTGCCCTGCATGTTCCCAGAGGAGTAGAAGTGGGTAGATTTGGTCAAAGTTGTAGGAGGCAGATTTCAACGCTAAAAATGAGAGCTGTCCAATTATAGAAAACACTGCCTCAGGAAGGAGTCAAGCCCCTATCAAGCAGAGTCTGAAGGCACTCTAGATTTCTGTTCAGGTATGGGTTAGACAAGGTAAATTCTAAGAGTCCTTCAAACGTTGGGATTCAGTAACTCTGTGATTTTTTTTTTAATTTTACTTGGCATGCAAGATAAGTAAAGAGATAAATAACAGATTGTATAGTGAGTATGCTTTGGGTAACTCTCTCAGAGCCAGGCTACTACATCTTCAGAGCCTTAGAATACCCTGAGAAATATGTGGGGTTCTTTCTTTACTGCTACTGTTTCTCTCATTGTTAGGAATCATGAACTTGTTCCACTTGTCCGTTGTTACAGAGCAAGTGTCAGAGATGCAATGTGAACACGTGTTCTTTTGCACTATATCTTCAGGGTCATGCTGCCCTTTGACATACTCATATAGAAAAAAAAAATCCATGAACCTGTGATATAAAGGAAGGTATAAAATACCCAGGTGCAGATCAAAGGAGCTAATATTAATTAACTTTTACAAAATGATGTTCATTTCCAATATATAGCAAGAATAATGTACAAATATTTCCCCCATACTTCTTCCCCATACTCATTTGGTCTCTATGGAGAGTCGGTTCAATGAGCTAAATTCCTCTGCAGCATTGGTCCCACCAAGTTCAAGACCATAGGCAGCATTCTTCCAAATGAGTCTTTGTTTCAACCCGTGGGCTAGGGTTCTGAAAGCCCTTCCCAAGGTTCATCCCTTGTTCCTCTGGATATCAGTTCTTGAATGGCTGCAAATCTGAACTCTGGAAAACCAAGAGTGAGGCACCCTCTGGATCTTTCAACTTCCTGAGGAATGTTGGCTCTACTCACTTGGTGGGTCACAGTGAGCTCCGAGGTAGCTAACAGTGATGGGCCTTTTTGAATATCTCTTTATCCAAAGAGCCTCTTCATTACCAGGTTGTTAACTGACAGGAAACAATTAGCTACAGAAAGTCCATACATGCTTCACAGTCTTTCCAAGGCTCCCATTTCTTGCACTATATGACTTCTCCTGAAGGAAGCAAGATCTCCAACATTTCCATGTCTGGAGACACTGTCAGAAGCACTCTATACATGTACCATCACTATATTCTGGGATATTGAAAGCACTGACTGGAGTTATTGCTAAGCCATTGTCTACAATCTTGGGAGGTGAGGATTGAATTGGAAAAATTCTACAAGATTAGAAATGATTTTTGTTTTGTTTTGTTTTTTTGCAAGGCAATGAGGGTTAAGTGGCTTGCCCAGGGTCACACAGCTAATGAGTGTGTCAAGTGTCTGAGGCTGGATTTGAACTCAGGTCCTCCTGAATCCAGGGCCAGTGCTTTATCCACTGTGCCACCTAGCTGCTCCCCAAGATTAGAAATGAATAAATATGGATCATAATGTTAAAGAGAAATAGGGAGAGTCTTTAAATTTTGTAGTGGTGATCTTGATATTGATTTCTTGCCAAATTTGAGAGCATATTGGCTTGAGAACAATCTAGAGAGATGTGGCTCAACTAACACTACAACCAGGTGCCTTCAGAACTAATCCAATACCTGAACCCAACAAATAGAGACTAATAAATAAATGTCAAACTGCAGTGCCTTGGGAAGTTCTTAGATTTACTCCATATAATGTTTTTTATCAGCAACTATGATAAAGGTATAGATGGCATATTTGTAAAATTTAGAGACAACACAAATCTGGAAGAGATAGCTAATAAGTTGAATGACGGTGAAGATCCAAAGACTCAAGTCCAAAACAGAATTCATTATTCCATAAGCCCATCCCTCTTCCCACTATTGTTTCTTTTCAGGGCATCATAGGCTTTCTAGTAACCCAGACCAAGTTCACAAACTTGTAGTCATCCTTTACCATTCATTCTCTCCTGCACTCAACATATCCAGTCAGTTGATGTCTTTTTTCATACCTTTAAGGTTCTTTTTTCATTTCAATAAGCATTTATTTTCTTTCCCTCCTACCTCTTCCCCCAAAAAAGTTTCAAATATGCATAGTCAAGAAAAATAAATTTCCACATTGACTATGTACATAGACTTCTCTTAAGTCAGTCTCTGTCAGGAGGTAGATGGCATGCTTCAACATCAGTCCTTTGGAATTAAGGGTGGTGATTGTTAAGTGATAGTTAAGTCATTCATGGCTTTTTATCTTTATAATGTTGTTATTGTATGAATTAATATCTTGGTTCTGTTCACTTTATTTTGCATCAGCTCACAAATCTGCCCAGGTTTCTCTGAAACTATCCCAGTAGTGCCCATCATTTTGGTAATTGGTGAAAAAAAATATTGTATATAAGTATAACCAAATACTATTGTTCCATAAGAAATTATAAAAGGGATGTTTTCAATTGCCAAATCTTGTCAATTTACCTGTTACATCTCTTATCTATCTCTTCTCAACTTATCATAGGTCAAGTTCTTAATACCTCTTATCTGCTTCAAGTTTCTATTCTTCCCATTCCATCCTCCAAATAGCTGCCAATATTATATTCCAAAATCATAGGTCCTACAATGTCATTCTTTTATTTTTTTTTCCTTTTTTTTTTTAAGTGAGGCAATTGGGGTTAAGTGACTTGCCCACGGTCACACAGCTAGTAAGTGTTAAGTGTCTGAGGCTGGATTTGAACTCAGGTACTCCTGACTCCAAGGCCGGTGCTCTATCCACTGCGCCACCTAGCTGCCCCCTACAATGTCATTCTAATACTCGGTAGAGTCCCTATCACTTCAAGGATCAAATACAAACTTGGCATTTAAAATCCTTCATAATCTGTCACCAATCTACCATTCCAGCCTTATTATATATTACTCCTCCACCAACAATCTATGATCCAGTCAGACTGGCCTTCTTACCACTCCCCACACGTGACATCTCGTTTCTTATATCCATACTCTTGCATGAGCAGTCCCCCATGACTGAAAGACCCTCTCTCTTTATATCTGCCTTTTAGAATCCCTAAATTTCCTTCAAAGCTTGACTCAAACAGGGCCTCCTCTATGAGGTCTTTTCAGATTTTTCCATCCATTATCACCTCTCCAAAAAAATTTCTCCTCATTTATTTTGTATCTTTTTGTATACATGTGGTCTCCCCCTCCCCCCCAATAGAATGTAAGCTCCTTATGTGTAGAAGATTTTTTGTTTTTTACTTTGTATCTCCCACACTGCACTAGACACTTGGTAGGTACTTAATACATTTTTGTTGGTTGGTTGATTATAAAAGGTCTCGACAGACTGGAATGTTGGGTTGGATTGAATAAGATGAAATAAAATAGGGATAAAGGTAATTTCTGATATCCAGGTCCAAAATATCAGCTCCACAATAGAGCAAAAGAGAACTAATGAGCAGAAAAGGATTTGTGTGGAAAGGATTCATAAGATTTACTGGATTATGAATGATATATGAGTCAACAGTGTGATATTGCACCCAGAAAGGTGAATGCAGTCTTAGGCCCATTTAGAGATGTCTAGGACTTGGGAAGCTGAGTTTCTGACTATACTGTGAATCCTGGTCAGACCATAACAACAGTATTTGGTTTTCAGGTCTCCCACAGAGCTCAGAACAATGTCCTAAACATAGCAGGTGCTCAATAAATATTTGTTGATTGTCTGATTGCTGACTTCCCACCCTCCCCCAGCCTTTACCTCAGGAAGTTTCATATAAGAGTCAATTAATAAAGAAATTAAGGAAGAACATAAATTTCCTGAAAGAAAAAGAAAAGTTCTGCATTGCATTTTCTCTAGATATGTTGGAAATGGAAAAAAAAAATACAGTTTGGAATATGTTGTTTAAAAAAAAGACCTGTCACCTCCCTTAGGCCACCAATTGTGAAAAAAATAGATTCATTCTCTCTCTCTCTCTCTCTCTCTCTCTCTCTCTCTCTCTCTCTCTCTCTCTCTCTCTCTCCAGCCAGCTACCCTACCGAACAGATGATCAAGCAGGGACCAGAGTGACCTTGGCATAGCTGTTTTGTCAGTCCTCAGCATTTTTCAAAGACTCTGGACCTACAGACTTTTATAATAACCTTTTATTTCATTCTTAGCAACAACAATTTTGCGAAGTAAGCTGCTCTTGGGACCTTCGTTAGACAGCTGAGGAAAACTGAAAGGGGAAGATAAAATGACCTGCCTCAAACCCAGGGTAAGTCGCTGACCAAGCTGGACCTCACACTAAGTTTCTCTCTGTTAGAACTCTTAGCTGGAGGGAAGGGAGGGGTACGGCAGTAAACCTGACTATTTACATTTAAGGACATGTTTAGATGGCAGAGACTAGAAAAATCCTGTCCAAATTTGGGGAATAACTTTGAATGGAAGCTCATTCACATTCAGAAGTACAGAATCACAAGTCTGAGAGGTGGAAAGAAATGCAGCAGCCAACCAATCCAAGTCATCCCTAAAAGGAATTCTCACGATATCATCCCCAACTATTGGTCATTTAACCTCTCCTTAAAGACCTCTAACGAGAAGGAACCAGAACTTTCCAAGGCTGCTCATTCCACTTTGGGACAGCTCCAGTTATTAAGAAAGTTGTTTTGTTTTATCCCCCCTGACATCAAGTTGAAATTTTCCTCTTTGTAACTTCCGTTCATCACATTTGGTTCTCTCCTCTGGTGTTAAATTATTCTAACCCCTCTAAGACAACAGACCTTCAAATACTTGAACAAGGCTTACTCTTCTCTATTCTAAATATCCCTAGTCTTCATTTGGTCCTCATATGACTTGGACTCAAGATCCTTCATCATCCTTGGTACCTTCCTCCAGATGTTCCCAAGCTATCAATGTCCTTAAACTGCGGCATCCAAAAATGAGTATAATAGCCAAGCAGTGTCCAACTAGGGCAATGCATGGTCTGCTTCCCTATTCCCTGAAGTGCTGCCTCTCAGTGCAGTCCAAGAACCTATTAGCTTTCTTAGCTATCACTATAATCAAACAACTGACTCACATTGAACTTGGTCAACTAAAACTCCCAGAGTTTTTTCAAACAGACTGCTATCTAGCAATGACTATCCCAGCCTATACTTTTGAATTTGTTTCTTTAACCCAAGTGTAAGACTTAATTTGCCTTATTGAATTTTACAATTTTTAACAATTTGATGTTTTTTAAAGTTTTGAGTTCCAAATTCTATCCCTTCCTCCTTCCCCTCTTCTTCTCTGTCCCTGAGAGGACAAGATGAATTTTATTTATTTATTTTAATTGAATTTAATTCATTTTTATTTTATTTCTTAAGACACATTTTATCTTAATAGATTTAGCTCAATGCTCAAAATACCATCTTGGTCACCCGGTGTGTTAGTATTCCTTCCCAGTTTTGTGTTATCTGCAAATGTGATGAGCATGCCATCTATGCTTTTATCCAAGTAAAAGGCAGAAAAAAATATTAAACAGACACGAGGCCAAGCACAGATCCCTGAGGGCACTCCACTGGAAACTTTCTGCCAAGCAGACATTTAACTATTGACAACCAACTGTTGAGTCTGGATAGTCAAACAAATTCCAATTCATCTAATGGCATTATCATCTAGTCCATAATTCCCCACTTTTAATTCACAAATGGTATGAAATACTTTATCAAGTACCTTAGAAAAATCTAATTATATTTATTTATATCTATTTATCTATTTATATTTATATATTTATATCTATAGTACTTCAGCTAACTCCCCTTTTCCCCAGCAATGGGAATTATTTCTCTTTGTATCTTCATAATTTTACACTTGCTGTTTCCATACAGCATTTGTCTCATTGTATCCCACTGATCTTTCCTCCAAACCCTTTGCAATCTACTTTTCCAAAATCTAAGATCCATTTTTGTTTATACCAGACTTCTCTCCCTTTCTTTCTCAGAAACTCTGAGACAATGCATTCACTTCACCCTACCACCAAAGTTGTCATCATTTCCACCCCAATAACCAGTTAATGATAATCAGCTTCAAAATTGAATTTCTTCCTTTTTGTTCCTCTACCTTTTGACAAATGAAATCATCATTAAGGCAAATTAAAAAGGTTTTAGCTGCTCTACTTTTAACATAGAGAGTGCTCCTCATGTCTATGTAATTGAAGTTTCTCATCACTACTAAATCATGGTTCCATGCCAGGCTTGTAATCCTTTGCCCAAACATCTCATCTATTTCTCCTTTTTGTTCAGGTGACAGTAGCACATTCTGATGACAAAATCACATATTTCTCTCTTCATTGATCTTTATCTAAATGTTCTACACTTTGCTTTCCCAATCTGGTTGGTGAATTTTTAAAGGTGTTTTTTTTTCCAGCTTTTTAAAATTTACCTTTTCAATTAAAAATTGGAAATCAAAGGGATGCCCATCACTTGGGGAATGACTAAACAAGCTGTGGTATATGATTGTAATGCAATATTATTGTTCTATAAGAAATGACAAGAAGGATGATTTCTGAAAAACCTGGAAAGACTTACATGAACTGATGTATAATGAAGTGAACAGAACCAGGGGAAAATGGGTTGTACACAGTAACAGCAATTTTATTCAATGAAGAATTGTAAATGACTTAGCCATTCCCAATACAATGATCCAAGACAATCCCAAAAGACTAATGATGAAGCACACTATCTACCTCCAGAGAAAGAACCCATATTGATTGAACACTGACTCAAGCATACTGTTTTTCCACTTTCTTACTTTCTTTTTTCTTTTGAGTCTTTTTATACAAAATGACTAATATGCAAATGTTTCACATAATTGCATATGTATAACCTATATCTGACTGCTTACAGCCTCAGGGATGGGGGAGGGGAAAAAGGGAGGGAGAGACAAAATTTGGAACTAAAAACTTTAAATAAAAATAAAAATGTTTATTAAAAAAATAAACATAAGGAGAAAAAAGTATTTTTTAAAAATTTACCTTTCCAACAATTTTCTCCATTTTTTGGAAACTTCTCAACAACTTACTCTTTTTTCCTCCTTAATCTTTCTTGATCATGCTCCTTCTCCTTCAACCTTCTCTTACAGAAACAATAAATCATCATAATCAGTTGACTTTTGACTTGAGACAAACAGAATATTCAAATTGCTACTTAAGAAAATCCAAAGAAAAAGTATTTATTTTTCTTTTGAAAGAAGCCTAAAGACAAGATCTCAATTTGAAGTTCTGAATCTCACAAATACCTTCTAAAAGGCTCAGTATTATTTTTTTAATTCTGCCTAAGAAAGTCAGAAATGAATATATTTATATTATAATGAACTCTCAAAAATATTGTCTCTGCCATGGTTTTTGCATAATCCTCACTTGAGTTTATTGTTGGCATAATGTTTTATAATCTTTAGGAGACAAGTACTCTACATAACATTATATATTATTATATGCCTAATCATAATTGATAACCTAAACTCACAACTATACCCTCATTAGGGTATGAAATTATCATAATCCTTTGATATTTCAGCATCTCTTAACCCCCCCCCCCATGGATAGTATAATAGAGCCTACTCCACCAAAATGAAATGAATCGAGACAACTCTAATGCAAATTCCCATCTCCCTATTGAGAGGAAATGTGCATGATCATGATATACCAAGTATCTCTCTCTTTAAGATGATACTCTTGGAACTTAACCAGCACAAAGACAACGGCAAAATGTTAAGCCATCTACTCTGACAGAAGATATATCCTGGAGTCATCTTTGACTCTGTCTTTTATGTCTCTCTCCTATATCTCCCATAGTCTTTCTGTCACCAAGTTCCATGAACTCTTTCTTTGAAATAAACCTCACCTATGTCCCCTTCTTTCTGATTCCACAGTCAATGACTTCCAATGTTTAGGCACTCATGCCTGGATTATTACAATGATCCCCTAACTAATCTTCCTACCCCCAGAATCTACTTCCAATCCAACTCATACACGTTTCCAGATTTATCTTCCTAAAGCCTTGCTCAAACACTTTGAATGGCTCTCCATTTCTTATAGGATAAGTCATCTAACTTCAACCTGACAATCAAGGTACTCTACATCTGATAGCTTTTATTTCCAAAACACAAAACATCAGAGCAGAAAGGGACCTTGGGGATCATATAGTTTAGCATGAACATTTTACACATGTAGAAACTGAAGTCCAATGAGATTAAGTTACTTGGCCAAATTTTCACAGCTAATTAGTAGCTAAACTAGGACTAGAATCCTGGCCCTGACTCTCAATCTAATACATATCCACTATAATCCACTGCCTCCCTAAAAGCCAAGTTGCCTCTTCCCCCCAGTCTTTCTGACAAATCCATCCTTTCCATCTGCATTGCTTTCAAATCTTCTTTCCAACTGTTATTTTCTGATTTTGATATTTTTTTCCTTTCCTATTTCAACTCCATTCTCTGACATTCTATTTTTCACTATTTTAATTCTGCTTTTGTTCATTGATATTTTCAACTTCTCTAAGCTATTTTCTATTTTTCAAAGTTTTATCATCATTTCTTCCTGAGATATTTTAGCCACATTCATTTCTTCCTTTAATTACTCCAGGGAATCTTTTTTAGCTGTGTTCAATTCTTCTTTTAATTCCTCTTTTGACTTGCTTCCCACTGCTCCCCTGTACAAATATATCAGATACAGCTGACTAGTCTCCACATTGTTTCTAGAAGGTAGAGCTGTAGCTAGGGCAGGGTTATTAGGGCTTTGTCCCCAGGCACAAAAATTTGGAAGGAGCAAAAAGTTTCAGTTTGGGGTTTTGTTTTGTTTTTGCAGGGAAATGGGGGGTTAAGTGACTTGCTCAGGGTCACACAGCTAGTAAGTGTCAAGTGTCTGATGCTGCATTTGAACTCAGTCCTCCCCAATCCAGGTCCCATGTTTTATCCACTGCAAAACCTAACTGCCCCTCAGTTTGATTTTTAAAAGATTATTTAGGGGCAGCTAGGTGGCACAGCGGAGTTGAGTTCAAATCTGGTCTCAGACACTTGACACTTACTAGCTGTGTGACCCTAGGCAAGTCACTTAACCCCAATTGCCTCACCAAAAAAAAAAATATTTAATGGTTAAATATATTCCATTTACATGTCAAACCTTTATGCACTCATTTAATAAGCTATCAATAATTGAACTTCCTATCATGTTATCAGGAAGAAGTAGCTATTAATAGGAAGCTATATGGTAGTTTACATTGTTAGTAGCACCCTTCTCAGGCTACAATAACTAATTTTCCCTCTTGTTCAATAGATTTGTCTTTTTTAAAAACTGGATCTGTGATTTCCTAGTGTGCCCCTAGTGACATACTTCCTCTATCAAAGAAGATGGACACCATCTCTGCAATATGACAATGTGAAAGCTTGTCTTACAGCATTGCATGGAACACTTAAGTGGTTGTGAGTTAACCAGCATGTGAACCCATTAGTCCTGCTGCTGAATTGAGCTTACTATCTATCTACTACACCAAACTCCCTTCCTTGATCACTTTTTCTTGTTATTTTCATATAATCTGTTATAAAGTTGATTTGAAAATACATATACTATTGCTTGCCCTATGAAGCAAAATTGCTTCTAACAGTTCAGTCTGAAGGTACAAAGTTCATGGTCACTTCTGAGTCTTCATTCATCTTAATCTTTGATATTGAAGTACCCTGCACACTCCTCTCAAATCCTATCCAGTCTTCAAGACCTGACTCAAATCTAGCCTCTTACATGAAGGCTTTCCCAACTTCTCCAGGCCACTTTGATTTTCTCTTCTAAGCCATTTTGCCATTAGTCATCTATGTCATTAATCCTAGCATTTAGCCATGCTGTCATATACCAGCATCTTACATGCAAATGCCCATCTCAGAATAGTAGCCCCAGTTTGGTGAGCTAGTGCCAATCAGAACCAGACTGCTTTATCTACTACTGGCACATTGTCTCTCCCTTTTCTTTTCCCTCCCTGTCCTTTTTGACTTACTGCTGCCTAGGACTTCCCTTATTAATTCTAAGCTTCTCACATGACCCAATGGTCTTCTCATGAGGAGGTGGCAGGAATGAATGACAAGAAATAGTGAATAAAACCCTAAGACTTTTCTTTCTTCCACCCTGTGGGTCCTGCTTCCCCAGTACCAGAGCTGATTATACCTTGCAATGCTCCCATAATAATTTTGTTCAGTTCTTAACATTAGAGCTCCAATCTCACCCTAACTCCTGTGATGTTTAAAATCTTAATTGTGGTCACCAAAATTTAAAAGGCTTCAGTACCAGTCTTTGGGCATTAAACATTTATTAGAGCATACAGATATTTACAAAGAGTTCAGAAGGTTATGAAAAAGAAGTCCTACCTAGCCTAGAGTTCCAGCCTGGTTGGGTTCTTCCTGAAGTCCTCCTCCACGAGCCTGCTTTAATCAGGAACACCATTTTCCAGCCTGTTTTAATCAGCAATCCTCCCCAAGCTGTTTGTGGAAGCTTTTTTATACATCTGGAACAGAGGCGGTCCTTACACCCTGCTTCAAGGTTGATTGGTTGGCGTCATCCAAATCCAATTGTCTTTGAAGGTGTTCTCAAGTTGAGTTCATAGTCTAGTTTCTGAGAATTATACCTTCTTAAGGGATAGCCAGGTGTGATCACAATCCAATTAACTTGATACAATCCAATTAACTTGAAGTAGGCTTAATCAGCAGTCAATCACTCTCACTTGATTCAATCAGTCTTGATTAATCTCCAGGTGGGTCTTTGAGTATCTGCTAAATCCCATTATTTCATTACACTCCTATGATGGAATGAATGACCAAACATAATTTTGATTTTTTTTTTGCAAGGCAATGAGGGTTAAGTGACTTGCCCAGAGTCACACAGCTAGTAAGCGTCAAGTGTCTGAGGCTGGATTTGAACTCAGGTCCTCTTGAATCCAGGGCCAGTGCTTTATTCACTGTGCATGATTTTTATTTTCTTCGGTAATATAAATGAATCATAAATTAGTCCTTTGTGCCCTAAAACTTTCCACTGGATTTAAATGGGGTGGGGGGAATAAACCTATTCTTCCACTTTAGGGATAGAGGAAAATGTGTCCCTGGAATCTCAAACTGGAAGTTTGAAGGCATTTCTGCCATTGAAACATTGTTAAACATAATGGGTAGGGGCAGCTAGGTGGCACAGTGGATAGAGCACCGGCCCTGGATTCAGGAGTACCTGAGTTCAAATCCGGCTTCAGACACTTAACACTTACTAGCTGTGTGACCCTGGGCAAGTCACTTAACCCCAATTGCCTCACCAAAAAAAAAAAAAACATAGTGGGTAGGTTCTATAGATCTACTATACCAGGCTGTGGTTAAATTATATAGAGGTAGTATGATGGTGCAGAATCTGAAGTTGATAGAGAACTACTTGAACCTTTTTAACAGTCTTGATACCCTCTAGTTGAGTGATCTTGGGTGGGTTTCTTCACTTCTCTGTGCAAATGCCCCCAAACACTACCAGACCAAGCAGTGGAAAAGTAAAATAATGGGGAGTCAAAAGCTGCAATGATTTAACTTCTTTTCTGGAGGAAAGAGTAGAAAGAGGAACCAAGAATAGAAAGAGTGGAAAGCATTCTGGATTTAGAATCCATTTTCTTGGATTCAAATCCTGAGTGAGTTTACCACTGAATAGATGTATGATCTTGGACAAATCACTTGTGTTTTTTAGCATCAGCTTCCTCATCTGTAAAGTAAGAAGTGTGGGCTAGCTACCTCCAGCTCCAGGTCCAAAGAACTTCATGATGACACAGGAAGTTCATCACTCCAATTTTTCCCCTATTCAGAAAATGAATGATGGTGTAAAAAAATTACTTAGCAAGCATTGCCTGATTTATTTTTTAATCCACATCAAATGTTATGCCACAGCACATTTATACCCCTGTTCCATTTTCTACCTTCAGTTCCACAATACATTTTCATTTCATCATTGGTTATAAATAGACATTGTGCAGCTACATGAAAAAAAAAAACAAGGCTGTCTTATGACCTTTCTCTGTTGGATATGGTTACCTTGCTAAACAGGGAGAACCATGTCAGTCTCACCAATTTTCTATTTTAGACCTTTCTCTAGGAGACTTTGGCCTTGAGAAATGTTGAATTGGCCTTCCTGACTGTTTAGAGAACATGTCCTGAGAGATTAAGATGAGAAAATTTTATATTTTGCCTGCTATATTCCAAGTTGCCAAAAAGGGTGCTCAGGCAGTCCCACTGACCTTATTTATAACCGCCCCTGTCAGAGTACCTTTGAGCACTGGCATTACCAATGATGAGACTGGCTGTCAGCTGATTCAATGCTGAGGATGGGAATTCTTCATATTTTTTGATGCTATGTCTGCACAGGCAAGTTATGACCTGGTGACTATCACATGGTATGTATTTGATAAATACTTGTTGATTAATTGGTTGATAGGGTTCTGATAGAAGTGTTCACTTCAAGCTAACAAACATTTATTACACAACCATGACTATGGCTGAACAGTATGGTGTAGTGGCATTTTCTCCTAACAGAATGTAAGCTCCTTGAAAGTAAGACTTGTTTTGTTTGTGCCCTTAAATCCCCAATGCCTAGCATAGTGCATTGCAATTTAAAAATAAAAACAAAAACAAAAAGTGAGGCCTATAATTTCACTTGTGTAATTAAGTCCTGGTGAAGAATTCCCTGTACCATTGAAGATTGGACTATTCACCAACTTGGAATTGTCTGGGGCACTGAAAATTAAAGTGACTTTCCCATGATTACATGAATACTGTGTGTCAGAGGCATGACTCAGACCCAAGTCTTCCTGTCTCTGAAGCTCTCTATCCACTACACCATACTGTTCAGCCATAGTCATAGTTGCTTAATAAATGTTTGTTAGTTTGAATTTAATTGGATCAAACAGTCTAGAGACTTCTTTCTATCATTCAGATGACTGATCAGACTGGAACACAATACCAGGATTCTTTCACTGCAGGCCTGAGAGGCCAAGCCTCAACTCCACCACTCATAGGATCATTGATATTGAGTACAACCCTTACATTTTATACATGAAGAAATTTAGTCTGAAAGAGGTTAAATGACTTACCCAGGGGTCACACTACTAGTAAATGTCTGAAGCAGTAATGATTTGTAGTATGATCATTCATAAAACAATCATTCATAAAGTACTTACATGGAAGGTTTGGAGCTAGCTTGGGGGTGGGGGGAACAATGCTTCTAGGATAAGTACAACATAGTCCCAGTTCTCAAGGAAATCACAGCCTCAAGAGATAGATGTACACAAGGGAAAATGGGGTATAATGGAAAGGGTGTCAGATTTGGAGTTGGATATTCTGGTTTTAGATTCTAGTAAATTACTACTTTTGAGACCTTGTGCAAGTTACTTCATCATTTTGGGTCTCAGTAACCTCATTCAATCCAGTCCAATGCAACTACCATTTCTTATACTTGTAAGATGTCAAATAAGGGGGTTAAACTAGAAGATGTCTAAGAAACTGTCCGACTCTATATCCTAATATTTCACAAATGCAAAGAAAGTATCTAAGTAAAATGGGGAAGGAGGAATGGGTGGGGGTGGAAGGAGTCAGAAGAGTTGGGGAAGCCTTTGCAGAGAAATCGTCACCTGTCTCATAGATTCTAAGCACTGGAAGGATCTTTAGAGATTACCTAGTCTAAATTGGGTCTGGAAGGAAGGACAGGAGAGACTTCAGAAGACACTCTGTAGGGTGAGGTGGAAGGGGAAACCTTCCAAGCAGTAGGGAGTACATGATGATCTTAAAAACCCCTTTGCTTCTCTTTGCACCTTACTTACTCAGCATGTAAGGAGTACTACAAAACAAGCTCATCTCATTGGAGAAGAACTTTAATGAGATGAGGTTATCCTCCCAAAGTGGGCTATTGATGAGCTCTTACATAAGTTCCATTACAGAGGGACTATAAACTCTTTACTTGACGCATGGATAAAATTAGTATAGCTCCACCATGAGTTCCCTGAGGGCTTCCAAGTTTAGTTTGGGGATGTGATCCAGGAAAGGAAAGAAAGATGGAAGACCCATAAAAAGGAATTTAGTCTTTGCATTCTTCAGCTCCACTCCTAGACAAGAGGCTGAATAAGCCAATGGAAAGGGCTTTTCTGGATGCTAATTGAAGTGTGACTTCAATGACTGCCAAAAGATTTTCTCAGGGGGGAATAGTTGAACCCTGTTGGAGAATTCAATAAGAAGGTATTGAGGGCTTCCCATCCTGGCTAGTTACACTAATTCTTTTCCCTAGAGGGAGAACTAGGACCAAGTAAACAGCAACAGCCATAAGGATGGTCTGGAGTTTCTAAGTACAGCCAGCCCCTGACACCAAAGACATTCTACCTACTCTTACTTATCCTTGTCTGGCTTCCTAGATTGGTATATTCAAAGATGCCCGAGGGTCTTAGCACATTTGTAAAAGACTTCTGCTTCTTTTATTTATCACAGTATAAAATAGAACAGCTCCTGCCTACCCTGAGCCACTCCAAAGCACTCCATGATTCAGGATGGAGCTGAGCTGTGGTTAATTAGGTTCAACTTCATTTCCCAGACCTGGAACCAAACCATTACTCAAAAGTGGCTGGGACAGAATCATGTCTCCTCGTATCCTTTTTGTGAGAGGGAGTATTCCATCAGTAATGTTTGTGCTGGTAATAGATGTGGTATGGCTGCTCTTGTTCCTCGAGATCCAGAACCAGACTAACATAGATTCTTCCCTTCAGAATGAAGGAAGATGTGCTATTGTGTGTTGCATGTGAGTGCTCATATGCATGCACACACACACATACACAAAGGCACCACAACCACCTATATTATCACTTCTCCTTTACTTACTTCATTGCCTTTTGACAACTAAGTATGAAATTAGGTAGGGCCCACCCTGGTCAGAGTCAAAGAAAATTTAGGTCTGATGAGGACAATACATCTAATTCTGTGGGAGAGTGTGATGGAGGGTTTAGGAGGAGGACTATATCCCGGCAGAATAGTTGCTTAAAGCCAGTGGGGATCCTAGATGTGATATATTCCTAGAGTCTTAGAATCCTAAGGAATTTTAAGAGATGCCTGGTCTAGCACACACCCATCTAGGACAGAGGATTATCTAAATAATCCGGGTCAGACTGTTGGTTCTTAATGACACTGGCCTCCTTGCTGTTCTGCCCACATGACATTCCATTTCCCAAGTTCAGGCAATTCCCCTGACCCTATGCCTGGAATTCTCTTCAACTTCACCTCTTTCTCCTGGCTTTCCTGGCTTCCTTCAAGTATTAGTTAAAATCCCCACTTATGGAAGAATCCTTTCCTGGTCCTCCTTAATGTTAGTGTCTTCTCTAATGTATCTTGTTGTTACTTAGTTGTTTGCTTCTTGTTTCTTCCATTAGATTGTGGGCTCCTTGAAATCAGGGAATTCACTTTTAGCTGTTTACTTTAGGGAGTTGGGGTTTTTTGTTTGTTTGTTTTGCTCTTTCTTTGTATCCCCAGCATTTAACACAGTGTTTAGCACAAAGTGCTTAAATGCTTGTTTATTTATCTTGACTAGGTAATTTTTACATAACCTTATCTTACTAAAGAAAGATCTAAGATATCTGTCCCCAGTTACTTTGTGGCTTTGCCACACATTTTTATGCTACGAATATGGCATTTTGTGCTTTAGGTCCATAGAATCCATAACCAGGTACATGCAGGAAGCATATGCCAAACTAGCTTGTGGGACATAGTCAACATTTTCCAAACATCCTGCCTATCCCATGAGCAAAATTGCCCCCATTGGCAATCTAATGAGGCTGAAGTAAATTACAATTACCTTTGTGCTGCTTTAATAGTCCTAGGGCAGCTAGGGAAATGGAGATTATACACTTGGCACAGATCTTAATTCCCCTACTGGTAGGAACAAGAATGAATCTGTGTAAGCACCTGCTGGCAAAGTCAGTTCAATTCATTCAGTATCTATGGGGTACCTACTTCCTACTTGTATTTCTGGACAATGCTTCCATTAACTGAAAAAAAAAATCAAGAACACTTATCTATCCTATAATTAACTCTGCCAACTATTATTTAACAAGCATTTACAATGTACCCAGGACTGCACTGAGCAGTACAATGAACACAAAGAAATATAGGACACAGTTCCTATCCACAAGGAGTTTACAGTCTCTCTTGGAAGATGAGGTACATATTCTGGAAACAAGTAGCATTACAAGATAGAACTTCAAAATTTCAAAAGCTCTGTGACTTTGCAACAGAGGCCAGATTCTGCTCACTGGTATAGATAAAACTATTCTGTGCCTAAGAAATGTTCTCTTGAGTTGTTGAGTCTTCATGACAGTCATGGCCTTCAGATAAGCTTCTTGGAGGGGAACCACTCCACACTGAGCTAGACTAGTCCTTGGACCACAGACATCAAACCTGTAGTCAAAGCTTGGAAACATTCTAAGACCTGACAAAACTTGAGCTCTGCTTGCCTAGCCTTCAAGAATTTTGGGTCACTTTCCATAATGATGATGATAATAAGTAGCATTTATATAGAACTTACTATGTGCTGGGCATGATGATAAATTCTTTACAAATATAATTCATCCTGATGTTAATACTAAAAAGGAGGAGCTATTATTATCTCCATTTTACAGGAGAGAAAACTGAGGAAGATACAGGTTTAGTGACTTGCCTGAGGAGCAAACAGCTAGTTAAGTGTCTGAGATCACATTCGAACTCAGGTCTTCCTCACTCCGGGCCTAACACTCTATTCACTGAGCCACTTCGCTTCCATATCATTGTGAAGCACTAGAGCAGCACTTTGATGGAGGTCAAGAAAGTTTGGTTTATCATATGTTTGTCTAATCGGACCTTATATTTACTATAAATAGCATGTGTGTATTTTGTGTCCATATGTATTTAACATACAACATATAATTCCAATCATACATAAGCATTCATCTTAAATCCATTCCATTCATCTTAAATATAGATGATCTTGGAGATCATCTCTAATTGTCCAGTTTTGTTTGAAGCCTAGAGACAACACAATATTGAAGGACATTGGGTAATAGCTAGCATTTATTTAATGCTCTAAGGTTTGCAAAACACTTCACAGATATTATTTCATTTGTTCCTCACAATAACCTGGGGAGGTGGGTGCTATTATTATATCTTTCAGTTCTCATGTTATGTAAAATTGGGGAAGATACTAAAGGTGTGGAAAAAATCTTGGCCTTTCTAATTATCAACAAAATATGATGAAGTGAACAACAATTAATACTAATCAATATACCTACTTTTCCATCTACTCAAAATCTTTATGAGTATAATGTTCAAGACATCTTGGTGAGAGATTTAGAAAAGACAAAGCAGCCTTTTTGCAAGCAAACACATGGTATAATGCATCCTAATGAACATAATTGACTGAAATATGTAGAAAGAACAAGATTCTAGTGCTCTTGTCACTTATTGATGATAAGAAAACATTTGATTTTTGTCAAGCAAAACACTGCCTTCAAAGCTCTCTTACAATAAGGTGTCTCTTTTGTATGTAAAAATTGTACAACATTACTTGAAAGATAATGCACAGAGATGACTTTGCTCAACTGTCAATTAGTGTGAAATGAGGTATAAAATAGGGAGACATAATAAATCTATTCACCACCATATTGTAGGAGGTTTCAAGTAGTTCCCAAGTCAAATTTGGTTTACCAATAGGAGGTAAGGGGCTATAGGATCTCTTATTTTGAGATGATATTATCCTTTTTTCATTAAGAATGGAATTTTCCAGAGGCATTGGAATGAGTTCCATCATTCAAAATAGTTTGTTCTAAATTATCCATACAGGAAAACTAAATGGATAAGGAATTTATTATTAACTAGTCTATGACTATGATATGCAATTGGAGGGACAATCTATAGTGCTTATCTTTCACATAAATAGATTTAGGTGTGAATATGTATATGAGTTGTGCATGTATATATGTATATTTATGTACACAGGAGAACATATGCCAAGTAATATAGAGTAAATGAGTTCTCCCATTGGGAGAAGATAACTCAGCTCAACCAAAACATTATTCTAGATTTCAACCAAGGGGAAACTTCCTGAAGTCTCTAGAAGTCTCTAGAAATCTGGGGATAGGGATAGGATGGAGACTACTGGCTCCTTCCATGTCATCCCAGAGTTTTTTCCTTCAGCAAGCTAAAGTGGAGTTGGTTTCTTTCATCCTTCTTCCCAAAGCCAGAAGCCAGAAGCATCCAAAGCAAGAAGACTGAAGAATGCTAGAGCTCTCTTGTCTCTCACCAACTCCATCCCACCCCTAACTGAGGGCAGGGCATTCATCACCACCAATAAGGAAAGAATCCCATACCACTGGACTAAAGGACAGAGGTTACATTTACTCTTCCCATTACTCCACTGCTATTACACACACACTCCAGCTAACCAAGTCATGTGTGTGATATGAAGCCTGTAATTATCCTTCCTTCAAAGCCAAGGACATAGTTTTGGGGGGACCATGACTCATTTTTCACTTGCCTGAGCATAGGGCCAGATCAAGAGAAGATCCCTGAAGAGCTGGAAAAAAGTGCTTCCTAGGTGGATACCAGAGAAATTGATATTCTGTGGTGCAAAAAGAAAAGAGAACTCATGGTCCTTGAGCAGGCCAAACCCTAGCCCAGGGCAATTCCTTCTCACAACTCTTCCAGGTTCATATGAGGTCAGAACTTATTGGCTTCAGGCTGAAATCAGGCTGTGATCCTCCCCCTACAACTACTTTGGCAAATTGTCTGATTTTTTCTACTTTTACTTTGCTAGATGATAATGACCACACAGAACCAGAACCTGGAGTCCTACAAAGTGAATTGTAGTCCAGACACAGAAAACCAACAGATGAGACATAATGTACTCCCCTATCTCTTCTCACATTTGCAGCCCAATCCCAGACAGGTATACTCAGAGTTGCCAAGGGGCCCTTTTGCACTACCAAAGGGGTAGTGGGTGATTGGGGGTAGGAGAAGGGACAGGAGATGAGACAATAAGAAAATCCATGTTCTAGGCTGTAGAAACAAAGAAAATCTACATCTATCCTATAGAACTTCTTTTTGCATTGCAGCATTCTTGGTGGGGGTTACAGTTGAAAGGAGATAATGGAGCAGATCTAGGGTGGAAGAAGTTAGGAAGATTTAGAGGAAGACAAGGCAGTAGCACTAGACCCTTTAATCTAACAGATATTTAGGATCCCAGGGCTCCAATTTTTTTTGGGAAGGTTGAACCTGCCTCTGGATCCTATATATCCCAATTTAAAAACATATGTTTTGGGGCAGCTAGGTGGTGCAGTTGATAAAGCACCAGTCCTGGATTCAGGAAGACCTGAGTTCAAATGCAGCATCAGACACTTGACACTAGCTGTGAGACCCTGGGCAAGTCACTTAACCCTCATTGCCCTGCAAAAAAACAAAGCATATGTTTTGTTTTGATCACCCCATATTCATCCTAGCTCTGTCACCAGGTAGCTATAAATTGATCAAGTCAGACCATATTCTCTCTAAGGTCTCATTAAAAGAAAATATTTGTTTGGACCTTGTCCTCAATAATGAAGCAAAGTCAGAGAAAATTAAAAGGAGTTTGGTTTGCATCTCAAGGCAACATGGTATTGAGAGTGGCTGGGGGGGCAACTAGGTGGCGCAATGAATAAAACACCAGCCCTGGATTCAGGAGGACCTGAATTCAAATCTGACTTCAGACACTTGACACTTACTAGCTGTGTGACCCTGGGCAAGTCACTTAACCCCAACTGCCTCACCAAAAAAGAAAAAAAGAGAGAGTGGCTGGGCCCCAATAGCTATTTTTATAGATGAATTTTGTTATAATCCTGATAGCTGCACATTTATAAAGGGAAATGGGTGAGCACCTCTCAGCTCCTCCCTTATTGCTGCACCATAGAGAAATGAAATTAGAGCTAAGGAGATGGAATTACTACAGCACATGCGGCTACCGGCAAACTAGCAGGAACTATAAAGGGCAATGGTATGAGATCAAAATAAATGCCTCCTTTCCCTATAGACTGCCTGACACATACCTGGAAAAAAGCAAGACTGGAAAAAATGGGGTGACTAGTACTGACAGCATACATTTCAATAATTCCCACCCTGTGGTGCTAGCTCTTACTCATGGCACAGCACCACTTTGGGTGGTTTGAGGTGCATCCCTCAACTGCATTATCCCAATTTCTGTTGCCTATAAATGGGGTTTTGGGCTTGGGGATCACTTCTTTGCACCAAGGCAGGTACTGCAAAGCTAAACAGCATACAATCCCTATGAGAATACACAAGCGAAAAACAAGATACTTTAGCCATTGAAAAGTTCTATACTTCAAAACATATCTGTAGCACATGGATATTGGCAGTTCAATATAGTCACTGTAGGTATTCAAATGGTAGGTGCCCACTTTCACTCTTCTATCATAGTTCCCTTCCATGAGGAGTTAGACGCTTGACAAGAAAGACCAGAAACCACATGAAGGGTCTCTGCAGAAATACCTTGGGCAAACCATGACCAGCAAATATGTTATACAAGGGTCTCAGTTCCTACCTTGGCATGAGTCTGAGCCAAAATGATAAGCAGCCTACAGAATAGGTAAGAAGTCCATAAATACACACACACACACACACACACACACACACACACACGACTAACATAACAAAGTTAACAATAGTAAATAAAGAAACCTAATATAGCAGTAGCTCTAGGGGTGTTGTCATTTTGCAGCATCCATGATCTTCAGGCAAGTACCTCCTGAGCATCAGGGGAGGGTTGCAGAGGCACTTCCTCTGTCATCTCCAGATTCCAGGTCACTTGCAGAGATTCTCTAGATAATGCTGCTAAAATCTGCTAGTGATAAGACTTTGCATAATTTAGCAAATTGTAACAAAATCTAATCAGATTGGTCTTTCATTTGGTAAAAATCCATTCAGACCTTATGGATCTAATCTTATTCTTTTTGTTTTTTTGGTTGTTGTTGTTGTTGGGGTTATTCATATATTGTGTGAATCAGTTTTTACAAATTACCTTTGAAGGCACTTTGAATATTAAGATACTTTCAAACTAAGATAGGTGATTCTTAGCATCAAATGTCAAATTAATTGTAAACAGGCCTTTCTTCCATGCTTTCTATTTTTAACCCTAAACCTTAATGGATACTCTGAGATTTATTGATTCCTAAATACTTGTTTACTGCATGCTACATTCCTTTAAAAAGAAGAGGAGCAGAGCTTGACCATAGGTGTGACCATAGGCATCCATCCACCTGAACTAATCCTATTCTTGAAAGGGATATATGAGGTGCTGCCTTGAGCATTTCTATCTCTCACCATATTGCCAGAGAGAGACTTCAAGCAGGAAAAGACATGATTTAAAATCTGTACTTCTGTGTCTTAATATTACCAGAGAGAGATTTCAAACAGGAAAATACACGATTTAAAATCTTTACAATTATTAATGCAATTTTACATGTAAAACCCTCAGTCCTATTTTTTTTTTGTTTTTTCGTGGGGCAATGGGGGTTAAGTGACTTGCCCAGGGTCACACAGCCAGTTAAGTGTCAAGTGTCTGAGGCCGGATTTGAACTCAGGTACTCCTGAATCCAGGGCCAGTGCTTTATCCACTGCACCACCTAGCTGCCCCCCTCAGTCCTATTTTTAAGAGCTTATTCCTAAATATACACAAAACCTATATTTTCTATCCAGAAATATTTAGAAGCCAATTGCTCATATATCCTAGTCCTCAGATTTCCAACAAGTTAATCTTGTTGTTTCCTCAATGTTTACTATTCTTGCAAATTTTTTTCTCCAAACATTTTTATATCTTTATCCTATCCCTCATTTTGGGGACACACATGTTACCCTTATATCATCTTGAAAGAATGAGATACATCAAGGACCTAAACTCATACACGAATATATAACATTAACAAGGACATGACAAACCTAAGAATTCATTTACTTAGTTGCTTTGCTCAGGATATAGAGTTGGCCACAAATTCAGATTAAGGCAGTAAGATCTTTTATATTTCCATTCTATTATAGTAATCCAGATTTATTTCATATTAATCTGTTCATTAATAGATTCATTATTATAATGATGAAACTCCCACTATTCACCTGTTCTAGTTATATGAATTTGCTATGAAAGCAAAAAAAGGAGGAACATGGTTATGACAATATCAAGACTGGCCCTTCAAGGGAATAGTCTGATGACTTCCCACATTAGGGGAAAAACTCCCTTACCTCTGTCTGATTCCAAGAACAAGTCATATTGAACAACTAATAGTACAGCCAAGTTCCACATTATTCACAGAATATCATAGGCTCAGAATTAACTAGGTGGGAAATTTTCCTTTTCAGAAAAGAAATAGTACAATGGGAAACTGAGTTAAGAAGACCCTATCTTTGCCTAGGCAAGGTCCCCTCAATTTTCCCAGATATAAATATCTACCTATAGCAGTTCTCAGAACACAATCCCTTTGAGCAGCACAAAGAATTTCTCTTGAACAGTAGACTATGGGCTTAATAGCAATTCAGATAATCAGACCTGAAATCAAACTCAGAACAATATACAGCTATTTCCCCATGAAAGTTTGCCTCAAATAACAAATTTACACTAATCACAGATTAGGACTAGAGTATTATCATTTTTCTGAGGTTGCAAAAATGGTTAACAATGAGTACACATAAGGACACCTTATTTACCCTTCATTTATGATATAAAAATAATTACATTCTGGATTTTCACATATACAGGAAATACATGATAACTGTCTCCAAAGCCCAGAAAAAAAAACGCTGGCCACAGCAAGCCTCCAATTTTGTACTTCCTGTTAACCCCTGAGGCAAAATGAAGTCTTTGAAACTAAGGTCTAATATTACTAAATTGGCTTAAAGATTCAACTTCAATACATAGTACCTATTAACAGGTACAATTTCATAATGATCTTTTAAACTGATAGTGAAATAATAGATAAAACTTTATTATAAGCAAACTTGTAGGTTCTCTACTTTGGCTGGGAGTAGTCTTGGTTTCTCAAACTTTGGAACTTCGGAAATTTACAATATGCTGACAACAGGACTAATAAGACTTCATGACCCTACCCAATTAAAAATCTCAATTAAAAAAACAATAAAAATATGCCCCCATTAAATACTTCAAAGTTTTCAAACATTATGACCATAGTCTTCAACAGCTCATCATAATCTAACAGCATACAGATTAAGAGAGAAATTACTTTCCCATGATACAAGTGAAACTCTTTCTGGGTATCAGTTTTAAAGGTAACAAAATTTCTTATACAATGCAAATTAACAAGACAAGAAATTAGAAGCCTAATAATAACAAAAAATATCATGAATTTTTAAAGCATAACACAAACTTTTTCTAGTCAAATAATGTCAATTCACTTGAATTCACTTCAAATCTTCTAATTTGGATTTTTACCATCCATCAATTTGACATTCTATTTGGCATACCCAAAATTTGGTATGGAATAATTGCACTCAAGTAAAAATATGTCAATAGTAATAGTAGTAGCAGGAGAAGTAGTAATAGTAGTTAAGATTTAAATAGTGCTTACCGTGTGTCAGACACTGTGTTAAGCATTTCAAAATTATTGTAATCATTTGATCCTCACAACAACCCTGGGAGGTAGGTGCCATCATTATTCCACTGTACACATGAGGAAACTGAGGCAAACAGATAAAGTGACTTGCTGAAGATCGCACAACTAATAAAATTCTTAGACCACATTTTAATTCAGGTTTTCTGATCCATATAGTTTCCAAGAATGCCTTCTTATTGCCAAATACCAAATGTACTTTGCAATAAGTTTTAATTTACCACGATTATCCTAGTAGGAAAACACATCTCACTGTAAATGAGAACACATAATTTAGTTTCAGAACAAAATCAATTCAAATTTGGGTTTACAAACTCAAATGCTAACATTTACAACCTCAATTTTTTTTCTCCCAAGGGCCATAAACTGGTTGGACCTCAAATTTTAGAGCCCACAACTTTCAGTTAGTAAATGTTATAACTTGATAGGCTACTACTGACCATCTGAAATTGCTAACTGGCATTTCTCTAAAAGTTGTCTCAAATCCTTCTTATCCCAGTGGAATCAAGGCTTTCTCTGACCTCTTTCTAAACTCCAAACCTTTTTACCCTCAAACCTCCATTCATGCAGTTAGTACAAAACTGACTTCAACTTTCTTTGACTTTCTACCTATTTCTTCTTTTCCTTACTTGCTTAAACTTTCTCTCTTCCTTTCTTTTTATAAATCTCCATTGGACTTAGAATAAAGCCTACTAATTTTCCTAAACAATTAAATTCCCCTGAATCATTTCAAACTGGTTTCCACTAACCAGGAGAAAAAGAAAGGAGAAAAAAAATGCTTCCTTTTCTTATCTGTCTTTATCTCTGCAGTCTCCAACCTGATCACAATGATGAAAGCAGAAAGAAAAAAATCTCACAGGTTTCCTCCTTAACTCCCACTGAAAGTCTAATCCAAAGTTATTGAAAATAAAACCCTATTTAACATCACTGACAGCTGGATGTTCAATCCCATTTTGGGGAATAGGGTGTCATGTGGTGCCTGTTTCTTCACCTGTTAAATGTCACTTCCACCTGGACTTTTCCTGTAAAATCTCTTAAAGGGTCCTTCCCATTTACAGGAGAAACTAGCTTCACCCCTTAATGCCTTTTTCTTGGCCTTTTCCCCTCACAATATTCTGGCTTTAGGCCCATGATAATGAGGGCAGCTTTGGTTTTTAAAGTCCTCAATGGCAGTAAAATCCCATTTTTACTAGGCTATTAATCTTGTTTAGAATATGCCTCTGAGTATAATCCTCCAGGTCCCAGCCTTTATCTGGCTGAATCTACTTTTTTTTTTCTCTACAACTTTCCCATTCCCATCCAAGTGTCACTAAACAAAATCCAGCAAGGGTTCCCTTTTCACAAGCTTTTGCAGCTTGTCTATCTGGGAGTAGGGAAGAGGCTGATCCTTCCCAATCTCTATATGAATTTGAATACTGGTAATGCCTTGCAAATGAGGGGACACTCTTGTGCCCACCCTACAAGCACCTTAATTACCTCACACGTTCTGTGTGTACTGACATGGGGCTAGGGACAGGACAGACATATCAAGGAGTCAAGGGACTATTAAAGCTTAAACTGGCCAACTAGATATCAGGAGGGACACACCTAACAAGTAAGGGGAGATAAAATTCTATAGCAGGAAAGTCAGTTAGGCATGGCTATTACCTAAGCTAGGAGACAGAGATAACTCCAGAGGTCAGGACTATCATTCCAAAAAAAGAAAAAGAAAAAGAAAAGCCTTCTGACTCTCAAGAATCTTTCCCCACCCACCTCCAAAAAGAACTTTCCATTTTCAGGTGGTCACCCCACCTATCCTCTGTAAAAGCTTTTGCCTTCCTTCTGCTCTGAGAGGAAGATGTTTCTAAGCCATGCCCTCCCCTTAAGGCTTCCCTCTCAGTCACTTTCTCCAGTGCCCAATAAAAGACCATTTTAATTCGAATTAGACTGTGTATGAGAGTTTAATTCTTTACAGAAGAATAACTAAGGACCCCTCACCATTTCCCCCATGACATATTTCTGGCACCCAATGTGGGGCATGGGATCTTCTTCTTTTCTTCTTGCCACAGAACCCTGAGGTAAGAATGTTTCATTTATTCTCTCTTCTGCCTGACTCTGTCCCTTGCCAGCTCTCTCAGAGGGGTAGAGGTGGGATCGGCTTTTCTACTTGACAAGCATTGTCTCCCTCAAGAAAAGTTCAGTCTAACGTCTAAACCACGTTCAGACCCTTGGATTCCATATGTCTTTGGACAGGATGATGTCTGGGTAAAGATTTAAATAGCTTTACACTCATGGGGCAGAGAGGGAGTATCCCATAGGATTCCCCTTTAGGGTGTATCCTGAACAATTGGTCTAAATTTGACCTTACAAACTTGAAAAAGTAATGCGTGATCTTTTACTGTAACACTGTCTGGCCACAATATCAGTTGGAATCCCAAGAAAATTGGCCAGTGCACGGGACTCAACTATAATACCATTTTGCAATTGGACCTGTTCTGCAGGCATGAAGGGAAATGGACAGAAATCCTGTATATACTGGCCTGCATGGCCTTAGGCCAGAACTGAAAGAGGGGGAATTATGCAAGAGTAAGGAACAAAGCAGGATATGCTTGGCAAAACTGACCCAAACCTAAGAAGGCTACTGATAACCTCAAAAAGCCTCCTTCCTTATAGGACCTCAATGATTTCTTAGATGACTTCCTCCTCTTCTCAGAAAGCTGCAAGTCCATGCAACTAGCAAGTCATTCTGACACCCCCTCCTCCTTTGAGACTCCATCCTCTCTTACTCTCCAGTCTCTCTCCCATCCCCCTCCTCCCTTCACTCCTTCTTCCCCACCTGCTCCACTACATCCTTCCCTCCCTATGGGTCAACCCCTGTCATACAACTCTATGTCTGAAACTCCAACCTCTTCTCTTTGCCCACCAGCTGATCTCAAAACCAATCTCCTGTGCCCCCCACAGCTGAGGCCCTGCCACACACAGATCGGACTTTAGTATGCTTCTATTTTTCCTGCTCAAAAGCTGTCTTCACAACTCTTCTTAATTTATGTTCCCTTAGCCCCCTTGTCCCCTCCCCCACCCATTTCATCCATGCCCTTAGAGGTGTCTTTGACGCCCCCTTCCACTACAGGAAGTTCTCATTAGGGGTAGGATGACCTGAGTACATGCACTTTTTCTCATGAATGATTTAGCTCGGATTAAAGAAAAATTAGGATGTTACTCAGAGAACCCCACAAAGTTCATAGGTGGCTTTAAGTCTGTGACAATGCAGTATGACCTTTTTTGGGCCAAATTGCAAGTTATTCTTGCCAGCTGTTGTATCTCCATGAGAAAAAGCAGATTTGGAACCTAGTGGTACAAGTGGGTGATGAGCACTCACAGCTTGGAACCAACTGGGCAGGGGTCCCCGGGACAATAGCAGTTCCAATTATGGATCCAAGATGGGACTACAATGATAAGGTAGGCAGGGCCAGAAGGGACCATATGATTATTTGCCTCTTTTAGTATGGGTAGTCAAATTCTCTGATCATTGCATGACTGACTGACTGCTGGAAGAGTCTGTTTCTGCCTACAATGCCCAGTTTTCCAGCTGTAGGAGTCAGAATAGAATTCCTCAGTTAACACACAACATTGTCACCCTGATTGCCTCATCAACTGTTAAAAGAAAATCTTTGTTTGGGTCTTGCCTCAATAATGAAGCAAACTCAGGTGGAGAAAATTAAAAGGAGTTTAGTAAGCATCTCAAGGCAACATGGCATTGAGAGCAGCTGGACCCCAAATTCAAATCATGTGTTATTTTTATAGACAAATTTTGTAATAAGGAAAAACCAATGCTGATAGGTGCACATTTATAAAGGTGATGGGCTAGCATCTCTCAGCTCTTCTCTTATTGCTGAATTATAGGGAAATGAGATTAGAGGCAAGGAGATCGTATGAAACCACATCCTTGCCAACTAGCAGGTACTACAAAGGACAAGGGAATGAGATCAAAATACATGCCTCATTTCCCTACAGACTGGCTGGCACTTAGCCAGAAGACAAGCAAGATTGGAAACAATGGGCTCACTTGGACTGACTCAGCACAAATTTCAGTAGTCCTTAACTACTCTATATTCTGTGATCTTATGGTCTGTAGTCAGTGCTGTGCTGGGAAATGTTTAACAGCAGACTCTCTGGGGAAAATGTACAAACAACACACTGTAAATTTAATCTTCATTATTCATATTGTCTCCATCATTTTCTTAAATCTAGACAATCAAGACCTGGTTTATAATGGCTGCTGATTTCCATCACTGAAAATTAAACATTTGGCTCATGGAAGCCCCTTCAACCCGGCTCCATTACACTTCTATTTATAATCATATGTTTGGGTTATATGACTTAGGATAAGTCATAGTCTATCTGGGTCTCAGTGTACTCATTTATAAAATAAGATAGTTGGGCTAGAATGTTTCTAATTTCTCTTCCAACTCTATTCTGGTATTGGGCAATTCTGTAACCTAGGTGGGCAAGTGTCATGCAAAAGGTCTTATCCTAATCTCTGAAGACAAACTGTATGAAGGCCCTAGGTTACCTTGTGAATAAATTGGTAATATGCTAAATATGCAAGATAATTCCTTGTCCTTGAATTGTGACAGCAGTGCTATAGCCATGTGGCTTCCAAGCTCATTTGAAATGGAGAATACCAGAAACCAAGAAACTCCTGGGTTGATCTTTTACCCCAATCTATCCTTCTTCCTCTTCTCTCCCCCACCCCAGCTACCACAACACTGAGGTTTACCTTGGGGATTATAAAGAAGGAAAAGAAGTGCATTCCTTTCATCTCCCTCCACCTAAGTATCCAATTCCTAGTTCTACCTACTCCCATGTTCTTTAGCATAAATCATTGTAGTCAGTGTCTCTCAAAAATCGGTATTCAAGGGGACAGCTAGGTGGTACAGTGGATAAAGCACTGGCCCTGGATTCAGGAGGACCTGAGTTCAAATCCAGCCTCAGACACTTGACACTTACTAGCTATGTGACCCTGGGCAAGTCACTTAATCCTCATTGCCCTGCAAAAAAAGAATGGGTATTCAGCAGGTTAATATGTTTGCCAAAAACAAACTAACTAATAAACCTAATGAGCTTGGGTTGCATTAAGAAGGAAATAGCATCTGGAAATGAGAATGTAGTAGACCCTCTATAACTTGCTATAGTCCCAGAACATCTGAAATATGATGCTCAGTCTTGAGTTCCATGGTTTAAGAAGGATATTGAAAAGCTGTAGCATACTCAAGGAAAACTACAGAAGATGTGGAAGGGTCTTGAGTTCATGTTCTATGAAGACCAGTTGAGGGAACTAGGTGAAGAGAAGACCCAGAGCAAACACAGGAGCTGTGTTCAAAGATTTGAAAGGATTGGAAAAGAGATTAGATTTGTTCAGTTTGGCCCCAGAGGGTAAACCATGTGAGAAAATAATGGGATTTGGCAGATACCCAGGGGCCCCACCTGAAAATTGATTTGGAATTGATTGAATAGGGTGAAACTGACTGAGAACCTACTTAAGGTTGATTAAATTGAGACCACACCTGGCTGGCCCTGAGTGGAGTGTTGTTCTCAGAGGCTGCAGACTATGACATCAACGGGAGACCACCCTCAACCAATCAGCTTGAAGGACAACCCCTTCTGGGGAGGGAGACAGGAAGCAGGAAGGGAGGCTGGCTCCCTAGCTCTAGCTCTTTTTGTTCTGGGACTTTGGGTTGGTGGCAGAGAAAGAGGAAAAGAAATAGGCTTTACTTGCTTTACTTTCTGTACTCCATGTGTTCTCTTTACTCTTTAATAAATAAATGCTTAATGCCCAAAACTCGTGCTGACGTTTCTAGCTTATAAGTAAACCTTAGCTAGTTCTCCCCCCATACTGGGGATGGAAACAAGGTGACCACACATTAGATTTTAAATACCACAAGCATGAGCAAGGGGGTAGAAGTTGTAAGGAAGCCAAATTGAATCTGAAGGATGGAAAGACTTCCTCATAATTAAAACTGTCCAAAAGTGAAGGGGTTGCTGTAGGTTGTGGTGAGCTTCCCTTCATTGGAGGTCTAATAGAAGATGTTGGATGGCAACCTAATGAGCATGTTATAGTGGGAAATCCTTTTGGGTATGGACTGAATGAGATGGCAACTCAGCTAATAGAGTGCCAGGGCTGGAGTCAGGAAAACCTGAGTTCAAATCCAGCCTCAGACACTTACTAACCATGTGACCCTGGGCAAGACACAACCTCTGTTTGCCTCAGTTTCCTAAGCTGTAAAATGTGCATAATGTATCTACCTCCCAGGGTTGTTGTGAAGATCAAACAATATAATCATAAAATACTTTAGCATAGTGCCTGGCTCATAGTAAGCACTAAATAAACATTAGCTATTATTATTATTATTATTATTATTATTATTATTATTATTATTATTATTATTATTATTATTTCCAACTCTGAATTGTTGTGATTCTGTGATTCAGAATATCTTGTGCTCTTTCTTGAGGAGAACACTTCCCTCCATACTTTCGCTAGATGCTCTGCTCCCACCTACACACTGGTTACAGTATCAAGAGCAGGCCTGAAGACAGAGGAGGGAAAATTAACTCCAATGTAGAGCTTCCCTAGCCTATATATCTACCCTCCCAACCTGAAGGCTATCATAGTAGCACCTATTTCTTCAGGATTTAACCTTTGTTTCTTGACCTGCTTTAGACTCTGGGAATACCTCAATATGCTTTCAATTTAGCAGCCAAAATTTCAGAACATTTATCCAAACAAAAATCAACTTTGGGAATTCAGGAGAATTCCTAAAAAATTCTGGGATTAACATCACTTTCCTTGGTGAATTTTTGGGGGTTGAATGACCTAGAAAACTGAACCAATTCTCCACTTTGTTTTGGATGTGGAGATATGATCTGAGTCTGATATCAGGAGTTCATCGGTCAGCTAGTCATTCACCATTTACTAAGCTACTGCTGTGTTCAGAGACCTGTGAAAATCCCTAGAAATCTTGCATGCAGTGTGGTAAATAACAACTTCTGGGCTTGGTACAAAATTCCTTTGTATTTTTAGATGATTGCTTCTTAGCAAGTACTGAGACAATCACCGCCATATTCCCTTTTACTCAGACTCAGATGCTCTGTCAAGGAGATGACCAGGGGAGGAGGCAAATGTCTAGCCTCAGGATAGATGCAGAGATATGCAATAAAATGGTCCAAGAGAATGTCACAGACTAGAGAGAGAAGAAAAGCAGGGGTCCTGGCTGATCCACAAAATGCATTCTCTTACTAAGAAAAATGTTAATACCAAACTCATTTGATACTTGGGGGTTCTGGGAGGTAGGTAGGGGCCAGAGGAAGAGAGCTACAAATACCTTAAACTCACCATGTGAAAACTACAACAAAAATCTACTGAGCACCACCTACATGATCAATTCTGTACTGGGTGGAGATTGAAGACGTGGTGCCTACCATCTTGTTGGACAGAGAAGACCTTAACACACAAAAGAGAAAACAAAGTACAAACAAAATACAAAGTAGACTAATCATAAGACTTTTCCATAGGATTTTAAAGTTTGAAAAAGTCTTTATATCATTATTTCTCACCTAAGTCTCACAACACTCTGGGGAGGTTGTCACCATTATATGTATTATTATTGTTTTGCAGATGAGGAAACTGAGAGGTTTGCAGAGAGATTAAGTGACTTGTCCCTTGTCACACAGCTAGTAAGTATAAAGATCAAGATTTGAACTGAAGTATTCCTGACTCCAGGTGCAGGGCTCTATCCATCATGGAACACTACCTCTCTTTAGAACTCTATCCTAAAGTGAATTGGGCTGCCTCATGAATAAGTAGTACCTCCTTCACTAGAGGTCTTCAAACAAAGTCTGAATAATCACTTGTCAGGGATGTTGGAGAAGAGATTCTCAGTCAGCTATAGGTTTGATTGTGTGGCCACTAAAGTCCCTTCCATCTCTGAATTTCTGTGATTCTGTCTACAAAATGAGTATATGACTAAATACTAAAGTTAATGTATGCATAATGCCCATTATAGTTCAGAGAGAAGAGAGTGGGCTGGAGTGGTCACAGAAGCATCCATAAAGCTTGAGGTAGCCTTAAATGATGTGTCAGGGTAGCACTGATAGAGCAGAAATGTTGAGGAACAAGTGTGAGCAAAGCCATGAAGGGTTCATGAAAATTAAATATTAGGAAGGCAGCAAGCAGCCCAACCTGGTTACAGTGAAGAGTATTCATCTAAGAATGTTAATTTACTTACTAAGGTCAGTTATGGAGTTTTTAGGATGGGAAATATTCTGATAACATGTCCAGCCCCCTTGCCACACAATTTCAGAAACCATTTCATTTCTTTGGAAATATACTGTTAATATGAATATATGGATCATGTGGATTTGATGGACATACCTTATTATCCAAGGGGAGTTTTATGAAACCTTGGATTAATAGGATTAATAGGAGCAAAATGTCCTTCAACTGAACTCCAAACTGAACCCAGATAGCTAGCAGATAAAAGACCCTACCTAGTGACTTCTTTTCCCTTATGGTAGCACCTGGGTATACTCATCCTTGCCAAACCCTTTTTTGGGAATCCTGTATTCATATCATGGTGCTTCTGTATTTCCTCTGTACTTGTTATAACTGAAATTGTTCAACTACTTTTTGCTTCTGGGTTGATTTCTGTATCATACTATTGGAACTGACAATGCCCTGTAATTAGTGAACAAAAACCTTATATACCCTCAGAAATGGGTAGTCCCCCGAACTTCTCTCTTAGGAGGGAAGTCTCCACATGATCATGTATTTTGTTAACTTTCTTCTTGGGACAATAAAATATTAAATTGATATTATGTTTTTTTCTGTCTGTCTCTAATCTGTTTTCATAGGAGGACAGGTATGTTTTTTCTGTCTCTGATTTGTAGGAGAAATTAAACATTATTTCTCTGATCTGTTTGTAGGAGGCAGGCAGATACAAAAACTATATTTTAATATTCGACAATACACATCATCCCTTTGCTTTTTAAACCATGAAACGTGCACACTTCTTATAATCGCTAAGACCAATCAATAAATGAAGGAAAGAAAAAAATGATATTCATTCATCATTAAATTCCAAATCTACAAACTACTCTTATCTCCAGAATAAGCCACCACAATTCATTTTCATTAATCCCAAATGAAAGAAGGTATTTCTGAAGCAGCATGTTGTACTGGAGAGAACACAGGTCAGGGAATCAGAAGGCCTTAAATTCAAGTGCTGCCTCTGACTCATACAGACTGTATAGCTCTGGGTGGACCTCCTGAGTCTTTTAATGTACCATGCAGTTCTTGAAGACCAGATGTTAAAAAGGAGATGCTGATCTCCATTGGGAGAGAAGGTTCCTCATTAGGAACTTGCTACATGGATGAAATCAAAAGACCCATAAAAAGTGAAAGAAAATGGTTGGAGGTACCTCTTAAATCTGTGGCTAAAGAGAGAATTCTTCACCAAAAGATAGAAGGAGAGAGCTCAAAAAAATGTACTTTTGATTATGTAAAATTAAAAAGTGTTTGAACAAATAAAATTAATGCAGTAGAAATAAGAAGAGAAACTTTTGCCTGGAAAAATATCTTCATCCCAAATATCTCTGATGAAAGTATTATAGCCATGATATATAGAGAATGAATATAGATGTATGAGATCACCAATCATTTCCCAGTGGATAAGTGGCCCAAAAGATATACGCATGAAGTTCTCAGTAGAAGAACTGCAAACTATTAATTGGTCATACAAAAGAATGTTCCAAATCACTAATGAGAACAATGTAAACCTAAACCTAAACCCTCTAAGGTTTCACCTCATACTCAGCAAATTGGCAATGGTAATAAAAGATGCAAATAGTAAAAGTTGGGGCAAACTAATGCACTGTTGGTGGAGTTGTGGACTAGTCCAACTATTGTGGAAAACAAATGGGAATTATGTGGATTTTTTCAGTGACCAAAACATTCATATTCTTTGACCCTGAGATTTTGCTATTAGGAATATATCCCTAATGAGTTAAGGACAGAAAGTTCCCATATATATATATCCAAATATTCTTTACCTCACTTTTTTTTTTTGGTAGCAAAGAATAAGCTAAACACACTGTGGGACAGAAATGTGATGGAATATTACTATGCCATTAGAAATGATGACTATGAAGAATTCAAAGAAATATGGGAAGACATATGAACTTATGCAGATTGAAGTAGGAGAATCAAGCATGAATAAATGAAAATTTATTTTTAAAAGTTAAGTGGGGGGGCAGCTAGATGGCGCAGTGGTTAAAGCGCTGGCCCTGGATTCAGGAGTACCCGAGTTCAAATCCAGCCTCAGACACTTAACACTTACTAGCTGTGTGACCCTGGGCAAGTCACTTAACCCCCATTGCCCCGCAAAAAAAAAAAATAAAACAAACAAACAAACAAACAAAAAGTTAAGTGGGGGCAGCTAGGTGGTGCAGTGATTTACCGTTTCCTTCTCCAGGTCATTTTACAGATGAGGAAACTGAGGTAAACAGGGCTAAATGACTTGCCCAGGGTCACACATCTAGTAAATGTCTGAAATCGGGTCCTCCTGACTTCAAGGACCATTTCTCTATCCACACTGTTCCACCTCACTGCTGTAGGAGCTATGAGTGTGGAATATTGCATATACTGTCAGACTCAGTCAATATATCTAGTTGGTTTTACTAAATTGTCTTTCCCTTTGTAAAGTCTTTGCTCACTGGATAGTGAAGAGGAGGGAAATGTCCAAAAGTTGCTGTGATGTTAAGGCAAAAAAAAAAACCCCATCAATACAATAATCAGGGGATCATAGATTTAGAGCTAGAAGGAACTTTAGAGGTCAGCTAGTTCATAAGCTTTTAACAGCTCTGAGCTTGCACATTTAAAGCTGGAAGAGATCTTAGAGATTAATTTTACAGATTAGGAAACTGAGGCCCAGAGACAAAGTTTCCCCAACTTTATATGTGTAGTAAGTAGCAAAAAGGGTGTTCATGCCCAAGTCCTCTGCCTCCAAATCCCATGCCCTTTCCACTATACCTAGCCACCTTTCAGTCCCTAATGAACAGAGTATGTCTTCCAACGAGACCTCTTTTAAGTGAACCACTGGATCCAATGTTGTATTGCAAAGAGGTGTATCCTACATTGACTAATACATCTGGTGTCCAAATATTTGTCTTGTCTCTTGTTTTCCTCTCCCTAGGGATGCCACAATCTCCTGCTCTGGGCCAGGAGAGAGGGTGGAGATATGGAAGTGGAGAACTAAGAATGATTCTCCTCCTTGCTCTGTGAGTTTTCTAAAGTGCTCATGTTTTCCCACCAATTCAAGCTGCATAACCACCAAAAATAATAGCTCCTTTGTTCTCCTGATGCCAGCCAGCATCAAGAGCTGTCTTCTCTCCATGCCAAGGGGGAGGGGCCATGGTGAGTGGAGACATGACAAGCCCTCATACTGGGACTTGTGGGAAGGATGCAGACTACAGTGCACAGCCCCATGGAAGAGCCCTGCTCTCCGTGGGAATCCTCAAGGGGGTGGCTCCAATTGTTTGATTCATGGAACCCTTGGGCAGAGTCCAACACGCCTGATACTTATCCTAGGGGCCTTATCCTGGAACTGCCACAGCTGCTGCTGCTGTTGCTGCTGCTGTTTGCTGGCCTAAGAACCAGCTTTAATTTAGTCACCAAACATAATTTCTTTGCACGGCTTCTGTCTGGGGCTCAAAAAGAGTAGATTTTCATGGTAAATCCAGTTTCTCTAGTGTAGCATTAAAGTTCCCTGAACATGTCCCTTTAATTGTGTGTTGTACCAATCACTGGGGGGGGGGGAGAGAGAGAGAGAGATGTGATCTATTTGGGAATTTAGCCAGGGGTCTGTTTTCACCATTTTGATTTAATATTGTCACCAACTGTCTGCTTACCCTCAATCAGACTATAATTCAAGAGGAAAACCCAATTTCAGAATAAGAGCTAACCAGAGAGAAGCTTATGGAAATGAATCTCTAACCTGAATTCATTTTCAGAATGTTACTGATTGGTGCTACAGAAATGTCATTATCTTTCATCTCAGCCAGGAATGTTGGAAGCTGGTTTGGAAATACAGGTTCTGAAAGAAAGCTCTCTGCCAGGGATCTGATGTCTAGACTTTGAACATGCCAATTCTGAGCTTACAGTAAACTAAGTGCAATAGATTGGAGGCACAGGTAATGGAACCCACATCAATAGTCTCACCACAGCATTTAACTGAATGAGTTACCTGAGGGAAATAATTCCTTTCTGGTAGAGCACAACTTCTCTAGAGCAAAAGATTAAGGCATTTCCAGCTGTACTTGTATTTTGAAAAGAACTGTTGACAGGTAGGGGCAGTGCTAATGTGGGGCACCTCAATAATCCAGTCCATTATAGCTTCTCTGTGTGTTCTTGCTGAAACAAAGCCTTGTGATTGGCTAGAGTAGGAGGAAGATGAGCCTTCTGAATGCCTGTGGGAATGAGGCAGGCATGTTTTGATAGGGATGCAGGGGAAAAGATAGAGCTGGTACACTGGCTATTGCCCAGAAAGAGTAGGTTAAGATGGGTATGTTGCAGAGAAAGAGAGAGGAGATTAAGAAAATGAACCTCCTCTCTTCTTAGTAGAAGTGGAAGATTACAGTAATAGTATATGGAATAAAATGTCAGACTCAGTCAGTGACTTGGTTGAATTTGCTAAACTGTTTTTTTTTCTCTTCCTTTTTTTTAACCTTTGCCACAAGGTATAGCTCACTTACTAAGGGGAGAGGAAGACATAGGCTTCAAGGTCAAGGAACTCTCAGGGCCAGAGGAAAGAATCGTAAGGATCACAGATTTTAAGCCCAAAGGGTCCTCAGAAGTCATCCAGGACAGCCCTTTTATTTTATGGATGAGGAACTGAGGCCCAAGAAATGTTAAGTGACATACCTAGGGTCACACAAGTAAGAAGTAGCAGATCCAGGATTGACACAAAGTCTTCTGACTATGTAATCGCTTTCCAGGATACAAGGAAACAAGTCAGCCTTGGCAAGTCCCTTTACAGAATGAGGAAAAATGTCTCTGACAGTAAGCCCAGTCTTAAAAGGGTATTGGAGAGCTTGTCATCCATTAGAGTAAATCATTCCTCAGGGGAAAAATAAGTTCTGTACCATAAGCCATAAGAAACAGTCAACCCCATTTAGTTGGGGTTTGCTTTTGTTTGTTTGCTTTTTATAGCAAGTGGTAATAGAAGTCAAGACATCAGAAATCACACACACACACACACACACCCTGCTACTTAAAAATCCAAACAATGCAATTATATAATGCAATCTTTTCATCCTACATATTCCTTGTCCATATTATCCAGTAATTTTCCATAGCATGTTAACCCAAAGTACCGATAGCCTTCTCCTAGGGCTTTTAACATTAAATTCACACAAGTACAGGGCTCAGGTTTCCCTTCTATCATCTATTGCTCTTACTACATGACTGGACAATAATCTTTTTCTGGAGTTCACTTCTTGGATCATGTCTTTTACTACATGTCTTATATACAAGTCATCGTTGGTAATATACTATGGCCTATTTAGACTTCTCAGGTGTCTTTCAATTGCTCTTTGGGTCATCTATAATTATTATTCTTTTGAGATTGTTGTGTTCAATAATTCACAGCCACATTCATCATCCAGTGAATATTAGTGTTTTTTTTAAAGATGGATTTTTGTGATAGAGAGCAACTTGTGATCATTGCAAGTGGCATGTAATTTCCCAACAATACAACCCTTTCTCTTTCTGTTATTTAATTCTGGACCCAGGTCATTGCCATCAGCAGTTTCTGTCCAAAACATGTGTGTTGATGGACCGATTCAATGGACTTCCTATCCAACTGCAAGTCATAGCCTCAAAAGGGTATTCAATAGTCATTAGTTTGACAATAGGCAATATTGTCAGCAGACCACCTGGACAAAAAGAGGAAATAGATCTGGAGATCAGAAAACAAATTACAGGCCTGGAAGAGATGTTGATATGGTAGTAATAGGAAGTTTCAATTATGTAGGCATCTGCAGAAACTCACTTTCTGCCAAAAGCAGAAGAGCTAACAACTTCTTAATTTGCCTTAAAATTATTGTAAAACCAACAAGAAGAATCCTATTCTGGATCTGAGTCTAATCAATTAGATTGTTAGGGTGGAAATGGTTGCAACTTTGGGGGAAGTGCCCATGCCTTTCTAGAATTTTTGACAGAGGAGAGGAAAGCAAAATTGACTTGGCATGCAACTTAGATTTGGGGAGGAAATTTCAAAGGGCTCTGAGGAGGGATAGGTAGGAGCCCATGGGAAGTCATTTCAAGAATGAAATTCTGAAAACATGGAGGTAATTCTGATGAGGAGCAAAAAGGGAATCTGTCTAAGGGGAACAATATGGATGCCCAGGGAATTCATCAACCAACTTAGATTAAAAAAAAAAAAAGATATACAGCAGATTGGGTGTGGGGTGTGTGTTTGTAGGGAAGTGAACAGGTAACAACATGAATACAAAAGCTTGGCCTGATCCTTTAAGATTAGTATCTTGAATGCTAAAATGCAGAATGAATTGAAGATGCCAAAGAAAGATAAGGATAACAAAAAGGGTTTGTATTTTTAAGGCCATACTGGGGATGGGGGAAGGAGATGAAAGAAGGCATAGAATAACTGTTTTATCAGCACCTCATCAGTGCCCTCTTCCCCTGGGGTCCCTCCCTCTGATTGGAGAGTGGAAATCCCCTCCCCAAACTTCCATGGAGGGCTTCCAAATCAGTCATTTCTTCATTTTCCACCCAAGTGTATGTCTTTGGACTGGTACCTAGTACCTTCCGTTCCTCTCTCCCCCACCATCAGCTTCCTTCTTTGTCTTGTCTTTCTCTCCTATTAGACTGTAAGCTTCTTAAAGGAAGGGATTGTCTTTCTTTTTTCATATGTGTATCACTGAGTCACTGTTGAGAGATTTGAAAATAAATACTGCAGGACTGGAGAAGGACAAAGGTTGTCTCACTTTTCCCTTTTATATTCTGCAAACTAGAGGTCAGTGAAATTGATTTCATCTCTTGGCAACAATTTCTAGAGTGTATTATTAAAGGATATTTAATGAAAAACATGGCAGAGAAGAGTGGGAAGTCCCAGAGAGAAAGCTGCCTAAGTCAACTATCACAAGGGGAACCAGACTTCTGTCTTCCCAGGCTATGAGTCGTCTTTTTACCTTCCTGCAAAAGCCCAAGTCATAAAGCTCCTCGTCCCCAGGATCAGAACCTCCAATACCAGGTTCTTACTTCAGAGATCCACTCAAGGTAGTGGTGATAGTTGTCCTTTGTTCTTGAAGAGGACCACAATATTAGAGTGATGTCATGACTTGCACTGAATTGGATTTAAGTGAAGTAAGTCACCAACCTCTGGGTCCAATGACAAGATATACATCAGGAGGGCAGCTAGGTGGTACAGTGGATAAAGCACCGGCCCTGGATTCAGGAGGACCTGAGTTCAAATCTGTCCTCAGAAACTTAACATAAGCTGTGTGACCTTGGGCAAGTCACTTAACCCTCATTGCCCTGCAAAAAACAAAATGAAACAAAATAAAAAGATATACATCAGGATGACTGGCAATGCCCTCTGATGTTTAAGGCAATTGGGGTTAAATGACTTGCCCAAAGTCACACAGCTAGTGTCTGAGGTGAGATTTGAACTCAGGTCCTCCCAACTTCAGGGCCAGCACACCACCTAGCTGCCACTGTAGTCAAGAATGAATGACTCAGACACCAGACCTCTTGCTTACAGCTTCTTACCTGTGTGAAGAGTCACAAACGCCATATTTAATCTCCCTTCTCTAGTGATTGAAAGAAAACTAAGTCCACCCCCTGCCATTCACCAGTCTCTTAAAAGTGAAAGCGGGGGGGCAGCTAGGTGGTGCAGTGGATCCTGGAGTCAGGAGTATCTGAGTTCAAATCCCGCCTCAGAACACTTACTAGCTGTGTGACCCTGGGCAAGTCACTTAACCCCAATTGCCTCACTAAAAAAAAAAAAAAAGAATAAAAAGTGAAAGCGGAAGTCAATAGGTACTCTATCTATACCTAACCTAAGATTAACAAATTCCTTTCTCTTCCTCTCCCAGTCCTAAAAACAGAGAATCCCTGCCTGATGACCAAAACATGCACCCTCAACCTGTGAAGAACTTCAGTAGACACCCTGCCCTGTGATTATCCAAAGAGAGCCCCTGGGAGGTTCAAATCCCCTGTGTCAACCTATCAAAGTAAGGCTTATAGTAATGGTTAAAAGCCCTCTTTCCAGCTGGCATTGAGCTTGAATATAAACCAACTGCAAATTTCATGGGTGACGAGGGGCAGTGGATGTCCTCTTCACTAGAGGTCTTCAAGTAAAGGTTGGATTTTGTTTTTAAACCTTTTAAAATCTTTTCCATTTTTTTTTCTGTTTTACTTTCCTGTACTCTAAAGCTACTAAGTATTAATATATGTATACATACACAGAGACTTGGCCTGAAAGATCTTGTCAAGTTCTTCATAGAATTTCACTACTTTTTCCCTCTATGACAGCTATTAGCACATAAACTACAAATATATTCATTGTGGTGTTTTTTTCTTGTTCTCATCATGAGTACTGTAAGGCAAAATGACCAAATGTTCCATGAAATAATATATGTCTTATTGCCTTTGGTTATATAAAATGAAACCGGCACTCCCAAATTTTTTATTTGCTTCTACAAATAAACATAGATGACATTCCTGTCAAGGACAGGAAAAAAATTTCTCAAGGCCTAGAATCATATAGTGATAGCTGGAAGGAATTTTAGGGGCTAGTGGTTCAAACCCCTTCATTTTATATGTAAAAGCCCCTTAGAAAGCTAATCCTTAGGTTCAAGATGCTTTGTGGGCCCACATTCATTTGAAAGCATTCATCACTAACCACTATCAATGTTTTTCTTTACCTAGACCAGCTAGAAGACACATTCATTCAAAGCAAAAGACATTTGATAGCAAAATATGATAAGAAATATTACTTTGAGATATATTCTCCCACAGGTTACCACACTACCAGTGGAAGGAATGCATTAAAGAAATGCATGTAACCAGGCAACATGAATATAGAGGTCATAAATGTAGGGAGTTCTTGTGGTCAGCTGAAGTCCTCTGAATTGGTGATCACATTTCTTGCAGCTAGAGATCTTCAGTGAGTTTCTATGGCTCTCTTCTGCCATCTTCTGTTCAACTGAAATACAGCTACATTACTGAGCTGCTTCTAATCTTTGCTACCATCTGCCGGTCTTCAGCTGGCACACTACTAGGTTATCAGATATGAAAAGCTTGTTGCTTCAGGAAATTTCAGTTCTTTTTTACAGGCAAACACCAGTCAGAAATGTCTAGCTGGTTAAAGAGTAAAGTTGTGAACCCCCCCCCCATTCTGTCTTTTACATTGTGCTTTCTTTTATTGTTATTCAGATTCTCCCAGTCAAAGCCCAGAGTTCAAAATTACCCTTTCATACCTCATGTCTCTTTAATTCTTATCAACCCTGTGGGTTTCTAGTCTAGGTGCCTTTCAAAATATCTTGGGAACCTGAATTAATAAAATTGCCAAGGAGATTAATGGAGCTGGGCTAAGGAGATTATTTTCAACAACACCCCCACCCCTTCTCCCCAAATAGGAAGTAATAGGAGCAAGGGTGAGTGCAGCTATTGAAGATGATCCTTTGCCTTTGTTCATCTGGCACCCAGATGCAATATATACCATATAATGTACCTGGATACAAGTAGAGGTTGAAAGCCAGACTGTAGAGGGTTAAGAAGGGAGTAAGAGGAAAGGAAGCAGAGAGATCAATTACAAATGGTCTTCTCAAGGAGTTTAGCAATAAAAGGGAAAAGATATGAGAGACTAACTTGGAGCGATGGATGGATCAAGTGAGGGGTTTTGTTCTGGGAATGGGAACACTATTTTTGTGGCCAGTAAAGAAGCAGCTATTAGATAAGGAGAATGTGAGAATGATGAAGGAGCCAATATGCCAGAAGTATTGGACAGGATGGGATCACTTGAGCATGTAAAGGGGTTTGCCCAATATACCTCTCATGTGAGACAAAGGTAGAAGAGGTAGTGGCAGAAGGCATCTGGGTGTTGTGAGATGGGGCGGGGCGAGGACAGGCTCTTGGCAAATGACCACAACATTTTTTTCCACTTAAATATGAAGCAAAATTCATAGCTGAAAAGATGGGAGAGGGGAGACAAGGGAGCTTTGAGGAGAGTTAAAGGATTGCTTTATGGCAGTGAGACCTGAGTTGAGATTAAGATAACCTTAACTTGTAGTGAACTTTAGGACAAAAGGAGTTCAATGGTAGAAGTGATATAGAAAATCACATAGCCTTTGATCTTGTCTATCTCAAACAGGCCTCAGCCTTGTTGTGTTCCAAGCTATAGCTGCAGCTCTGACCTTGTCTGTCTCAGACAGGCTCTGGCCTTGAGATACACTAGCTGCAATGCCAAGCCTCCCCTAACCACTAGGCACCACTATGCATCCTTTGTTTGGTGAATAACTGACCTCATCTTCATTTGATAAACTTGCCACTATACCATGCCTACTTTTTTGTATATAACCAGGTGAGCTACAAGACTCATTGCTTATTGTTGGAGGAATAAAATCTTCCCCTTCAGTCCATGCTTAACAAACTCTCTCTCTCTTTCCACCTCCAGTACCTGGCTGAGTATTTTCTGTGTCAATTGTGCCATAACAGAAGTAATGCAAAGTTGTGATTTGGTATAAAGTTGAAATGTTTAACTAAACGGTCAAATTTGGAAAGGGATGAAAGTGAAAGCAAAATGGGCTGATAATCTTCTAGTCCATCTTACATTTACCTCTACATTTTACAAATGGCTGTGGTACTAAATTATATTGTTCTACATTGTTATCTAAGTGTTTGTTTGTTTTGGAGTTTTTTTTTCCACTGGGCAATGAGGGTTAAGTGACTTGGCCAGAGTCACACAGCTAGTAAGTGTCAAGTGTCTGAGGCCAGATTTGAACTCAGGTAATCCTAAATCAAGAGCCAGTACTTTCTCCACTGCATCACCTAGCTGCCCCCAATCTAATTGTTTTGCAAAATTACTGACCTTTGTTCCCCAACTAGATCATTAATTTTTGAGGAAAGGAAACTGTTTGCTTTTTTAAAAAAATAATCCTCCATATTGTCTTAAATAGTGCTATATATACAGACACTCAAAGGAATAATAATGCCATGTGGTTAGTGTTCCCTACTATACTTTTACCTCATTTATTTGCCCCCTACCCAGAATTTCCCTCAGTAACTGAAATCAATAGCAGAGTTCACCAGAGCAACAGTAGCTGAGTTTGGTGAAAGGCCAGCTCTGAGAAGCCTTCCTGACTAGCCCAGTAGTGGACTGACCCATCAGTCAAGACATTGCACTGTACAATACCAAAAATAAACTCAGTGGGAATTCCACAAGGGAAGAAAAGAATTTCCAGAGAAATGAATCATAAGGTGTGTGTATGTGCATATATATGCATATATATGTATGTATATGTATATTGTAAAATTGCTATTTGTATGGGGCTAAAATTCTATCTAGCCTGTCTAAAAATCTAATGAGTGGTCACCATAAATTGTAAGCTTTAGCAAGAATTTAGACTTCTAAGTATTTATTAAGGACAGTAAGAATTTGGTGAGGAGAGAGAAAGAGGCCAAGGTTCCTTCATCTATCTAGCTAAGGGAGCCAGCATCTCTGCTCCAGCCAAGCCGAGGTCCTGGGTGAAAGAGAGAGAGAGAGCTCTTTCCCCCTCCCAGAAGCCTCTTGTGAAACAGGAAACAGGGCCGTCCACACATACACAGGTCCAAGCTAATTGGCTGGTAGCTCTGTTTGACAGGACCCACGAGTGAACATCACTTCCTGAAGCAGAAGCTGCACGACTTGTAAATCACATGCCTTCTCCTCATGGCAGAGCTTCCCTACAGTATCTCTCCAGTAGGGGGTGCAATTCCAATTCTCACAGTCCCGCCTGTGCTTTGAGTGAAGAAACATGGTTTCCTCACATGAAGCAATAACACTACAGATGCTTATGACTAACTAAGTAAAGGGATCGAAAAGAGAGAAAAAGAAATTTAGTGACGCATTGACAAAGGCTAAAGGGGGTACTCCCCTATTAGCAGGTGGACATAACAAACAGAAAAAACTAAAGGAGGCACTCCCCTTTAGTAAGTGGACATTATAAACAGTGTATACGATGAGGAAAAGAAAAACAGGAAAATGTCCATTTAAGTCCTTGGAAGTCTTTTCTCAGATGATTCTTGGAATGTCCTCTGGGTATAGTTGTAGAATGGAAGTCTTTTCAGGTATTGATGTGTGGATGCTGGTAATCAGCCAGGAAAATTTCCTACAAAATTGAGTTTAACACAACTTTAAATAGCTTTGTAAATAATTAAATCAAACAATGATAGTTCTCAAAAACATGTCTAAGGAAATTCAGAATCTTTTAGAGATTTTACAATTATTTTCTAGTTGTTATGCATCAAACCTAATAAAAACAAAAATTGAAACATTCTCTAAAACTTAATATTACTACTATACACACACACACACACACACACACATATTGGGAGAGTGGAGGCAGCTAGGTGGAGCAGTGGATAAAGCACCAGCCCTGGATTCAGGAGGACCTGAGTTCAAATCCAGCCTCAGATAATTGACAGTTACTAGCTGTATGACCCTGGGCAAGTCACTTAATCCCCATTGCACACATACCCCCAAAAAACAAAAAAGAAAAAAAAAGAGATTGGGAGAGTAAGCCCAGAGGAGGTGCCATATTCATTTACAATAACCTTCTGAGCTAGATGTATGCTACAGGTACCAGCATGCCCATTTTACAGATGCTGAGGCTAAAGTTCAGAAAAGTTAAGTGGTCACATAGCTAGTGAGAGACAGAGGTAGGGTATGAACCCAGGATTCTGCTGACTTTAGCTCTAGTGTTTTTGTTTTGCAACACTGCACTGACTCAATAATATGACCTACTTTTTAAATTTATTTGGTTTTCTTTTTCAGTTTTAAAAACTCACTATAATGTTAAATGTTATGAAACTGTGGGATCAGTTCAGGTCAGAGTAATAACTTAGCCAACAAACTCACGGTATAACTTCCTCATTAGGATAATGCAATCGTGTTCAATAAAGAGCAAGATAATTATTCTATTTTGAGCTTCCTTTAAATGCAGTCATTTCACAGCTATGACCCCATAGCTTTGAAATTGAATTCATAGATTATATGATTGTTAAGAAATGATTATCACTAGCTGGCAGGGAGCTATGTATGTTTTTAAATCATTAATGTAGCACTTAAAACTTTTAATGTTCAATATTCCATATTTAAGTCTTTTGTTATGCCATGCTATGCCTCTGTTAAATAGTGTTTCTCTCTTTATACATGAGAGAACAAGGTCATAGAACATTTAAGAAACTTCCCCAAGGTCATTACTGGTAGAACTAACAGTACCTAATTTTAAGTTTCTTTGCTACTTAGGTATAGCACCTCTCAGAAATATTTTGAGCTTGGA